>NC_041219.1:87718837-87780746 GCF_002837175.3 Physeter macrocephalus | reverse complement strand
CATCGGCAGGCGGACGCGCAACCACTGCGCCACCAGGGAAGCCCTAATCAGATCATTCTTAAGCAACCAGTCTGGGTTAGGTCAGAACTGGTGTTAGTATATAACAAGGATTAGCCAACCTTGACCCCTGGCTCAGATCAGCTCTGCCATTTGCTTTTGTACAGCCCATGAGTTAAGAAGGATTTTCACGGGACTTCCCTGGCGGTCCAGTGGTTAGGACTCTGCGCTTCCACTGCAGGGGGCACAGGTTCCATCCCTGGTTGGGGAACTAAGATCCCACAAGCCTCACGGTGTGGGTAAAAAAAAAAGAAGGGTTTTCACATTTTTAAAGGGTTGGGGAAAAGTCAAGAGCATAATACTATTTTGTGATATGTGAAAATTTTATGAAATTAAAATTTCCTTGTCTGTAAATAAAGTTTTATTTGAACACAGCCACTCTTATTTGTTTACATATTGTCTGTGGTTACTTTTGCAACTACAATGGCAGGTTGTTGCGACAGGGACTGTATGGCCCATAGAACCTATAATATTTGCTATCTGACCCTTTACAAAAATGGTTTGCTGACCCCTGATATATATTATTCTATCTCTCAGATAAGCACTGCAAGCCCCAGTGTTAAAAGGAGATTCCTAAGCTTTGAGAACTTGTGTTGGTCCAAACAGCATCTTGCTTTATGCAAAAGATGAAGTTTGAAAAACTGCATATGAATTAAGCATATGTAAATCTAATTATTTTAACAATAAAGTATGTTTTATTGTAATACAACTTGCTGCTTGAAGTATGGAGGATTCACCTTCGTTTCTGGAGGTTTAGTGTAAGCTAGATGTTTATTTCTCTTTGAAGAGAAAAAATATCTCCTGTTTTTATACTTGATAAAGATAGAGGGTATAAATATTTAGAAAGGAGTGATGATAAACTATTCTGTGTGCAGTATTCAGTATCCAAATTAATTATGAAATTTCTACTTCACACATAAAATGTCCATAAGGAAGCCTTTATACCTACAAAACCATCGTTTTAAAATTCATTAAAAAGACCTAGTTTCCCTCAGGATCATCAATCTCTTTCTTGCCAACTCAGCACTGTACTCATTCAGAATCCTAGCTACCTCCTAGTTTTTCTTCAACCAAGGCCTAACAACTTCAGTTTCCTAACGTCTTCCTTTTCCTTTTCCTCTTGTCCTTTTCCCTCACCTCAGACATACAAGCATTTGTTCAGTCACCAAGCAACAGGCATTTCTCGAGCATCTGCTCCATGCCAGGTGCTGTGCAGGCTCTGATTCTGAGATAGGAAACACCCTCAGTGGTTCCTCTAGACCTATCTTTCCATCATGACCAAACTAAACGATGAGAAATTGGGAAGGTGCAGAGTTTGTTAACTTTTAAAAACCCTGTTGCCTATCTTCTTCTAAGGCAGGTAGGTGAATTTGTAAAGGCCCAGCCTGGTAGTTTTAGATCCTGGGGCACGGGCCAGTGCTTCTTCCGCTGTTGCTGAGGCTTTTATGCAGTGTACCCCAGGGGCTCAACTTTCTCATTCACCAGAGACTCCATCCCCCACACCAGGTTCATTCTCTGCCATATTCCCATTGAACTGCCTCTCAATCTGGCACAATAGGAGCTGTAAAGAGGCTCTAAACTTGGAATAATATGTTGCTCCTTGCTGCCTGACCTTTGATAGGTGGTGTCCCTCTCCTGAGCTTTTGTGAAATGCATAGAGGATAATAATCCCTCCTTCACACATACTTCATGGGAATATTATGAGGTTGAATGAGGAGGTTATATAAAAGGCTTGGCATTTTCAGAGAGGGGGGTTGCTATAGAAACACAGAGGAGTACAAGTACTTCAGAGAGGGGGTTTTGGGAAAGTGCGGGGCTCTTTGTTTCTTTGGGAAGCCAAAATATGGAAGAGCTGTAGCTCAGCCCTTGACCTCTTTCAGCCTAACCCCAAGTCTACTACTTCCTCTTGCTTTTAGGATTTGTCTTTCCCTGCAGCGTACCCCACTGGAACCAGTCCCTTCTAGTACAGGAAGAATATTATTGCAGTGCATTCTCACACTGGGGCTGGTGCATTGAACATTTCCAGAATGTATATGGCTCAGTACCAGCACTGCTTTTCTACTGTGGAGAGACTGGTGTGGCTCTGCCAGATTAGGAAAGGAAAGAGCAGAAGATGAGAGGACAGGAACTTTGAAAAATCTGCCAGCAACCGTTTATTGGGAGTGCTTGGGTTGAGCATTATATTGGAGCTGTGGGAGGAAGTGTGAGTGAGGTTGGTTCCTGCTCTCCAAGAGCTTGAAACCTAGTTCTAGGAGTAGGTGGGGAGGGTGGAGGGGAGGGTACAAAAAGAGCTGGGAGAATGATGAAAGACACAAACTCTGAGTGTAGAAAAGGGGAAGCTCAGGGTAACTGGAAATATACCATAGAAAAGTGGGACCTCAGTACCAAATTCAAAATATCGCTGACCTCTGTGGGAAGGAGAGTGTGTATTTGGAAAGGAGTGCAGAAAGGAGCAGTACTGGTAAGGCATTATTTCCTAGGCTAACTGATGGGTGCATAAATGTTTGTGGTATCATTCTTTAGACCTTTTTATATGTCTTATACCTCTTACATGGTTCATTTTTGTGTGTGTTTTTGTGGTGTTTTGTTTTCATTGAGATACAGTTCACAAGCTAGAAAATCCACCATTTTAAAGTGTACAATTCATTGGCTTTTTGTTCACAAGGTTTGCAGGCATTACCACTATCTAGTTTCAGAACATTTTTTCATCACCCTAAAGAGACCCATTTGCAGCGAGTTCCTAATCCCCTCTCCATCCAACCCTAGGCAGCCACTAATCAACTTTCCATCAAGATTTGCCTATTCTGGACATTTCATGTAAATGAAATCGTACAACATGTGGCCTTTTGTGTCTGAACTCTTGTCAAGATTTTGCAAGGCCATGTTGTAGCATGTATAAACACTTAACTTCTCTTTCTTTTTTTCTTGGCCCAGATGTGCTTATTTTTCAAAAAGCTCCTTAAATCTTTCTGAAGTTCAGAATGGGTTGGGAACCATTTTAGCTATTACTATTCTTAATTCTATTATTTGGCTTGGAATAAAACTGATTTTTAAAAGTGTATCATTAACACCTTACTGGGCACTTTTCAGGTAATAATGTACAGTTGACCCTTGAACGATGCAGGGGTTAAGGCCGTGGACCCTCAGCATAATTGAAAATCCACGTATAATTTATAGCCAGCCCTCCAAACATGCAGTGTCCCCCACACCTGCGGTCCCTTAGTGTCTGCGGTTCCTCTGTACCTGTGCTTCCGCAGCCACAGATTCAGCCGACTGTGGATCGTGTAGTACTGTAGGATTTACTATTGAAAAAAATCCACGTACAGGTGGACCCGAGCAGTTCAAACCCATGTTGTTCAAGGGTCAATACATTTTTATTGTGGTAAACTATACATAACACAAAATTTGCCATTTTAACCATTTTTAAGTGCACAATTCAGCGGTATTAAATACATCCACCATGTTGTACAACCATCGCCACTATCCATTTCCACAAATTTTATCATCCCAAACAGAAACTTTGCCCATTAAACAATAACTCTCCATTCCTCCTGCCTGAGGCCCCTCATAAACTCTATTCTACTTTCTGTCTTTATGAATTTGTTAATTCTAGATACCTCAGATAAGTGGAATCATATAACATTTGTCCTTTTATGTCTGGCTTATTTCACTTAGCATGATGTCTTCCAGGTTCATCTATGTTGTAGCATATGTCAGAATTTCAATCCTTTTAAGACTGTAGAGTATCCTGTTATATGGATATATGCCACATTTTGTTTACCTGTTTGTCAGTTGATGGGTTGTTTCCACTTTTGCAGTATTTTGAATAATGCTTTTATGAACATCCATGTATACGTTTTTGTGTGAACCTGTTTTTAGTTGTCCTGGATATATAGCTAGGAGTGGAATTGCTGGGTCATGTGGTAACTCATTGTTTAACTTTTGAGGAACTGCCAACTGTTTTCCAAAGTGGATTAACAATTTTACATTCCTGCCAGTAATATATGAGAGTTCCAATTTCTTTATATTCTTGCCAACATTTGTTTTTTTCCATGTTCTTTTTTTAAATTATTACCATCCTAGTGGATGTAAAGAGGTGTCTCATTGTGGTTTTATTTGCATTTCCCTAATGACTAATAATGTTGAATATCTTTTCATGTGCTTTTGGGCTGTTTGTATATCTGCTTTGTAGAAATGTCTATTCAAATCCTTACCCATTTTTAAGTTGGATTATTTGTCTTTTTACTGTTGAGTCGTAGGTGTTTTTTTTTTTTTTAATCTATTCTGGCTGCTAAACCCTTATTGGATACATGATTTGCAAATATTTTCACCCATCCTTTGGGTTGTCTTTTCACTTTCTTAATAGTGTCATTTGCTGCACAAAAGTTTTGAATTTTGATGAAGTCCAGTTTATCTATATTTTCCTTGGTTGCTTGTGCTTTAGGTGTCACATCTATGACACCATTGCCTAATCCAAATGTATAAAGATTTACACCTGTGTTTTCTTCGATGAGTTTTATAGTTTTAGCCTTTACATTTAGGTCTTTGATCCATTTTGAGTTAATTTTCATATCGGGTGTGAGATAGAGGTTCAGATTCATTCTTTTGCATGTGGTTATCAAGTTGTCCCAGCACCATTTATTGAAGACTGCTCTTTCCCCTTTAAATTGTCTTGGAACCCTTGTCAAAAATCAATTGACTGTAGATGTATGGGTTTATTTCTGGACTCTCAATTCTATCCTATTGATGTGTTTGGCTATCCTTATGTTAGTACCACAGTTTTGATTATTATAGCTTTGTGGTAAGCTTTGAAATGGAGAAGTGCGAGTCTTCAACTTTGTCCTTATTTTTCAAGATTGTTTTGGCTATTTTGGTTCCCTTAAATTTCTATACAGATTTTAGGATCAGCTTGTTAATTTGTGCCCAAAAAGGCAGTTGAAGTTTTGATAGAGATTGCACTGAACCATAACAATATTAAGTCTTGCAATCCATGAGTGCAAGATGTCGTTCCATTTATTTATGTTTTTTTCAGTTTCTTTTAATGATGTTTTATAGTTTTCAGTGTATAAGTCTTATACTTCTTTTGTTAAATTTATTCCTAGGTGTTTTATTCTTTTGGATGCTCCTGTAAATGGAGTTGTTTTCTTTCTTTTTTTTTCTTTTTATAATTTTAAAAACATTTATTTATTTAATTTATTTTTGACTGCGTTGGGTCTTCGCTGCTGTGCACGTGGGCTTTCTCTAGTTGCGGTGAGTGGGAGCTACTCTTCGTTGCGGTGCACGGGCTTTTCATTGCGGTAGCTTCTCCTGTTGCGGAGCACGGGCTCTAGGCACGCAGGCTTCAGTAGTTGTGGCGTGTGGCCTCAGTAGTTGTGGTTCGCAGGCTCAGTAGTTGTGGCTTGTGGGCTCTAGAGTGCAGGCTCAGTAGTTGTGGCACACGGACTTAGTTGCTCCTCGGCTTGTGGGATCTTCCTGGACCAGGACTCGAACCCGTGTACCCTGCATTGGCAGGTGGATTCTTAACCACTGAGCCACCAGGGAAACCCCATAGTGTTGTTTTCTTAATTTCATTTTCAGATTGTTTATTGCTAGTATATGGAAATACAACTGATTTTTATATGTTGGTCTTGTGTCTTGGAACCTTGCTGAACTTGTTTATGAGTGCTAATAGTTTTGTGTGTATGTATTCCTTAGGGTTTTCCATATACGAGATCATTTCATCTGCAAATAGAAATAGTTTTTCTTGCTTAATTGGCTTGTCTAGAACATCCAGTACAGTGTTGAATGGAAGTGGTGAGAGTGGAATCCTTATTCCTCGTTTTAGGGAGAAAGCTTTTAGCCTTTTAACATTAAAAATGATGTTAGCTGTGGATTTTTCATAGATGCCCTTTATCAGGTTAAGGAAGTTCCCTTCTATTTCTAGTTTGTTTAATGTTTTTATTATGAAAGAGTATTGGATTTTGTCAAATGTTTTTCTGCATCTATTGAGATGATCATGCAGTAATTATGCTTTATTTTATTAATATGTTGTATTACATTGATTTTCATATGTTAAATCATCTTTGCATTTCTGGGATAAATCTCACTTGGTTGTGGTGTATAATCCTTATTTTATATGCTACCAGATACTGTTGGCTGGTATTTTGTTGAGGCTTTTTGTATCTATATTCATAAGGGATATTAGTCTATAGTTTTCTTTTCTTGTAATGTCTTTGTATGGTTTTGTATCAAGGCAATACTGACCTTACAGAATGAGTTGGGAAGTGTGCCCTTTTCTTCTGTTCTTTGGAAGAATTTGTGAAGGATTGGTGTTAATTCTTCTTTAAACATTTGGTAGCAATCATCAGAGAAGCCATCTGGTCCTGGGCTTTTCTTTGTGAGGGTTCATTTTTTTAATGCAAGGTGCAGAAGAGTATTTATGGTAGAATCCCATTTGAGAGAGAGAGAGAAGGAGAGTCTTTTTAAGGCTATATTTATGTTATATTAACAGAAAAGTTTTGAAAAGATATATAAGCAGCAAAGGTTATCGTTGGGTAATGAGATGGAACTTGTCTTCTCTTCCTCTTTTTATGATTATGAAAATGTATTGCTTTAAATTAAAAAACAAAACAAAAACAAAAACCTACTTAAAATGGCTAGCATTTGACCATTTGCTTTTTTCACCTGCACGGTGAGATGCTAGGGCTGTGTACTTGCCACTGACCTTGTGTCCTTAGGAACTCAGTCTAGTAGGCCCCTACATCTCTCTCCAGCTTCACAGTCTGCTGCTTGCCCTCTCTATTTTATCTTCCATCAACACTGAATTACTTAGCAATTCTCTGAAAACACCCCCTGTTCTGTGCTACTGTGCCTTTGTATTCCTATGTTGGTCCCTTTCCTTGCCAACCCTTCCTCCTTTATCTGCCCAATTAATCACTCTTAATCTCCACTATCCTTTAAAACCCCTTCCAAATGTTTAGTTACCTGCCTTTGTGAACACCTCCCAACACACTCTCTTCCCTTGCATTTCCCACCCAAGGGGGGAAAAATCTCTCTCTCCTGCTGCCTCATACATTATGCAGATTTTTGTTACTGAACTTTGTATTTACCCTGCATCATAATTACTAGTTCACATATATGTCTTCCCTAAAAGTGCAATTTTATTCAATCTTGTATCCAAGGAGCTTAGCACAATGCTTGGCACAAAACATGCTCAAAAAGATTTTAATTGACTTGAAGTCATGCGACAGGAAAAGGCATTCTGGGTAGGATGAGCAATGAGAGCCAAGACCAAAGTTTAAATTACTATAACCTGTACTGGTTTGGCAGGACAGGAGGATTCATGCCAGGAATGTAGTTGAATGATTTTGGCAACGCTGATTATGGAGGCTCTTAAAAGCCAGACAGAGTAGACTTGGTAGGTAAATAGTGGTGGAATGAAGAACCCTCCTCACCTCCTTCGAGTTTTTGCTCAAATCTCTCTTCTCAGTAGGCTTACCCTGACCACCTGAGAGGGATAGACTCGGAGTTTGGGGTTGATAGATGCAAACTGTTACATTTAGAATGGATAAACAATAGGGTCCTATTGTGTAGCACGGGGAACTATATCCAATCTCGTGGGATAAACCATAATGGAAAAGACTATTTTAAAAAAAAAGAATGTGTATATGTGTATAACTGAGTCACTTTGCTATACAGCAGAGATGGGCACAACATTGTAAATCTACTATACTTCAAAAAAAAAAACCACCCAAACCTGTCATCTGTCCATTCGCCCCATCCCCTGACCCCTGCACTCTAGAGCTGCCTTTCCCTGATCTTCTTCCTTTTTCCATAGCACTTATCACATTTGGTGTAATTTACTTACTCATTATGTTTTTTATTTATTATCTGTCTCCTCCCCTTAGAATATAAGCTCCTCACACTAGGGTGGCCTTGTTTACTGATACTTCCCAAGCACCTAGAACGTTGCCTGGCATATAGTAGGCACTGAGTAAATATTTGTTGAGTGAATGAATCCTAAATTAATAAACTTAAGTATCTTGTCCAGAGCTGGCATAAAATAGTTTACGTATCATTCAAATGTCTTGTTTCTGAAAGGAAAGTTTATTCTGTAAAACTGCTAAGATAGTGTCATCTATTTGTAATGTAATCTGGGGCGGGGCAGGGGGAAGGAGGTGAGGGAAAGAGGTTTCTCTTGCCTTAATATTGCCTGAAGGTTTCTTGCCCTAGACACCAAACTGGGAAGTAAAACTTACAAGTACATTTGAGTTTATTTCTTGCCTAGAAAAATGTTGTTTCATGTGATGATTAATTCCCATGCTTTAATAATTTCTCTCTCTCTTTTTCCACAGACCTTTGTAGTATTAAACAGAGGGAAAACTCTCTTCAGATTTAGTGCCACGCCTGCCTTGTACATTTTAAGTCCTTTTAACCTGATAAGAAGAATAGCTATTAAAATTTTGATACATTCATATCCTTTTCTGCAAATGTGGAGTGAGTGCAGCAGTTGCACGGTCGCTGGTGTGTGTTTCTGAATGTGGACAACTTAATTGTATATTAAGTATTTTACCAATAGTGTAGGTGACTATCCCACCAGTTAGAAGTTTTAAGAGTGACTTCTGCTGAATCCTGAGTTGAGCTTCAGCAAATTCTTTTTTCTTAGGATTATGTCATGGGAGTCTGGAATTTTGTGGATATCATTAAGAGCGACAAATTCAGATGGTAACCTTTTACTGAAGTCTTAATTTTTAAAGCACTCAGACTTCAAGAGTTAGATTATTCAGCTTTTTATATATTAAAGTTCATATTAGAATTTTTGAAAAGCTACTTCTTGAGTTACAAATAATTGAATGAGTGTTTTAGAGATCTGCCTTGAATGTTTTTGATTTCTTGAACAGTGAGCTTAGAAAGTATCTAAGATAGTTTCTCAGATTAAATGACCTCCTTGATACAGAGGTTTAGATCTAGATTGCAAGATTGTTATGAATCTGTTTTGGTATTTTTGCTCCCCTTAAACAGAAAATGCCAATTTATTCATGTGGCTTGACTTTTATGTCTTATTAATATAGGAGAGTATATGACAGATGAAAAATTATGTGATGGGGTTAGCAACTTTGCATAGTGACTTTAAACTTTCATGGTTGGTCTTCAATTTGACAGTACTTAGTCCCATGCTTCAGAGTTTTTGTACCCTCCAAGTAGGATGAGGAAACCAGCAGTTGCTACTTTGTAAATAGGTTTGCTAAGCTTTTGCACATTTTATTAACAGTAAGAGCTTAGCAACCTGGTCTGGAATCTTTGGTTTACAAGCAACATAGATCTGAAATCTAAAGGTTTATACGTAAATAAATAATTCACAATGGACTTCTTCCCTTTTTGTTGGATCAGAAGATGGTGTTTTTTTCTCTTCTAGCCAGAACATGTTATTATTCCCTGAAGAAAAATACAGCTGTAGTGAAGAAAAAAATACAGTTGTAAGAAGTAGTTTTTCTTTTTAAAACTCCCCTAATAGAATGAAGATAGTGAATGCCATTAGCAAGAGAGAGTGAATTAGCAACAAATGAGATATGGCTTCTGTGCTTAGTAAAGTGACAGTTTGAGTTTGAGTAACTCATATTGACCTGAAGCAGTTTAATTTTTCTCAGTAGACAAGAACAGGAAGGGCTGAGAAAGATCCTGGATGGAATCAAAATGGCAACAAAATGATTTGCTACCCATAAACATTCCCAGGCACTTTCAGAATAATCAGTTGAATTTGCCTCGTTACCTAATTCTTAGGAGTACGGTGGTGCGGATGTCCTTAAAATCCTTACCCGATGTACCATAACTGGTTTCCCAGATTGGACAAATTCAGCATACATTGGCTGTTGCCTTGCCCCACAAGAACAATCAGACCTTTGGAAGACTATTAAAAAAAAAAAATCATTAATGACGTGCACATTTCCAAATAATGGGTAGTGCAAGATAATTAACAATAAATGACTACTGAATAATATAGATTAGATTTAATTTATTTTCTCATCTGATGACTTTGGCATCTGGTAGACTACAAGATTTCTGGTTATTGGGCAAAGAGGTATTTAGAGGCATAAGTGGTAAGAGGGAGAAATGTTTATCCAAAACGAGTAGAACAGTGGCAGTGCTTTTGAAAGAAAGAGAGTGGCCATCCTGCTGTGTCCACTCACATTCTCCGGCCAGGTGTGGATACACATGGTGGCACTCTGTGTTCATGGTGTTGACCACAGTTTTCATTATCACCTCGCCTTTTCCTCCTCTCTGTGCTTTGTCTCCTTTCAGGTTACTGATTTAATTCCTTTGATACCCAATGCGGTATGTGTTTGCTTCCTGAGGATAAAAACTGGCCAGATTTTGTATATTCTCCCTTGACTTTTTTCTACAGTATTTAGCATGATCATTATGTGCACTATTTTGACCAACTGTGTATTCATGACTTTTAGTAACCCTCCTGACTGGTCGAAGAATGTGGAGTAAGTAGCTCATTTATTTATTTTTCTGCCAGCTTGTTTTAAATATTTTTAGTCACTGAATCTTGCACTGCACAGCTTATCCACCAAGGAAGAAAATTATTGCCCACTTTTCATGTCACAAAGATGTGTGAGGATACATGTGGAATTTAAGAAATATCCTTAGAAGTCAACTCTAGAAGGAGAAAGTATGCCCTGGAAGTTACTACTCATCACCTCTGCTCTTTCTTATGTTAGCTAATGCTTTGACTTGCTGCCCCATCACCATCTTGTACCCTCAGTTCCTGATGATACTGCCTTCTTCTCCAACATTAGCTTTCCCTTTCTTTTTGACTTGTCTCAAGTTAAAATTAGCTGTGGGGCCTCCTCACCTGGTTCAAAATGATCACGTGCTAGATGGCAATACAGAGTTTTTTCTTTGCAATACCGGTCAGGGCCCAGTGCAACATTCCAGAGTTCTTGGTTTGTGCATTTCAGCAATTTTCATTTGAAGCATCCCTTTCTCTTCCTCACTTCCTTTCTGCTGCATTGGCTGTGTTCTTTCTGTTTTGTCTCTGTTAGTTGAAGCCACCCGTTGGCAAGTGTTATCTTAAAAGATTCATTTAAAGTTTCTGTCTGTTCAGAAATTACCTCAAGATATCCATTTCTTTGACAGGTACACGTTCACAGGGATTTATACATTTGAATCACTAGTGAAAATCATTGCAAGAGGTTTCTGCATAGATGGCTTTACCTTTTTACGGGATCCGTGGAACTGGTTAGATTTCAGTGTCATCATGATGGCGTAAGTCCTCTGCTTACCTTATTGGTGTTCTGGGTGTGATTATGTATGTGTGGTTGTACTCTTGGGTGTGTTTGTATGACAGTTTGTAAGTGTGAGTTTGTGGGCTTAGTTGTATGAGGAATTAATGGATAACCATGTAAGGTGGTATGGACTTATGCCTATGATTCTTGCTTCTGAGGGCCTCTTGTGGTTCAGGAAGTGACAGCATGTATATATAGGAGATGGTGAGCAGAGGCTTTACAGATGGGAGAGAAAGTAGGAAGTGATTTCCTATTGACACTCCCTCATATTTTATTTTCCCCTACAACACTGACCAGGGGTCGCACAATTATCACTAGGCGGCCTCAGTGAAGACCTCAGATTTTTTAGGTGTAAACCTTAGGCTGGATGGAACTCAGTGTCCTGGGTATGTTATATCACGTGTAATTTCATGAGGCTATCCAGATGTTGCAGAATTCAGAGCATATTTTAGAGTCAAAACATGAGCCAAGTATCCAGTCTGGTCACTTGGTAAAGAATTACTGACCAGAGCTTCAGATTGTTATTACTAGGGAGCAGTATAACACCACATTGATATGCTAGGGTAATTTGTGTTGTTTCAACAATGAAAATGTATCTCTTTGGGAAGTTTAGCTGGTGATAGAAGAGTTATAGCAGACTTTATTTTTATTTTCAGGTTGGGAAAGTACTTTGTGGTTTGGTAGGGGGTAAGTGTGTTGTATAGATTGTGTGTGTGTTTATGTGTATGCACACAGACGTATAAGAAATTGAGTGCATTTGTGTGTGGGGGGGTCTGAACATCAGATAGAAAAATATATTTCAACTATAAACTGTGAGTGAATGATATGCATTGAATATTTGAAACTGGAACTTTGACTTTCTGTTATATTAAGACAATTTCTAGCTTTCCAGCATTATGAATACACATTGGTGTTCATTTAAAATTTAAGTGTCCTTGCTAGGCACAGAGCTGGTTAGCACTTAACACAATATTGGCTCTGATCCCATGATGTAGATTTTTCCTGAGCCCTGTTTTTGTATGTCATGGGCTAAAACTTCATCTGTAGGCATGACTGCAAAGATATGCGTACAACTCTTAGATAAGTCATTTATGCAGAGATTTTAGGCATTTTTGCCATTGTCAACTAGGGAGTTATTTTAATGTAGATTTGTTTTTAATGAGACTCCTGTTACAGAAATTTGTCTCCTTTTCCTAAGAAATTGTTCATAAAACTTGGAGACATAAGCCTTTGAATACCTCCTGGCCTTCCTTTTTACTAAAAAAAAGTGAATGGACTAAGTAGTCCTTCTGATTGGGATCTGCACATCACAATGCTGAGGAAGAAAGAAAGCCCTAGGAACCTTCTGGTGGTATCACTTCTTTCAAATACACTTTTGAATTCTCCTTGCCCAATTGAAAAAAAAATGTGTTCCTTAAATGTTTATATTTTGAAACTTTTCTTTTTCAAGGAAATAAATGAAATCATAGCTTGTATATAAGACCCTTTCTTACCCCCATTCTCAAACCCTCGCCCAGTGGTACCATTACAAGTTAACTTTGGTTTGATTCTGCAGGTATATAACAGAGTTTGTAAACCTAGGCAATGTTTCAGCTCTACGCACTTTCAGGGTACTGAGGGCTTTGAAAACTATTTCGGTAATCCCAGGTAAGATGGCCCGGGGTTGGTGTTAGGTGTTGGGTTAGGGCCCTGACGTGACGTATTGTACTTTTTGTTTTGTTGTGGTTTTTTTTCCTTTGGTGTTTGTGTTTGTGTCCGTGTTTGTCATTTGTGTCTGTGCGTGACCTCCCTTACTACAGATATGTGACAGAGTTTGTGGACCTGGGCAATGTCTCAGCGCTGAGAACATTCAGGGTTCTGCGAGCTTTGAAAACTATCTCTGTAATTCCAGGTGAGAAAATTTAAACACAAGACTGACTTTGCCTCATCTCCTCTTTCTCCTCCATTCATTTTGTCCACCACATTCTGAAGCGGCATCAGCACAGCTGATATGGCCTTGCATTCCGCATGTTTTTCCTGGGAGACGTTCTCTGGAATGGCTCTTTGGTCCTTAGGCAGTATCTCTGACAGTGCTTGCTAGGCATGCAGCCCCCATTCCATCCATGCTTTGAAAAAGCACGTGCTTAAGAATCACTTGAATCTTACAATATCTGAAAGAATTGTCACGGAGCTAGCTGTCTCTTTGAATATAAATCATTTGCTTCCTAGCCTCATGGAATTACAGTAATTTTAACATTCACCATCATTCCATTGCTTATGATTTCTAGGCTTCCTATCGCATGGTTTGCTGATGGGATGTTATTCGAAGAATTGTACTTTTATTGTTACTGTGTTAATGGAATTATTTAATCACAGAAGAGACCTTACCCAGTTAACTAGTCCAGTGTTCCAGACAAATTTAAGAGCCTGAACTTTAATAATCGCTGTCTATCACATTCTGTTGCTGTCTGTTTCACTAGAATAAGAACCAGTAGACATCTACTACATATATATTCAGAGACCATTCTCAAACATAAATCCCAGTGAAAGCTTATGCAGGTGCTGTTAAAAAAAAAAGTCAAAGGTAAGATAAGATACGTCTAAACATGTGGGCAAACAAAAAAGTACAGAAACTTCATAAGAAAAAAAAAAAAAAAAAGGAATCCGTGGGTGGTTGAGAGGTAGTTGATTGACAGTCTCTCTAAAATTTTTGCCTTTTTTTTTCTTGGTTCTGGTTGAGCTTAGCTCAGTGGTTCTTAACCTTTTGAAGGTTTTGGATCCTTTTGAGAATCAGATGAAAGGTCACAGGCACCACCCCCACACACCAAAGCCCATCTGTGGCCCCCAGGTTGAGATCCATTAATTTAATTCAAATCCTTTCTACCAGGTAATAACTATTTTTCTAAAGACCAATCTTGAAATCTGGAAGGAAAGATATTTTAGTTAGTCTGCGAACTAAAATATTGTTGGCAGAAATGTGGCAGAAGTCAAGACTACATTGTTGCTGGTTCGACTTTGGTTATGTTCAGGAGTTTTCAGGGAAGACTCCTGAGAGGCCAGGCTTTCCACTGCAGTTTCGTAGAAACAGGGACATGAAGAACAGAGGCATCCTATTCCTGGCATCACGTGGCTCTTCTCCGTGTGACTGAACCAAAAATAATTCCTCTTTTCCCCTTTTCAACACGTTATCTACATATCAGATGCAGAGAGAGGGAAGCACAGAGGTAGAATCCGAATGTAGCTTACTGAGAACCTCAGGAAGGTAAACCTCAAGTTTCTCCATTTACAGATTTGGGGTATGAAGCGGGCCAGTAAATTATGGCCCTATTAAGAATGAATTCCGGGCTTCCCTGGTGGCGCAGTGGTTAAGAATCCACCTGCCAATGCAGGGGACGTGGGTTCGAGCCCTGGTCCAGGAAGATCCCACATGCCGCGGAGCAACTAAGCCCGTGCGCCACAAGTACTGAGCCTACGCTCTAGACCCCACAGGCCACAACTACTGAGCCCATGTGCCACAACTACTGAAGCCTGCACGCCTAGAGCCTGTGCTCCACAACAAGAGAAGCCACTGCAATGAGAAGCCCGCGCACCGCAACAAAGAGGAGCCCCAGCTCGCCGCAACTAGAGAAAGCCTGCGTGCAGCAACAAAGACCCAATGCAGCCAAAAATAAATAAATAAATTTATAAAAAAAAAAAAAAAAAAAAGAATTCCTTGGGACTTCCCTGGTGGTCCAGTGGCTAAGACTCGGTGCTCCCAGTGCAGGGGGCCTGGGTTTGATCCATGGTCAGGAAACTAGATCCCACATGCCACAACTAAGAGTTTGCATGCCACAACTAAAAGATCCCGTGTGCCACAACTAAGACCCAGTGCAGCCAAATAAATAAATATATTTTTTAAATGAATTCCTTTATTTTAGCAATGGTAGCTTACTCCTTATCAGCCAGAGGCTGGGTGTCAGTTGGAGTATATTCTCCTTGGCAAAAAACTATAACCCTGACTTATCAAGGTTTAGTTCCTAGCCATTTCAAATCTGTTTGACAGAAAATTCAGCTCATTCTCTAGGCAGCTTCATGAAGCTTGTTGATGGCAGCCTAAACCTTAGGCAGGCCTTGTCTTATTTTTTTTTTTAAGACATCTGTACCACCAAATCTTTATTTTCATTTTTCCTTTGGTCTCTTTCCTCCTCTGGCCTCTTTTAAATATGATCCCATGTTTTCTGCTCACTTCCCCCAGCGTACTCCGCAAGGCATCTGTCTCTTTATGTTCTTGTGATCTCAAAACTTCTCTTCCAGAATTAAATTGGAAAGCTGCATTCTGCTCACTAACTAGGGCAGCAGATGCTGTCTCTGCTCCAGCTCTTAGCCTCTGTCTCTGTCTCTGCTGTATGATTAACTTCTGACCACAGCATTTCTGCAAGATAACTCTTGACTGATGTCACGTAATTTAAGCCTTATTACTTTAGTTTTATAGATACATATTCATGTCTAGTTTTTTGTGGGTTTTTTTGCGGTATGCAGGCCTGTCACTGTTGTGGTCTCTCCCGTTGCGGAGCACAGGCTCCGGACACGCAGGCTCAGCGGCCATGGCTCACGGGCCCAGCCGCTCCGCGGTGGGATCTTCCCAGACCAGGGCACGGACCCGTGTCCCCTTCATCGGCAGGCGGACTCTCAACCACTGCGCCACCAGGGAAGCCCCCATGTCTAGTTTTATATTCTGTATTACAAATATATATTTATAAGCACAGTGCCTGGCCCATAGTAGTCCTCCATAAATGATTTTAGCAGTAGCAATTATAAAGAAGAAACCTAAACCCAAAGAAAGGGTTTGTATGAAGATTTAGACACCAGCATCACAGTTTGAAATAGATTCCTGGATTCCTGTTTCTAGAAGCACCCCCCAACTGAGATGGCTTTGGGAGGCTTTGGAAAATAACTTTTAAGGGGTAATAAAGCCAATAATAGATCACTGTCAGTGAATGGCATAATTGATACTTGAATTAAAGTGTGACTTTTAATCCCAAGTCCTTTTGCTCCCCATTCTACTTGTAGAGGGCTATCGCCTTGTTCCTACCTGCGTGTTACCCAGGTCTCCTTCCCAGGTGGTAACACCAGTGTATGAGGCAGTAGACCTGGGCCCTCTCTTGCCTGGAAATCTAAGTCATTTTGACTCCACAGTTATAGAGTTGGGCCATAGTTCCCTCTGAGCAAAAGCCATTGCTTTGGGTACCAAGTTCTCTCATAGGCTACTTCAGTGGAATTGTTGCTTTCTTTTGCCTTTTCCTGCTCCCAGTTTGATGATAGGCTTTTTTTTTTTTTTTCACATCTTTATTGGAGTATAATTACTTACAATGGTGTGTTCGTTTCTGCTTTATAACAAAGTGAATCAGTTATACATATACATATGTTCCCATATCTCTTCCCTCTTGCGTCTCCCTCCGTCCCACCCTCCCTATCCCACCCCTCTAGGTGGTCACAAACCACCGAGCTGATCTCCCTGTGCTATGCAGCCGAAGCTGCCAAAAACAGGAGTGAGAGCAGCCACAGAACTGATGTGGGACCTGCACGTTCTCACAGAGCTCTTTATGAGAGTTTTCCCTTTCCTAGAGCACTCACCCTGCTCACCTGGCTGATGCCGTCCTCCCTCTTAGCATCTTTGGTATTGATAGATACTCTGAATGTGTCAGGGCAGTCAAGACTCCCTGAAGATTGGAGAGTACAGTGCATCAGTTAGCTCCAGCCTTTTATACAAGAGATGCTTTGATTTAGAGCCTTCTTGGGCTTAGAAAAGACTAAACTCACATCCTGACCCTTTTTATTTGCCAACTCAAGACCTGGATACCTATCATTCATGGTTTCCCTTCTGCTTCGGAGAACTCAACTTGAAGAACAGTGCCATGCAAACTGTGCTAAAAGGGTCAGTTATAGAAAAAGACCCTTTTAATATTTTCTTTGGTCTGGGACTTGCTGGATTCAACTTGACATTGAAGTATTCTGTGGAGAATGTCATATGTCTTAAAACTTTGTTTTCACTTTGTGTTTATCTGGGTACAAAAATGAACTTCTAAGTGACTTTGTCAGAATTTTCATCTCCTGCGTGCTTTGGCCATGAGCCACAGGACTAACATGCCCCCAAGATAGGGTGGACATCTCAAAGAAGATGTCTCAGGGTTTACTTAGAGTGTAGCACTTAATGGTGTAAATAAAACCGGTTGGGAGGGCCTCGCTGCCAGTCCCTTTTCATTTCCATCATCATTTAAATGGCTGCCCAAAGCACTACTTCTGTTGGTCATTTTGCTCTCTTTAGAGCTGTAATTTCTCGATTATTTTTCTCTTGGATTTGTTATTTCTGTGCTTTCATTTCTGTTACCGTCTCTCTCTCTTTACCTGTGGTATCAGATAAGAAGCAGGGAAAATGAGAGGCCCTTCTCCTTCCCACCCCAGTATTCACAAAGAAGGTATTTTCTTTAAATGTGCCCATTATGAATGTGGCAATTTCTGCTGCATTGTGAAGGGGGATAGAAAGTGTTTTAAGACGCTATTCAGAGTCATTGTTTCTTTTAAAATATTCCAGTGATGAATCCAGTTGCTTTTGTGTTTCTCCTTTTTCCATAGTGTTTCTCAGGAAAGGCAGCTGAAGTTTACCACGGTGGTCCTGAGTGGAGCAACACTGGGCACTCCCAGCGCCCCCTCCCAGCCCCACCTTTGAGAGCTAGTTTAGTTGTGGTCAGACTTTGATACGAATCTGGTCGAGGGCCCCCCAGGTCTCTCCCACATTACTCTTTTTTGGGCCTCACACCGTTGTGGCCTCTCCCGTTGCGGAGCACAGGCTCCGGACGCGCAGGCTCAGCGGCCATGGCTCACGGGCCCAGCCGCTCCGCGGCATGTGGGATCTTCCCGGACCAGGGCATGAACCCACGTCCCCTGCATCGGCAGGCGGACTCTCAACCACTGCGCCACCAGGGAAGCCCTCCCACATTACTCTTGATCTGAAGAACCTCCAAGAACTGTCACTGTGAGGACTGAATCTGCAGCAGGGAAGGTGACCTGGCATGACTGTACCCCAGGACTTGTCTGGACCGAGCCAGACTGTGGGACTGGGGAGCTCTTCTTCCCCCTGTTGTGAGAGCCTGCTTGTTACTGCTGTTGAGGCCTGTTCTGATGTTCATTTTGTCGGAGGGGTAGCTCGTGTTGCTTCAAACCCGTTAGATTTCTCAACATGAACCACAAAGTAGGAAAGATAAATTGACTTTATTTATGATCTGGCATCAACATGGTGGAAGAGCTTGATCCCAGTATGCATGGCTGATTTCTCTGGACGTAGCACATAAGCAGGCTTTGTTCATTTGTTCAAGGGATTGCTGGGCGTTGGGAAAGGTGACAGGAGGTTCAGAGGCGCCTTTGGACATAGAGCGGAGTAAGATTCCGTGACAGCGGCTTCACCTGCTTCTCAAAATTTCTTAAGTGTCCGGCTTCCTGTCTGGTAGCTGACCTTTCTGTACATTGGGTCCAGCTGTCTTTCCTTGTTCCGTAGTAAATCTATCAACTGCTTCTGCTCAGACACATCCCAGTGCTAGTTAACCTTAGCCTCTTCTTCTCACTGTCCAATTTGCTGCCACCTGGCTTCTGTGTCACACTCTGTTGTGTAGGAGTCATATGAAGGAGCTTTCTGCTCTGTTTCGGATTATTAGTTTTCTTGCGTATTCTGGTATGTGGTGTTGTGAACCAGTCGAGGAAGTAAGACAGTTTATCCTCACAACCAGAACAGTGGCATTCTCCATTCTTGCACGCCTCAGGTCAGAAATTCTACCAGCAACTTCTTACCTTTTTTGACCTGTGTTGCTTGTTGCTGGGGGAGCACTTTTGCTTGGCTGTGTTTACTAGTATGTGGCAGCCACTGCTGGCAAGACTATGAAGGTTGAGCTTAAGAAAAGCATTGATGGCGTCGTTTCCATAAATTGGCATCAGTGTCTGCAAATATGGTCATTTGCAATTATCAACACTAATGGAAGGAAGAAGAGTCTTGGCTGAGGCCTGTGTATAATCCAGTAACTATTTACATTTAATATTGCTGAGTAATTGTGTGCCTAGCTTCACTTACAGATATTAAGTTACATCACCTTTCTTCTTCCTGTGCCTTCCTCTAATTTTCTCCTAACAATCTGGATGAGAATCTTAGAGAGGAAACTTTTTGGATGGACATAGTGTTATTTAGTGATCATTTTTGCCTAATTAAGTTTTGTTCCTTTGAGACCCTGTGGAGTATAAGTGGCTGAATGCCATTTCCAACTTAAGTCTCTACTTTAACCTTCTGGAAAGCTGAAAGAACTCCACAGAGGAGTTTATCTAAGCCTCAGACTTCAAAGGAAAACACTTGAAATGGTTTTTTTAGCTTTCTGGACTCATGTGTACAGATTTCTTCAGCAGTGGCATCTGGTTTATGGAGAAGAGATGTTGAACCAGCCGATTGTGAGTGTTCAGGTCAATCCCCAGAAAAGTGAGGAGTTCCATGTAGGGTTGGTGTATTATTTGAGCATCTCTGGTTGCAAGTAAAAAGATACAGGAGTACTTCAAGGAAACTAAGGGCTGGAATGCTTTGGGGCTTCTGGAAGCCAGTGAAACCAGAATGCAGAGCCAGAAAGCCCCAGACACCAGGGAGTACCTTGTCTTCATCTTTCTCTTCTCCATGCTCCTATTTCCTTTTTCTGTCCCTTAGCATGCTGTCTTGACTTCACAGACATATCCTAATATAACGATAGAATAGAATGGTAGAATATGGCTACCATTTACCTCCCAGATTTATATATTATCATTCCCACCACATGAAAAGGCTACTGGACTGTCTCTTGTCCCATTCTATATTCCTGGAGGACAGGATCTAGATTTAGGTCAGGTGTCCCTCCTGACATCTAACTACTAAGAGAAGGTCACTTCCTACAAACGAGCCTGCTGGGAGCCCACCCTCATGGATCAGAAGATAGTTTGAGCTCATAGCCTGGAATTTCCTGTTGTATGGGCTTGGAACTGTCCAAAGAGTTCCCAGCCCAGGAAAATCAGATTAGACTTATGCTAAAACTGTATGTTTTAAAAAATTAATTAATGTCACAAATACATTGTTTTGACTATTTTAAAGTTTTATCCTCTTGTTACTAATACAAATGACAGCTTACAGCTCATTTCTCAATTCATTAAAATAGAAGTAGAAAGGGCCTTGAATTATCATCCAGTATTCAGACAGGTGATTGTCTGAACCATTCAGGAGAGATGGCTATATAAGCTCTTCATAAAGAAGTCCAGGAAAATAAACTTTACAACCATTCTTCAGTGACCTATTCAACTACTCTTTTTTTTTAAATTTATTTTTTATTGACATATAGTTGAATTACAGTGTTGTGTTAATTACTGCTGTACAGAAAAGTGACTCAGTTATACATATATATACATTCTTTTTCATATTCTTTTCCATTATGGTTTATCAACTACTCTTTTTTAAAAATCACTCTTGGGCTTCCCTGGTGGCGCAGTGGTTGAGAGTCCGCCTGCCGATGCAGGGGACACGGGTTCGTGCCCCTCTCCGGGAAGATCCCACATGCCACGGAGCGGCTGGGCCCGTGAGCCATGGCCGCTGAGCCTGCGCGTCCGGAGGCTGTGCTCCGCAACGGGAGAGGCCACAACAGTGAGAGGCCCGCGTACTGCAAAAAATAAAAAATAAAAAAAAATAATAAAAATAAAAATCACTCTTTGACTTTGAAAGCAGAACTGTATAATTTTAGGAGCCTAGAATTGACTTACCGACCCAACATACACCTGCCTCAACCCAGCCAAATATAGTGAAGGACTTTTCTATTCCTTAGCAACTTATTGAAATGAGTTCCAGAACACTAGAACAATTTTTACTTCTTTATAGCTGCCTTTTATTCTATACCACCAATACCTTCTTACCTGGCTGTGTGATTATGATACAGTTTTCCAGGACTTAGGAATAAAAGATTGAAACTTCAACTACTAATCACAAACAAGTAAATATCTCTGCCCTATTTTTAAAGGCTTTTAGAGGGACCTCCCTGGTGGTCCAGTGGTTAAGACTCTGTGCTTCCACTGCAGGGGGCACGGGTTTGATCCCTGGTCGGGGAACTAAATCCCACATGCCACAAGGCACAGTTAAAAAGATTTTAAAAAGAAAAAAAAAAAAAAAAAATCTTTTAGAGACGATTCTTCAGCTTCTCCTCCACTGCCCACTGCCAGTGCTCCTGTGTTTATCCATGTTCTGTGTATGAGAAAATGAGACTGGGAGGTGACCTTAAGTTTGTTCTGAAACACAGTGGGTCATAAATAGTGGCTGAGCCAGGATCAGAATTCCTGCTTTCTGATTCCTGCCTTGTGCTCTTTCTGAACCAGCCCTGTGAGGAGACAAGGAATCAGGCCAGAAATGCCTTATTCCTGGAGCCCAGGCAAGCTCTTCCTAATCTCTTTGGTGGCCCCAGTCTCCGTGGAAGGCCCACTCTGTGAGCAAACATAAGCCTTTGCACACTGCCACGTCTCTACAGTCTAACTCTTGGCTCTTTTTTCTTTAATTTCCCTTACATCCCTTTCAGGATATCTGTGTGAAAGAAAGCTTCTTATTGGTTTACTCTTTCAATAAAGAACGTAAAAACATATTAAGTGTCTGCTTCGTGCCAGGGCTTGTGCTAGGCACAGCATCCATTACCACTATTGGACTCGACTTTGAAAATTCTAGGTAGTCACTTGCAAAATACAGCAAAAGAAGAGTCACGTCCACACCACCCATTAGATCACCATCGTATGAGGTTAGCCATGCAGTGTCATTATCCCATTATCCTGTCTCTTTGAGGGGGCAACATATGTATAATAGTGATAGCTAGCAGGTATTAAGTACCAGGCACTGTACTTGGTATTTAACATTCATTATCTTATTTAAACCTCACAACAGCCCAGCGAGATTGATATTTTAAATACCTTTTACAAATGAGTAAACTAAGGTTCAGACAAAAATGGTTAACATTTGATTCATTTATCGTGTGCCAGGTGCTGTGTTAAGTGTTTGTATGAATCATGCTTAATCCTCACAATAGCCCTATGATATTCTACTATAATTATCCTCATTTTAAAGATGAAAACACTGAGATCCAGGGAGGTTAGGTTTATTGCTCAGGTCACATAAGTAAGTTGTATAACTTGATTAAGATGAGTAATTATCTACCCAGACTCAGGATTAGAATTAGGATTAGGATCAGAGCCAGGATTAGGATTTCTATAGAATTTCAGTGTGATAGTCTTTTCTTCAGAAGTAGATTAGGGATAAGATCCCTCTTGAGGCCTATGTGTCAAGGCTCTGTGTCTGCCTGCTGTCCGTCCTGGTGTTTTGACACCCCGGGAGCGCTCAGTTTTTTCTTGGCCATGTCTTATGGTTAGCTGATGTGTAAGCATGCCCAGGAGAACCACATGTAGACTCAGTCTTGATCCAAACATCACGAACCCACAACCATACTTTTCTTTGCTTCCTATCACTGATCTCTCCCTGTGCAGTTAAGAAATCTGCCTGCAGATTCAAATTTGAACCAGTGGCTTGCATTTAAACCGCCAATTCAAGTGGGTTATTTGTTTTTTAAACTTTTTTAAGTTTTTAATCTAGGACAGAAAAAAGGTATAGTATATGTGATGCAGAGAAGGTATATTTTTTAGTGGAAAGATAAACCATAAATACTGGATTGATAATGATTAACCTTTTCAATACATTGGCATTTCCAGAGCTCGCAGACACAATTAACTATAACCATGATAAATGCTACAGAGGAAGTAAAAGGTGCTATTAAAATAGTAATAGTAGGGGAGGGAAAAGAGTTGTAAAGTCAGGGAAGGCTTTCTGGGGGAATTGCTCTTTACGCAAGAGTGGAGGATGAATAGGAAACAGGCAGGAGGGACGAGAGAAGGGAAGGAAGCATTCCAGGCAGAGGGAACAGCATGTGTGGCAACACTGAGACAAGTAAGACCTTGACTCATCTGAGTCGCTGAGAAGCAGTCAGAGACAGGGAGGTACTTCCAGGAAGAAAAGAGCCACATGCTGGAGAAGGGACTTTCTTTTTCAAAAAATATTGACAAAAATGGATGCCCCTGGAAGAATTGATAATACCGCTGCCCCATTGTTATTCCCATGGTATAAACGGTGAAGTGGCCATGCTTCACGGGTGGCCCTGTGGGGCGGACTAGGAGCCGTGGCGGAGGGGGTAGGCTGGGGGAGGTGGGGAGGGCTGTGGGATGACTCTGACTCTGGGGGTTCTCTCCCCTCAGGCCTGAAGACCATTGTGGGCGCCCTAATTCAGTCCGTGAAGAAGCTGTCGGATGTGATGATCCTGACAGTGTTCTGCCTGAGTGTCTTTGCCTTGATCGGACTGCAGCTCTTCATGGGAAACCTGCGAAACAAGTGTGTGGTGTGGCCCATAAACTTCAACGAGAGCTATCTTGAAAATGGCACCAAGGGCTTTGACTGGGAAGAGTACATCAACAATAAAAGTAGGTGGCCCCGTCTCTGCAAGTGGGGGAAGAAAAAGTCTTCCAGAAAGGAAGGCCTGGACTGCTGGAAGGAGCCTTGTGAACTTACTCCCTTCCCTTGAGGTCGGATTATGTTCAGAAGCTCTCAAATATCAGCCCTCTCTCCCTCTCTCTCTTTTCTCTCCCTTTAAAAGCAAAACTGAAACTTTAGATCTTTTTCACATGTACCCCTAAACTTTTGCTTTGAAAATCAGGCTTAGAAACTTGATAAAAATCCTCTTTTCCCTGAGATATTTGAACATTTAGTGTATAGAGTATACCTAGTAAGGTTTCTGAATACTACTGAGACCTTAGGAATCAATCTGGTCTAGGGAGTCGAGTAATCTCTAAGTAATCATTTGATCCTATTACAGTTAAGGAGTTTTAACAAGTTCCTTTCAGGAACCAAGGCACTTGGGTCTTACCCTTAGGAATATTTGGTATAGTAGTACTTCTGTAAAACAATGGGGGAAAGTTAGCAGTATCACTGTTAGTCACTCCTGAGGAAATAAAGGCAGTTAGTACCTACAAGAAAGTGTTGCAAAGGGGATTTCAGGGACACGAAAGGGAAACGTGCCTTCTAATTTAAAATAGGGCATGGTAACTAGCGATCAGTTTATCTTTGGTAGCGAGGAGTTATAAGGATAGAAGAGTAAAGTGGTGTAAAGGGGTAAAGAACTCAGAAACCTCTTTTTTAGACCCTTTGATTCAAGTGCTAGAACGTGGCATACAGATCTGAAGTACGAGTAGAAGTCAGGTGTCTGTGAAAAGAACATTGCACTAAAGGCTACACAGCAGCACTTTTCATTGTTAAATATATATAGGAAAATAGTTAATGGGAAAGAATTCTTATCAGGTTTCACTGCTGTCAGAAAAGATTTATATGAGCTAAAATCAATAACTGTTTATTCTCTCATTCACTGAAATCTGCCTTATTCATTTCCTGCCTCTTCAAACTTTTCTAGCAAATTTTTACACAGTTCCTGGCATGCTGGAACCTTTACTCTGTGGGAACAGTTCTGATGCTGGGTAAGTAGCTCACCTAATTTTATTCTCCTTCCTTAAAATAATTTGTCAGACAAAAATGGACAACATGTTCTCTTTCTTTGTGCTCATGTAGTGGATCCTTAGTGGGCCCGACATATTGGGTAACTCAGATTTT
This sequence comes from Physeter macrocephalus, assembly GCF_002837175.3. Classification (NCBI taxonomy): domain Eukaryota; kingdom Metazoa; phylum Chordata; class Mammalia; order Artiodactyla; family Physeteridae; genus Physeter; species Physeter macrocephalus. The sequence goes on along the minus strand of NC_041219.1, from coordinate 87,755,732 downwards.
CTTTCTGTTTTATATTTGTCCGTCCAAAGTTGACATTTCACTAGTAGGTGAAGGTGTCCACAGTCTCAAGCCAAAATTAAAGATGTAAAAGGCTAAAGACAGAATCTATAACATCAGATATCTTGCCTGTCTCTTGAAGACTCTCCTCATTCTATCCTAGCACAATTAATAAAATATCGAATAAGGACACTGTCTTCATGATAGGTTAGCACCCCAGGTTGACCCAGAATATTCCAGGCCTGACAACGTGGGGGAGGGAAAAGAGTTGCAATGTAATATCTTTTCCCCTTTTTATATTGTGGCAAAATACACGTAACATAAAATTTGGTCTCTTAACCATTTCTACATGTACAGTTCAGTGGTATTAACTATGCTGATGTTGCTATACAACCATCACCACCGTGCATCTCCAGAACTCTTCTTCTTCCTACAGTGAAACTCTGTACCCAATAACTCCGCATTCTCCCCTCCCCTCAGCCCCTGGTGACCACCATTCTACTTTCTGTCTCTATAATTTTGACCAGTCTAAGTACCTTACTTAAGTAGAATCATACGGTAATTGTCTTTCTGCAACTGGCTTATTTCACTTAGCGTAATGTCCTCAGGGTTCATCCATGTTATATTATATGTCAGAATTTCCTTCCTTTTTAAGGCTGAATAATATTCCACTGTATGTATAGATCACATTTTGTTCATCCATTCGTCTCTCAGTAGACACTTGGGTTGTTTCCACATTTTAGCTATTGTGAATAATGCTGCTATGAACATGAGTGTACAGCAACAAAGTTGAGTCCTGATTCTGCTACTTCCAGACTTTTGGCAAGCCATTTAACTTATGTGAGCCTCAGATTCTTCATCTAAAAATGGATTTAATCATGTTCTCACTTTCTCAAAGGGTTATGTAAGGATCCAATTACATAACATACGTGAAAGTGCTTTGTAAACAGAGGACTATTTCAATGTAGGGTGTAGCGTCATTATTTAGAGTATATTGGTAAATACAGGAATTGGTGTTTTAAGATGACATGACGGGCTTCCCTGGTGGCGCAGTGGTTGGGAGTCCACCTGCCGATGCAGGGGACACGGGTTCGTGCCCCGGTCCGGGAAGATCCCACACGCCGCAGAGTGGCTGGGCCCGTGAGCCTGCGCGTCCGGAGCCCGTGCTCCGCAACGGGAGAGGCCACAACAGTGAGAGGCCCGCGTACCGTAAAAAAAAAAAAAAAAATGACATGACAACTAGAAGTTCATTTAATTTCTGTATTGAAGTAGATACTAGAAATTACACTGAAATAAATATCAGGCGAGTCTTAAAGCAGAAGAACTGTTATAATCAAGGTCACTGAAATCCCTAGTATGACATGGTTGTCACAATGGGTGTTAAGAGAATCGAGATGATTAAGAGGAACTTCTAGCCATTTGTCATTTCGGATAGCAGCTAAGTTAAATTTGGTTGAATTGCACATTGATATGAATCTAGGACAGTGATTCTCAAATTTTGGCATGCATAAGAATCGTCTGACACGCCCCTTAAAAATACAGATTCATGGCTCCCATATCCAGAGCTTTTATTCCTACGTCTTGGGTAGGTCATAGGAATCAACATTTTTCAGGTGATTCTGATCCTAGACTGCCCCCATGGCATCATTTTTTGAAAAATTGACCTTGCTACTTTGTTTCTTTCCTCTCTTTTTTTTTAAAATTCCTGTTTGTTGGCCTGTAATAAATGACCATCTATATATTTATTATCTCCAAGGTCATAGAGATGCCTTACAGCTGATGACTGGGTAGGATTACATTGAAAAGCCCCTTGTTTCCCTTTCTTTCCTCAGGCAATGCCCAGAGGGATACCAGTGTATGAAAGCAGGAAGGAACCCCAACTATGGTTACACAAGCTTTGACACTTTTAGCTGGGCCTTCTTGGCATTGTTTCGCCTTATGACCCAGGACTACTGGGAAAACTTGTATCAATTAGTAAGTAATACCTCTTTTTCGAGTACTACCTGTTTTTCTTTGGTGATAGAATTTACATGAGGATATGTGGGGTTGGGGACATTCTGTGTGAGAGACCTTTGGTGAAGATGTTATATAGGATCTTAGGATGGTATTTCTCAGAGTCAGCTGGTTTACAAAAGTAAGTGAATTCTCCCAGCTCTTGGCCCGGTTCTTTAATGCTCATCATGTATAGCTGTAGAGGTTCACAGACTTGAGAGCCTCTTGCCTGGCCTGGGAATCTGCCTTCTCTACCTACTTCCTATCATTTCACCAGACCATCTTCAGGATTTCTCCTTTTGGATTTTTGGGCTTAGGGCATCTTTTTAAGAAATATTGGGGCTTCCCTGGTGGCGCAGTGGTTGAGAGTCCTCCTGCCGATGCAGGGAACACGGGTTCGTGCCCCGCTCCGGGAAGATCCCACATGCCACGGAGCGGCTGGGCCCGTGAGCCATGGCCGCTGAGCCTGCGCGTCTGGAGCCTGTGCTCTGCAACGGGAGAGGCCACAACAGTGAGAGGCCCGCGTAACGCAAAAAAAAAAAAAAAAAGAAGAAAAAAAAAAGAACTATTAAACACATTGTGCAAGGCACTATGCTAGACATTATAAAGATGAGATTTTATGTCAATGTTTTGAAATTTGAAACACATTTGTATTTGTTCAAGAATGTTGTGACAGATTCTTTTAAAAAGGTCACTACTATTCTGTTGGGCTGCTTTGGTGACTCTGGGCAAGTCATTTAATTTTGCTGGTTGTGGTGGAGAAGTTAGTCTAGGTGACTGCTGAGGGTCTTCCAGTTTAGAGATTCTCTGATGATCCATTGTTTTCCATTTGACTGTAGCATTTGTAATGCAAATTAGTTTGAGGATAAGAAATGTGTTCCCCTCAGGCATGAAGGAAGCTCTTTAAGGGAAGTTTCTTATTCGTATCTCCTAGAATCCTTCCTTTCTGTTGTACAGCCTAGTAGTCCCTCAGGATTGAATCTTTCCCATGAAATATTTGTGACTTATGCTAAGTTTCAATTTGTGGTTGAGAAGAACAAAAATAAAAACTAAGTAATTGTGGGTCCCGTGTACATAACCTAAAACACAATTGTTCTTTGATGTCTATTTGCTTGCTCAAGGAATACTCAGTATTCCTTGAGTATTCCCCAAGGAATACTCTTGGGCTCCTCCTTCCTGTTTTCTTTTCCCTCCACTATCCTTTATGTCATATCCCTCTTTAAAAACTCATCCTATTACAACAGGCTAAGGAAGGATGTCCCTCAAGATAGGGACTTCCTATGACTTGGACCTGATCCCAGAGATGGAATTTGTCTGTTAATGCTCTTTGAGGACCAGTAGATAAATGAGCTGAGGTCTTGTATTCATTTCTTCAGACTTGTTTTAGAACCAGCTGACAAAGTCAAATGTAATTCTTAGCCCAGAGCGCTTTTTCCTTTAAAAAAAAATTAAGCATTTTTCTACAAAAGGAGTACATTAAGAGTATTTGGAAGTGGAAGAGGACTTTTTTGTCATAATGAATGGGACGTATTACCAACATTTACTGTGAGTTGAGGGTAGGGGAGGCCATTTGGCCGTTGGGGATGCTAAGTGTTCTGCAGTGTGAAGAAGTACCACGCAGTGAAGTACCGTCCTGTTCCAAATGCAGTAGTGCCCCTGCAGAGGAACACCAGCCCATGAGTTGTTTTCAGCCCGATTCGTTTGATGCAAGCGACTCAGAAAGTGGTCTTTGTCTCTTTGTCTTTACAGACCTTAAGAGCCGCTGGGAAAACGTACATGATCTTCTTCGTCTTGGTCATCTTTGTGGGTTCTTTCTATCTGGTGAACTTGATCTTGGCTGTGGTGGCCATGGCTTATGAAGAGCAGAACCAGGCAACGCTGGAGGAAGCAGAGCAGAAAGAGGCTGAATTCAAAGCAATGTTGGAGCAACTTAAGAAGCAACAGGAAGAGGCACAGGTCGGTGACCAATTCTTTGCTCTGGTCCTTCCTGCCAGATCACGGTGACTAAGGCCCCACCTGATTGCCATTCCAATTGATCTTTTTAGGCATCAGTCACTGTCAAATAGAAGTCATTGATCTGATTAAAATAACCCAAGTAACAACTGCAGATGGTCAGTCCAATTATTCCATTTGTCTTAATGGCCAAATTGTTTGTGAATATGATCTTTTGTTGAATTTCTCAACTGTTCAGTGTACAACTGCTGTGCTGGCTGGGGAGAAAAAAAAGTGGCCAGAGCAATTTATATAATGCTTCATATAAGCATAGCCTTTTTGTTGAGAAAAACATTAGGATCTCCTTCAGAGATTCTCCGTGGTCATAACAAGTCTTGAAAAGAAGATACAGGTAATATATTAAAGTTAAATTTGAAAAACAAACTTGTGATTCCACCAACACCCTAACACTTTACTTTTTAATCTTTATCCAAATATACATGTGTTTTTACATTGTTGGGCCCATAATGTATAGTATAGTTTCTTAGCATTGATTTTCAGAGTTGTCCAAAAAAAGGATCATTTGGTACCAAGGTGGCAGCCACGTTCTTGTCTGAGATACTCAAGAGAATAAATCCCAGGGTTCTCACCATGCCGTTCTGCTCTGATTATGCAAGGCTGTGTGCCACGATACAAATTCAGCTAGGAAAAAGAGATACGAGGCCCCAGCCACAGTCTCCTCTGACGGGCTGGTTTTCCTTCCTCCTTTTTTCCCTTTTTCCCCTATCTCTGGGAAAGGAAGTGATCTGTACTAATTGCTTGGCTTTGGGTGGCTCCAGTTAATTGCTTCTGATCTGCTCTGTTGCTGTGGCTCCTTTCGTAGGCGGCGGCGATGGCCACTTCAGCAGGAACTGTCTCAGAAGATGCCATAGAGGAAGAAGGTGAAGAAGGGGCAGGCTCTCCCCGGAGCTCATCTGAAATCTCTAAGCTCAGTTCCAAGAGTGCCAAAGAGAGACGTAACAGGAGAAAGAAGAGGAAACAAAAGGAGCTCTCCGAAGGAGAAGAGAAAGGGGATCCCGAGAAGGTATTCAAGTCAGAGTCAGAAGATGGTATGAGGAGGAAGGGCTTTCGGCTACCAGACAACAGAATTGGGAGGAAATTTTCCATCATGAATCAGGTAAAACTCTTTGCGTTGGGTCAAATAAGCCTAAGAAATTTTGGTTTTCCTAATCTCACTTGATTCTCATTCCCCTTTGGGTTTACGTTTTCCACACCCATCCCTGCATTCTCAGGCCTACCTCTCCATACCTACACGTTGTTTTCCTTTAGGAGGAAGTGTTACTCGCGTATTAGGGCTGCCCTGTGCTCTAAGCCTGCCCTCCCTTCTCTGCTCTAAAGCTAGCCCTAGGACAACCTGGTCACCTTTGGCAAACTTACTACAGCAGTAAAGTCTGTGTCACAACCAGCAAGCCTTCTGTTCTAAAACATCATGAAGAACTTTTCTCCTCTTAGCATCTGAACTTCAGAATTTAGATCAAATACCTCTTTTTAAGAGTTTCATATAATTTTAGGTTAAATAAAAAAGTCATGAAACTGTTTAGGTCACCTTATTTGAGTGTGGCAAGTTCTAGTAATTAATTATTCTAGATATATAGTGTCATGCTGATAAATTAGCCTATGATATATTAAAAAAGCCTCCAGTTTTACCCAACTTTGATTAATCGGGAAACTAAGAGAAAGAGAAGGGAGAGGACTTATGGATTATTATTGAGCATTGTATTACTATAAATTTCATCACATAATAGGTATTTTTGCATTTCAGAGAACACCACCAAAATCCAATTCTTAAGCCATTTAATTCCCCATTTTTTTAAAAAAAATTTATTTTTGGCTGCATTGGGTCTTCGTTGCTGCAAGCAGGCTTTCTCTTGTTTCGGTGAGGGGGGCTACTCTTTGTTGCGGTGCGTGGGCTTCTCGTTGCAGTGGCTTCTTTTGTTGCGGAGCACAGGCTCTAGGCACGCGGGCTTCAGTAGTTGTGGCACATGGGCTCTAGAGCGCAGGCTCAGTAGTTGTGGTGCACGGGCTTAGTTGCTCTGCGGCATGTGGGATCTTCCCGGACCAGGGCTCGAACCCGTGTCCCCTGCGTTGGCAGGCGGATTCTTAACCACTGCGCCACCAGGGAAGCCCTAATTCCCCATTTTAAAGAAAGTTTTGTAAGGTATAGAATAGATTACAGTTCCTGGTATGGCAGTGTATTCAGTGTCTTTTGTTTCCCAGAGACGATTGTGCCTCTCCCTTACATCTCTCACCTCCCAGTTCAGTCTTTTGCTAGTCCAGTTCATTTTATCACAGCAGAATCTCTCATGTCCATCCCCTTCTTTTTATTCCTATTAATCCTATTTTAGTTCAGACTTTGCGTTACTTTGTTCTACTGCAGTTATCCATTGCAGCTTCATTCACTCTTGTCTGTCTCTCTCTCCTTTATGTTTTATATATTGTCAGCAGATCACTACCTAAAACATATCTCTCATTATTCATCACCAAGCATTTATGGATTGTGCTAGGTCCTAGAGATTAAAAGGTGGTTAGAACACCATCCCTGCCCTAGGGAGCTTAGAGTGTAATGGGGCAACCAGATACATTAAAAAAATTATTTGTGTAATAGCATTGATGATATTATTCCATAATTGAGATACGCTGGGGTGTTTTGGAGGGCACAGATCTATCCCAACCTGGAGGTTCAGCAAAGATTTTCTGGGGAAGATCAATGAAGGATAAACAGGAGTTAGTCAAGTAATGTACATGTGTGTTGGTGAGGGAGCAGTAAGACGGAAGAAAGGACATTCCAGGTTTGGAAGAAAAGTATGTTCCAGTTTGGACATCCCAAGTTTGAATTGTTTGTTGGGAAACCAAGTAGACACAGGGTTAGTCAAATGATAGCTCAGGGAAGAGGTCCTGAACTGAGAGGTGGGGATTGAAACCATGAGACTGGATGAGATGACTCGGAGAGGTTGTGTCAGGTGGAAGAACAGTGGGCCACTGATGTTCACGGGCATTGGAGATGGAGCTCATGGAGGAAAACAAGTGAACGGTCGTTAGAGGTGCTAAGAGAACCGACAGTGCAGTGAGGGCTGGAGAGCACAAGGGTGGGAGAAGGCAGTGGAGTGATCAGTGGATTGAAACTTAACAGAGATGCTTGATGAGATCAGAACTGGAAATGTCCGTTGGATTCGGCAATAGAAGTCATCGAGAACTTGAAAGTTACGTTTCAGTCCAGGGTAAGGGTGGATGCCATATTGAGTGGGAAGTAAAGACTTCTCATTCAAACTTCTTTAAAGAATGGGGGTGGGGGCTTCCCTGGTGGCGCAGTGGTTGAGAATCTGCCTGCTAATGCAGGAGATACGGGTTCGAGCCCTGGTCTAGGAGGATCCCACATGCCGCGGAGCAACTAGGCCCGTGAGCCACAACTACTGAGTCTGCGCGTCTGGAGCCTGTGCTCCGCAACAAGAGAGGCCGCGATAGTGAGAGGCCCGCGCACCGCGATGAAGAGCGGCCCCCTCTTGCCACAACTAGAGAAAGCCCTCGCACAGAAACGAAGACCCAACACAGCAGAAATAAATTAATTAATTAATAAACTCCTACCCCCAACATCTTAAAAAAAAAAAAGAATGTGGGTGAAAATAAAATAAGCATTTTTATAATCTGTTGGCGAGGAAACCCAGAAGAAGGAGGGTTGGAAGTAAAAATGGAGTAGAATAGAAAAGAAAATAGAACAGTCTTGGGAGATGTGAAAATAGGTGTAGCCTCTAACAGGAAAAGGGGGTACCTTGTCCCCTCCAAAGATGCCAGCACAATAGAGGTGGGTGTGTGTGGATAAGTTTGTAGATGGGGAGTAGGAAGTGGAGAAAGATGACACCGGTCAGTCTCTAGTCTTCAATAATGTAGGAAATTAAAGATCTTATCGAAGGGATTGAGAGGTTGAGTGGGGAGGTTGAAGGCAATAGTGACAGTTTAGAGTAGTTATTAAGCAGAATGGGAGCGGGAACTCCCCTTTGGGGTGGAATTCATAGCACTCCCCCTCCCCGATGCAGACTCCCTTTTCAGTCTCCAGTCCCTGTGCCCCTTCAAGCACCCTATACTTACACCAGAGTGAACTACTAGATGCTTCTCACACACGATGCTTCTTTTCTACCCTCTGTTTTGCTCCAGAAACAGCCTCTCTAAGATGCCCTGTTTTTTCCATTTCTGAATTATCCATGTTGTATTTATTCGTCACATCCTTTTCTCAAGAAACCTTCCCTGACCCTCCTCCATTCCACCCCCAATTGGAAATTATCATTTCATCTTTCCATTATGTTTATACGTACCTCTTTGCATGTTGTTTTTTACTGTATGTGGTTTTATATTTACTAATGTTCATATCCTCTCCTCTCTCAGATAAAATCCTAAAGTCAAGGCCTGCTTCTATGCCCATTCAGATATTTGTTGGAAAAATGAATGAAGAACTTTTATAAATCTGATTTATAACCCCTTCTGGGACTTCTTTATGGCCTGGAACCATCTCTGTCTCACCTTCACCTCACCTTTCACCTAGTTCAGTCTCTTTTGGGAGAAAACTGTGATTGTAGCTTTGTTGTAATCCAACCCTTGTCTTGAGAGCCATCCTGAGCTGGTTAATAAATCCCTTAGTACCATTAACACTTTGCTATTGAATGGGCTCTGATTAATCCATAGGCTTCAGCACAGAGTTGCAGTGATTGCTCCCTAGCTCAGAAATAAAGCTGGGCTTCTGAGATGTCCTGCTTTGCATGAAAATGTTCACTTCCTCTAATTTCCCCGTGTGAAAAAAACTGTGGATTCCTAGAGTCCGTGGCTGACTGCCAAGACTTGCTTAGAAGCCCCACACAGTAGTAATACTCTTTGTCCCAGGACTCTCCTGCAGTCTCTCTGATTTTATCTGGAGGAATGGTTGTGGAAACTGAGGCCTAGAGAGATTTACTAATTTACTTAAGGTTATATAGCTAGTAGGTGTTGCAGGCAAGATTTGAACCGGGGGCTTCTGACTATAAGCCTTGTACTGCAGTCTCTAGCCACCCCCTCCTCACTCACCTCCACACATACCTGGTCGTCTGTTCTCTTGGCTTAACGGTGACTGGCGTCAGTTTTCCCACTGCACAGTTCAAGTGAATGTCAGTTTCCTGTATTTCAGATCTGCTGAGATCCTCTCGAGACATGTGCCCAACCTGTCTCCTACCTCTTTCTCTGTAAAATTACTGCTGTGTTTTTAGGGTTTAGGTGAAAACAAGTATTAGGTTGAGTTCATTTTTGCAAAGTATTTTAATTTTTCTGTTGCAGCAGTTCTCATACTTTTGGGTCTTTATATCTTTAAGAATTATTGAGGACCCCAAAGAGCTTTTTAAAAATGTGCTGTCGGGCTTCCCTGGTGGCGCAGTGGTTGCGCGTCCGCCTGCCGATGCAGGGGAACCGGGTTCGCGCCCCGGTCTGGGAGGATCCCGCATGCCGCGGAGCGGCTGGGCCCGTGAGCCGTGGCCGCTGGGCCTGCGCGTCCGGAGCCTGTGCTCCGCAACGGGAGAGTCCACAGCAGAGGGAGGCCCGCATACCACAAAAAAAATAATAATAATTAAAAAAAAAATTAAAAAAATAAAAATGTGCTGTCAATTGTGTTAGAAATTATAATTAAGAAATTTAAAAATGTTTGCTTACTGATTTATTTAAAATAATAATGATAAACCCATTATATGTTTAACACAGATCATACATATTTTTGAAAAAATAAACTGTTTTCCAGATCAAAAAAAAATTAGTGTAAAAAGTGGTACTGTTTACATCTTTGCGAATCTCTTTAATCTGTGGTTAATAGAAGATAGCTGGAATATACCTGTATTCAGTCTGTTGCAGTGTATGTTTTTTTGGTTGAAGTATTTAAAGAAAATCTAGTTTCATACAGATGTAGTTGGAAAAGGGAAGAATATTTTAACAGCCTTTTTAGATAATTGTGAATATTCTTCTTTGATGCTTTTCCAAAACTGGATAATGGTAGATTTTTAAATGGTTAGTTGCAATGTGGAAGCTGAAACTGTATCAGTAACTTGGTACTCTGTTACATTAAAATCCTTTGCTGTATTTTGCACTATAGGTCTTTAACTCATGAATGACTTGTAGCATCTTACATTGACCATTTGGGAAATACTGGTTCACTGAGTTATGCAGATCTTTGAAGTACTGACACACAATATTTAAAAATCACATATATTATTATCTCTATCAAGCTCATAAGAAAAGTCTTTAAATTCTGTGAAACTGTCAGGCTCACAGAGTCTACTGTATGCCTGTGAGAAAACGAGAGTGATAAAGGCAGACATCATCTTAGTATTATTATGAAGTAGTTTTAATCTTGTGACCCCCCCCCCCGCCGTAAAAGGGTCACAAGGACCCCAGGAGTTCCCAGACCACATTTTAAGAACCAACTGCTGTGTTGGAAAGAAAAAGTGAAGAAAAGGTGAAATATGGCATGGAAGTAGGACATTTAAATAATCAATTTATTACATTCTAAACATCCCAGTCATTGTTAAGCCTTATCCCAGTAAACAGCTGACATGGATGCCCTGAAATTCCCAATTAATTTTTCTGTGTAATGTGAGGGCTACTCCCTCAAACCAAGAACACCCCAGAGCTATTCTCCCAAGCAAACACCTAGATCTAAGGTAGTATTTTTAGTTAGCTGTGATGTGACTGTCTGAAAAGGACCAGAAGCTCCTGGTTTGTTGACAGGAAAGATTTTGAAAACAGGACCTATCTCATAAACTAGCCTGGATCCCAGGAGTTAATAGAGCCACGGGTCCTGAGTCATAACTAAAACCCTCCAGTCCAGGAAAATTGAGACTGGGGGGCCGGAGGCTACCCTCAGAATTTGTCTCCTTAGGGAATTGGCTAGATCAGGATTAGATACAAGGGGTATAAGGAGAAATGGGACAAGTTCATCTTTTCCCCTTCCACATTTATTGCAGTCAACTCTTTTGCCAAGAATGGAACAAAGAATTAAAGAATAATAGATAAACTGTTTCCTTTTAGTGTGTATTGTCTCAGGTTCCTGATTCCTAAGTGTTCCTAGGTCACTGAATTGGTCATTATCTTTCTATCACTTCCTCTCACTTTCCTATCAGTTAAGAATAGTCAGGTATTATATACTATACGAGATCTAATATAGTATATAATATTTCCTCATGTAATACATAATATTTCCTACTAGGCTGCAGGTTTCGAGAGGTCAGGGACCATGTTATATGTCTTGTTCACCACTGTATCCACATCACTTAGCACACAACAGGTATTTAATGATCATTTGTCAAATAAAAATCAAACCTCTTTCCTAATAGGAGACCTAATATAGTAGGTAGGGTCAGCACCCGACATCGGCCTTGTGAAAATCACAGATTCAGTCCAGGGAAGCTTGCTGTGAGAAGGGAGGCGGTTTTTTATTTTCTGTATTTTATGGTGCTTTGGCATGTTAGGAGCCTTGCTGGCTGGGAGGAGCTGCCCTTCTTGGTGCTAGTTTAATTCCTAGAGAGAGGGAACAACTTGCCAGGAAGTGTGCCTTTCATGTGCAGATCAACCAGTCCAAGACCCTTATCCCCAACTTCCTGTTATCTACTTCACACACCCAGCCAATATTTCCCGTGCCCTAAATCACTCCAGAGCCAGGACCATTCCTATAGCCCAGAACCTGTTTGAAATTATTCAAACTATCCAATTTTAAACTTGTTCAAATGTGCCTGCTCTGCCTCACCCATCCCTTCCACAGCAAAGGCTCTGGGCCAGGCTTTTCCCCTCGCTCCTCCTACCTCCTGACTGACCCTCGTACCCACCCCCACCCCCTGTGAGGCCCTGTGTGGCCTGGCATGACATGGTGCAGCATGCCATGCCCCCTTATTTTGGGGACTGTAAGTAATAAACTCTTCTTTCAAAGGCAGTTATCTCTGTGTCTGTCACCTTACCATACCTGATTAAAACAAAAGCAAAGGTGGGACTTCCCTGGTGGTCCAGTGGGCGAGACTCCACGCTCCCAAGGCAGGGGCCCTGGGTTCGATCCCTGATCGGGGAACCAGATCCTGCATGCTGCAACTAAGACCCGGCACAGCCTAAATAAATAAATATTTTTTTTAAAAAAAGAAAGAAACTAAAACTCATAGGTACGTTCTAACACTTAACAAGTCTTCTGGCCAGCCACATTGCTTAGAGAAGTGCTTCCCAAACTATCTGTAGCGAAGGACCAGTTTTTGTCTTTCCCATTTCTTCATGAATGATACTCTTGTAAAATATAATTGCAATAAACTTCTAGAAAAATTATCACATTCTTGGATGTTGTAAAAATGCCTACTTGCTATTAAAATTTCTAAATGCTTCTCTCAGGTTTTTACTGTCTCATTGCAAACCAGTAGCGGATTATATACTAGCATTAATCTGTGAATGGTTCAGGGGAATGAATCAGTGAGGGTGCCCAAACATATGTGTGAAATGAGGAATAGCAAGTAATAAGCTGGAGGAGGCACTGACCCCTCTACCAGCTCAACAGCATGGAGAAGGAACATGGCCATGTATGTGCCCTTTTAATACACAGTGACACCCTCCACTCATAAATGAGACCCAGTAAACATTCTAGAATCTAACCTATGCAACTCCTCCTCTCTGATGCAGGGATGAGGCAGAAGAGCAAAACAAGTCAGAGTGATCAGGAAAGGGGTCAGAGATGTTGCATACCTGAATCCTATTTTTTAGAGGGCTACATACAGCATATAGTGTGTATTTAACAATAACATTTATATAAAATGATCTGTGATGAGTGGTTTTCTTGATGCAGTTTCCAGTAATCAAATTCATTTATTATCTCAGAGATTTGTGAGTTGCTTCAAGCCAAGGCAAGAAGAGACTACATAACAAGGGAAATACAGGTTAGAGAGTGAAGTATGATAAAACTAGAAATATCCAAAGAAAATGTACCCATCTGGGCATGGGGGCTTTTTGTACATTATAGGAAGAGAATAGAACTGGGATCATTTTGAGTCTAGAACTAGAAGTGAAATTCCAGGTAACAAAAAGATATGGGCAGAAATATTAAAGAGGAGCCCTACAGCCATTCCAGGGTTATCATCAAAAGTATTATTTTAAAATGTTTATCTAGCACTTTGAATATGTATACTATATTGGCAGAGTCCTAGCCCACAAAGAACTTCCACAGTGGAATCATTTTACCAGAAGGGTAAGGCCTAAACTCTAAGGCAAAAATCTTATATAGCTAAAAGTTACTTTGAAATTCCTTCAGAGTCATAATTGGGCAAACTGAGTATCTCAGGGTAGCAAGGAGGATTGTCTGAGGTCAGTTGTCTGTCAGGTTTTGTTCTCTTAGAGCAGAGGTCCTCAAACTGGGATTGCATCCCCTCAGGGCACTTGAAGCCTTTCTAAGCACAGTTTTAAGGAACCTGATTTCCAGATCTTTAAATTACATTTTCCTATGCCTAGGGTGAGGCCTGTGGTCCAAAGTCACACCAGTTCTTTTCCACCTTTCTTTTCACAGTCAGTCTTCTCCCACTTTACAAAAGGAAGGCATAGCTCTCTCTCATCCCAAATCCTAAGCAGTGTATTGCCCAAAGATATAAAAATCTTTGGAGGTGTAAAACAAAGGGACAGTTGAAAATATTAGGGTCTCAAAAGTTTTCTTTAATCTAGGAGACAAACCCATTGTAAGGCTTTCTGAATTTACCTATCTCTTACATACTTCTAATAAGAGTGGAATATAGAGTTATAATCAGGGGCATTAGGATGTTTTAAGTTCAGGAGCAAGATGGATGTCACCACTGGGATACATATTAATACATTTATTAAAAATGAAAAATGAAGTCATACTTTTTCCAATGAAAATAAGTCTGCTTTGGCCAATTGCTTTGACATTGGGGGCTGGCTTTGCTAATTAGATCATATGGTGGGCATTTTTGTAAATTAAATGAGCTAAATCTGTGGCTTTAAGGTTTTGATGAAAATATCTTTAAAGCATGTGATAACATCATTTTATTAAAAAATTAATGTTGGCAGTGATGTATAGCAATTGACAATATTTTGGTTATTCCAACCTTTTCTGTTGGGTTAAATAAGGTTCCTTTAAAGTAAAAGAATAACCCCTGTAAGAGGTACCGATATAATTATTAGTTAATAATAAATAAAGCCTTTTTGCTATCCTCAGAAATCAGGAAATGGAATACTTCTATCAACTGGGTACAAATCCTTTGGCAAGTTGGGTGGTTTTCAGTTCTTTGCTTTCAACACAATTGAAAGAGGACTTGATTTAATTGTCAGCTGATAGATCATTAAGATAAATTTTGCTGATAGCTTACTATGCAATTTTGGCATATAACTTAGAAGGACTTCAAAGAATTGAGTGACATTACTGTTTATAACAATATTCTTCTGTTCCAAGGTACCATTTACATGAATAAGGTTTCTCAGCACTTAATCTAAATAATATTAGAAGGGGGAGAGGGGTTGCTGTTGAGCCATGTTTGATTCTAATAATAAATAATACTATCTACAAATATTTAAACACCAAAACACCAACTGGAAAAAGAAAATTCATCTCATTGAGATATATTTTAATAAAATTTTCTTTTTAAGCTTAGTAATTACTTATAAAATGTAGAATATATTTGTGATCAATTGTATTAATGAGAATTGTAGTAAAAACACAATCCAGGAGAATTTTTTAAATTTCTTGGAGACTCATGGTCACCGGAAAATTTTTTTTTAATTTTAAGTACAGTTTCTTTATAATTTTTTGTTGCAGAAAAGTATTGAAAGGTGATCAGTAAAACGCATTAAAGCATAAAGATATACATTAGCATAAAATTCTCTAGGGAAGGTGGAATGGAAGTATGAGCTGAAGGAGAAAAAGATGAAAAATTTCTAAGTGATAAATACAAGTTTGACTTTAAAATGTCAATGCTGGGAATTATATAATTTACAAATACTTAAACTTCTCATGAAAAAAACGTTGACTTTAAAATGGAGGAGGAGGGGACAGATACCATTTTCAACTGAACTAAAAAACCACTGTTGGCATAGTTCTTAGCCTCTAGGGCATGTGGTACCCATTGAGAGAGTGGCAAGTGACTGGGCACTTTTAAATTCTCTCCTTTTGCCAAGTGTGGCATAGAATCTAACTTGGTAGATTAAAGGCACACTCCACGTGAGCTCATAGTAATGAGAAATAGACACTGAATGTATTTCCCGGTGGATTCAATACACGGAGCATGAGATAAAAGCATCCTTTCGATACACGGGTGAACAGTGGATAGAACTTGTGAATGGTTAACAGGTCAAAGACAGGTGTATCACAAGGTTATGGGACAAGGAGAAGTGAGTAATGATGGGTGTTGAAAAGCAGTAGAAATTCAACATCCAGAAGTGCTTTCTGGAAACACCTGTGTTCTGATTAATAGGAATGCAAGGATGGGGCCAGGCTGGGGAAGCTGACAGCCTTTGTTCAGCCTCTACGGGGTCCCCTTCCTGTCTCATGCCTCCCTCTCTGTCTGTCTCTCTTCCTGCCCCTACAGTCACTGCTCAGCATTCCGGGCTCCCCATTCCTGTCCCGCCACAACAGCAAAAGCAGCATCTTCAGCTTCAGGGGGCCCGGGCGGTTCCGGGACCCGGGCTCCGAGAACGAGTTTGCGGACGACGAGCACAGCACGGTGGAGGAGAGCGAGGGCCGCCGGGACTCGCTCTTCATCCCCATCCGAGCCCGCGAGCGCCGCAGCAGCTACAGCGGCTACAGCGGCTACAGCCAGGGCAGCCGCTCCTCGCGCATCTTCCCCAGCCTGCGGCGCAGCGTCAAGCGCAACAGCACGGTGGACTGCAACGGTGTGGTGTCCCTCATCGGCGGCCCCGGCTCCCACATCAGCGGGCGTCTCCTGCCAGAGGTGAAAATAGATAAGGCAGCTCCTGATGACAGTGTAAGGAAGTAAAAAAGTAGACCGAGGCTAGGCATGGCATTCTCTCCCACTCCCTTCCTCTCTTCTCTCCCTGCTCTGTCCATTCCACCCGGTCTCTCTTCCACGCTCCATCCCAACTCTTGTCTCTACCCGCCACCACTTCTGTTTTCTCCCTCCTGGTTTGTTCCTATTTCTCTCTTCAGCCCTCCTCTTTTACTCGCCCTGTTTTCCCTTTTACTTTATTCCTTGCTCCATGTTCCCCCATCTTCCTTTCTTGTTTCTGACTCTGGCCCTTTCCCCATCAACTCTTTCCTTTATTTTTATCCCTTTTTCTCTCCCTCCATCTCTGCACGTCTCTGCCTGCTTATCTCTTTTCCTCCCCACACCTGCTTTGACTGAATGCCCCTGGCCAGCGGATCCTGCCTGGATGGAATGAGAAGGGCCTCTGCCGTCACCAATGACCAAGTCTGAGCGGGTTTGGAACTACCATTGCTTCTCTCCCCCTACGTCCTCCCTCCTCGTAGGGAAACAACTTGGAATTTAAAGCTCTTATCTTCCTATTAAAAAGGAAAAAGTAACATAGCTTTGAATAATTTTCTTAGTCTCCTCTACAAGAGTGAGATGTGATTTTTCCTCTTTTTCCAAAGAGGAGTGTGCATGGGTGATGCTGAGGGTAGGAGGTAGGCACTGGGAGAGCCAGGCAAGGAGAGGTTAAGGAAACCAGTGGGGAACTGGACCTAGACATTTAAAAGGGATTGAGATGGAAATAAATCAAAGGAGGGGAAGGTAGGTGGTCAGGGCAAGAACACATGGTATATGGGGGAGGAAGGAAAAGGGAAGTGAAAGATGAATTTTAAATGTAATCAAATGTCAGGCTCTGGAGGAGCTGTATATAATAGCTTCACAAAATCACTTGTCTAGGGGTTAGGATAATGGCTCGCCTCTTTGGGAAAAGCCATCTCTTAACACTTCTTTAGATTCTAAGCTGTGTATACCTTTTTTTCTAGTTTTAAATTCTTACAACCTTAATGATCCTAATCCTTTCTACCTCTAGTTCCTTAACTTTCCTCAGTCTCTCCTTAGCTGGGCTCAGCTTCTCGAGATAGCATGTCGGTCTGTTTTGTTTCAACACTTCAGTTTCCTCTAACACAGCATGAAGATAGCCAGCCCTTTAATTAGCATGATGCATGTGTGGAGGAAAATTGGACAATCAAGGATGGAATTATTCAGAATGATCTGTTTTTAGCACTTTAGGACAGTTGTTGACTGTCCTAAATTCAAAAGACAGGATATTTGACGTTGTCCTTTCTCTTCCTGACTTCTTATTTCAAAGCAAAATATTTTCCCCCTTATGTTTGTATAGCTCTTTACAAGGTACAAGTTACTTTTACACGCTTTATTTGTTTCGAATAAAAATTCCATAAGGCTGACAAAGTGGAGCTGATTATTTCTGTTTTTGAGATGGGGAAACAGGCTCAGTGAATTTGTACTCCTTGGGGTTACACAGCTTATCATTGACAGACCTTTCAGAAACCTCAATCTTCTGTTTCTCAGTTAATTTTAATGTCTTCTCCGCGTAGTCACATGGCCACTGCTCTTCTGGAGAACTGTTTGTTTCAGATCAAGCGTAAGAGGAACAATAATAATAACAAACAGTGGCTCCAAAGCCCCCTCCAAGCTAGGCAGTTGGCCAAAATAAATGTTTTGAATGACTGTCTTTACTTGAAATATAATTTTTTGATCTTCACTGGTTCTATGTCTAGATGTAAATTTTTTGGCTCCATAATTAGATAGATCATTATATTCTCTAAAAAAACAAGAGATGATATCACTGGAGAATGAGGGGTGGATCAGCATGGACAGTACCGTGGGGATAATTCAAATGTTGAAAACCAAAGTAAATTTTGATATCCTAGCAGTTTTAAAAAATATTTAAGCGAAATAATATATCTTGCTTTTTCTTTGAAGAGAAGGTATTAGAAAAGGTATCCAGGAGGAAGGAGCTTGAACGTCAGCTTAAAGGCAGATGAGCAGGTTTGCGGGTTTTGTTTTTGTTTTTTTAGCAGCTTCTGTTATATTGTGTGGGAGATAAATTTGAGAGGCAGTTGAGCAGATGGTTGTGGAATGTAAGGCTGTCTGTGCTGCTTTACGTTGTGGCTGACAGAACGCTGCCTTTGGGGTTTTGGGGGTCCTGCACACTCAACACCCTGTAAGCACTTAGGAGATGCTTTGCAGTGGCCCCAAGTGATGATGGTGACAGACCTGAGGATTCCCAAGGCCAGGAGGTCAGATCCCAAAGTGGCAGGAGGATGAGGTAGGTAGGACTGTATCATTCCCAAGGGCTTCATAACGAGGAAAAATTATTTTGTTGGAAGCCATAAAGAAGCACCTCCTAGTTGTTAATGGTGTGGGGAAATATCTAAGTTACATTAATAGGCCAAAAAGACAAAACAAAACAATAACAGAATGCATATAGTTTGTGTGGTATGATATCGTCTATTTAAAGACAAACCGCATAGAGAAAAAAGATGACTGACTAAAAGTTAACAGTAGCTGCCTTTGGAAGGGGAAATTATTAGTGACTTTTTTTTCCTTCCTTACACTTTTCTGTTCTTTCTAGTTTTCTACAATGGGCCTAATACTTCTAGCTGCCATAGACTGAGTTCTGATGACACTATGCTAAGCACTTTATATGTATGATCTCATTTAATTCTTATAACTTCCCCATTCAGTAGGTGGTTTTATCTAATCAACAGATAGACTCAGAGACTTAGTGACTTGTGGAAATGGAACCAAGGTCTTCCTGATGCCAAGAGAACTTCCTGACTGCTTATTTGGGAAGTAGGAAAAGTCATTTATCTTAGAAGGAATTAATATATTCATAATGTTATATGCAGCCCGGGCCAAATGAGCAATTATTATACCTCCTTGGGCTAGAAGATAGTGATTCTCACTGTCAAAACGTTTTGGATGCGTCTGCAGCTACGGATTAACTTGTCCTCGCCTGAACCATCAGAGTGCTTCCAGTTACATACTCATGCTTCATGGACTGGTGTAGGAGCCGTTGATGGTCCATAAGCTGATCTCACACAACATTAATGCTTGGGCTATGCCACATCTGTATTTTTTTCTTTAGGCTCAAATTAAGAAATATAATATTCCCTACGAAAAAAAGACATCCAGACATCACCTCATTAGAATCTCATCCAAAACTATTTCATATCTTCATTAATTATTCAGTTGTGATTGAGTGGTGATAGTTCTTTGATAGTTTGAGAATTTTGCTTTTTGCTGAAGCAGAGGATAAGGGGACTTTTCCCATGTCTTCATCTCTGAGCTGGAAAATCATTGCTCTTCACTCGTAAAGGAAGTAGGTGCCACTGACCATCCAAAAACACACATAACTCAGAAATCATGTTGTAAATGTAAAGCATTATCTCATTTCATGCTCACAGCTCCTGCCCTCTGAGTTAGATACTACTATCGTGTGCGTTTTACGAGGAGGAAACCAAGGCTTAGAGAAATAAAGCAACTTGTCCAAGATTGCACAGTAAGCAGTAGAGTTAGGATTTGAATCCAGACAATCAAACTCCACAGCATTAACCACTAACCATTATGCTATGCTAACTACGAAGCCCAGGTTCTTTATTTACTCAAGTGATCCTGAAAAATGAGCATCTCTAAGCCCATTTCCTTATCTGTAAAAAAGAGATAAAAAGGACCGTTGTTATAGGGCTATTTGAAGATTAAATGTAATAACATTTATAAAATGTGAAGCATATTACTTGGCCCATCCTTGGTATTCAGAAAGCCAGTTTCCATTCCTTTCCCTATACTTTTTTGGCCTTTGTAGCCTGAGAAGTAGACTGGGATTTCTGCTGAATTGCTTGACTTGGAGAGGGTCGGATTTCTTCTAAGATTCCAAAGATCCTTTGAGAAGGAGAAATCATTGTACAATATTTTAAAGCAGAATACTACACAAATTTTAGAAAGGCTTGAACAGGAGATAAATGTCTAGGTCCTAAGGCCACTTCTAAAATGCTCTAAATTTTAGTGCCAAGAACAGTGACTGGCTGGTAAGTTGCCAGTTATGTATTTCCATGTGAAAGCAGTTCAGAATCAATAAGCTGAGATTCCTTGGATATATCTGTAGAAATGTGGGCAGAACCTGCCGTCTGCAGACATGGTAGAATATCTCTTTGAGAAGGACAGCTACAATTTAGGAGGTTGGAAGTCAGTGGCTAAATGCCTAATAAACTTTGTGTTTGAGTTAAGAGAAATGCAACAAATTTGTATTGGGTTTAAAGTAATTAAGGTTCTCAATTGCTTCCTCTGTTACTGATAGTTTTGCACCAAGGCTCCTTACGGGCTGAATTTTTAAAAGGCAGAGAGGCTCCTGACTTTAAAAAGTTGTTAGTTCTCCTCCTCCCTCCCCAACAAAATGAAAGAAAACAAAACAAATAAAAATATACACCTTCATTCCGCCGCCCCCCCGCCCCCCCCCCCTCGCTCAAAAATGACCCGAAGAAATAAGGGTGAGGAGAGAATGAGTATGTGATCTTTCCTCTGGTCCTTGGGTCTCAGCATGCTTGGAGGAAGACACCTTCTTCCCACCTTCCAGGTGATGAGAACTGGGCAGCTGAGCCAATAGTAGAGACATACCTCACAGAATCCCAAGCAGATTCTAGGTGGAAAGTGACGATGAAGCTGCTTTACATGGGAGAGAGTCTGCTCCAGGTTTTCTTCCCTTCAATTGGTCATAGTCTGACACAAGAAACAATAGCCAACATTACTGGTTGGAAAGTGAAATAGTGCAGACACTTTGGAAAACAGTTTGGCAGCTCCTCATAAAGTTAAACACAGAGTTATCAGATGACGCAGAGATTCTACTCATAGGTATATACCCAGGAAAACAGGTGTTCACACAAAAATTTATACATAAATATATGTATATGTTTTTTCAAAAAACACAGAATTTTGGTAGTGATTGTACTGAATCTATAGATCACTTTGGGGAGAATGGACATCTTAATTATATTGAGTCTTCCAATCTATGAATGTGGTATATTTCTCCATTTATTTAAGTCTTCTCAAGTGTCTCTTAGCAAAGTTGTATAGTTTTTAGTGGGGGTCTTAGACATCTTTCATTAGATTTTTTTCCTTGGTATTTGATATTTTTTGATACTATTGTAAAAGGTATAATTAAAATTTTTATTTTCAATTATTTGTTGTCAGAATATAGAAATACAGTTGATTTTTGTCTATTGACCTTATATCTCATGACCTTGATAAATTAATGTATTGGTTCTATTCGCCTTGGAGGGTTTTTTGTTTTTTGGGGTTTTTTTGGTAAATTCCATAGTGTTTCCTACATGCACAGTAATATTTTCTGTGAGTAACAGCAACTGCAATCTTTATGCTCTTAAGTTATTTTTCCTGCTTTATTGCACTAGCTAAGACTTTAGATACAAAATTGAATAGACTTGATGAAAGCATACATCCTTCCTTGTTTCCAGTATTAGAGGAAAAGGATTTAATGTTTCACCAAGAAGCATGATGTTGGCTATAGGTTTCATAGATGATCTTTGTCAGACTGAAACTGCTACATTGTATTTATGGCTTGCTCAGAAATTTTATTTTTATGCAGAGGTGTTGAATTTTGTTAAATGTTCTTTTTCTACATCTGTGAGATGATCCTATGGTTTTTCTCCTTTATTCTGTTAACATGATGAATAACACTGACTTTTTTCCTAGTATTAAATTAACTTTGCTTTCCTGGGATAAACTCTGTTGGTCATGATGTAGTATCCTTTGTATATATTGCTGGATTCTATTTACTCATATTTTGTTAAGGATTTCACATCTCTGTTGATGGGGGATATTGATCTCTAATTTTCTTTTCTTGTAATGTTCTTGTCAGGTTTAGTATCAGGGTTATGTTCACTTTATAAAAGAAGCTGAGAAGTATTCTCTTAACCTCTGTTTTCTGAAAGAATTTGTGTAAAATTAGTATTATTTCTTCCATAAACATTTGATAGAATTCACTTGTGGAGCCCCATCTGGGCCTAGAGTTCTCTTTGTGATAATATTCTTTATTATAATTTCTTGAAGTAATATGGGCTATTTAGATTTTCTGTTTCTTCTTTTTTAAAAAAAATTTATTTATTTTTACTTTTTTTTGGAAGATGTTGGGGGTAGGAGTTTATTAATTAATTAATTTATTTTTGTGTGGCTCACGGGCCTAGTTGCTCCGCGGCATGTGGGATCCTCCTAGACCAGGGCCGGAACCCGTGTCCCCTGCATTAGCAGGCAGATTCTCAACCACTGTGCCACCAGGGAAGCCCCCTCTATTTCTTCTTATGTCAGTTTTTATAAGTTGTGTTTGGATATGTTTGTCTATTTCATCCGAGATGAAATGGCATAAAGTTATTCACAACATATCCTTATTATCTTAATAATGTCTATAGGATTTATAGTGATATCCTATTTTTTCATTCCTGAAAATTATAATTTGTGTTTTCTCTATTTTTTTTTCCTGATCAATCTTGCCTGGGGAATTATCAATTTTATTAATCTTTTTAAAGAACCAGCATTTGACCTTTTTTGATTGTCTATTGTTTGTTCATTTACTAATTCATTAATTTCCATTCTTATTCTTTCCTTTCATATACTTACCTATGGCTTAATTTGATCCTCTTTTTCTAGTTTCTTAAGGCAGAAGCTTCGAGCATTGATCTTATATCTTTTTTTATTTTCTAATATAAACATTTAAAGCTGTAAAATTTTCTCTAACAATTTCTTTAGCTTCATCCCGTAAATCTTGATGTATTGTGTTTTCATTGTCATCAGTTAAAGTATTTTTTTAAATTTCCCTGTGCAAACCTCTTTGATTCACAGAGCTTTACAAGTCTGTTGTTTAATTTACAGATATGTGGGAATTTTTCTGGATATCTTATTATTACCAAGACATTTGATGGAACCAGTTATTTGGATCTATGCTAAATGCTCTTGGCTTTGTAAAAAGAAAATTAATGGATTTCTCTTTTTACCTTCTAAAATTTCCTAAGTATGGGCTTCGAAATGTTCATTTCTCAGCATCTTCTTTCATTTGTTTCTTTTTTAAAATTTAAGCAATTGTACAGTATAGATTATAGTTCTATAACACATTATGGATTATGGAACAAATTTTAATATTTCAGAAGTTGTCTCCACATAGCCCTGCTGTATTTTACTTTCATTTTACATAGAAAGAGATAAATAGTAATTGTTCCATCTTAATATTAAGTTTGGGGATAAATTTTTCTTTAATTTTTGTGGATTTTTTTAATCCAAGCTAAAAATTGTTTTATCTTTTGAATAGGTGTCAACAAATGATAATATAATGATTTGACTAGGTCTTTTTAGATAGCATTTTCATTAATTTTGTTTTTTAAGGCTGGTGTTATTAAAGCCTGAAGAATTTATATCTTATTATATCCAGCATGCCCAGAAGACAGTAAGCTACACTAATACCAAAGCCATATTAAGTGCAGTTTCATCCTTCTTTGATGAACCAGCCAGTCCATTAGATCTTCCAGTACCTCGGGGGTCAGCATTATAAAATCTGTCTATTGTAGATTTGAGGAAGGGCAGTTCAATAAAAATCTAGAATCAATAAATGTCAGAAATAAGAATGTCCATTGTATTGGGACTTCTGTGTTCATTTTTAGATGATTGTCATTTTTAAAATAAATTTATTTATTTATTTATTTATATTTAGTTTTGGCTGCGTTGGGTCTTCATTGCCGTGCGCGGGCTTTCTCTAGTTGCAATGAGCTGGGGCTACTCTTCGTTGCGATGTGCAGGCTTCTCATTGCGGTAGCTTCTCTTTGTTGCGGAGTGCGTCAGAAATAAGAATGTCCATTGTATTGGGACTTCTGTGTTCATTTTTAGATGATTGTCATTTTTAAAATAAATTTATTTATTTATTTATTTATATTTAGTTTTGGCTGCGTTGGGTCTTCATTGCCGTGCGCGGGCTTTCTCTAGTTGCAATGAGCTGGGGCTACTCTTCGTTGCGATGTGCAGGCTTCTCATTGCGGTGGCTTCTCTTTGTTGCGGAGCGCGGGCTCTAGGCACGCGGGCTTCAGTAGTTGTGGCACGTGGGCTCAGTAGTTGTGGCTCGCAGGCTCCAGCGCACAGGCTCAGTAGTTGTGGCGCTTGGACTTAGTTGCTCCGCAGCATGTGGGATCTTCCCGGACCGGGGCTTGAACCCGTGTCCCCTGCACTGGCAGGCGGATTCTTAACCACTGTGCTACCGGGGAAGTCCTGTCATTTTTTAAATATAGTAGTTTAATCTCATTTATTAAATGTCATGATCTGTCTATTGTAGATTTGAGGAAGGGCAGTTCAATAAAAATCTAGAATCAATAAATGTCAGAAATAAGAATGTCCATTGTATTGGGACTTCTGTGTTCATTTTTAGATGATTGTCATTTTTAAAATAAATTTATTTATTTATTTATTTATATTTAGTTTTGGCTGCGTTGGGTCTTCATTGCCGTGCGCGGGCTTTCTCTAGTTGCAATGAGCTGGGGCTACTCTTCGTTGCGATGTGCAGGCTTCTCATTGCGGTGGCTTCTCTTTGTTGCGGAGCGCGGGCTCTAGGCACGCGGGCTTCAGTAGTTGTGGCACGTGGGCTCAGTAGTTGTGGCTCGCAGGCTCCAGCGCACAGGCTCAGTAGTTGTGGCGCTTGGACTTAGTTGCTCCGCAGCATGTGGGATCTTCCCGGACCGGGGCTTGAACCCGTGTCCCCTGCACTGGCAGGCGGATTCTTAACCACTGTGCTACCAGGGAAGTCCTGTCATTTTTAAAATATAGTAGTTTAATCTCATTTATTAAATGTCATGAATATCAGGCTGGGAATTGTAGCAAAAAGTGATTTCTCAAAGAAATATACCGTATCCTGACCTGAGCTAATGGTTAAGTCATTCTTACAAGTACAGATGTTTGTATAGTAATGCATCCAGGAATTCCCAAGGAAACCAGTTCTTTTTCTTTCCCATTTCTTCTGTAGCTCTGCCAAACAAAACAAAACAAACAAAACCCTAAGGTAAACCAAATCTCTGAATCAGTGGAACTATTTGATAAAACACTATAATGGGATAAATTGTAATCTGCCAGGAACTTTCTTCAGTACAGTTCTTAAAATCTAAATATATGTAAGAATAGATAGACTTTCTGATGTAACTCTCCAGAGACGATTATTTTCTTTTCAAAACTTTCTGTCACTGATCAGACAGATACTTCTCTAGCTTCATACAAACACATGTCTTCCCTGTCCTGTGGTGACTGTCTCTGTCCTCTTACCTTCACATGGAAGGAGCAGCTAAGTTTATATGGATGACGTGGTACAGTGAACAGCATGGTTACTAGAAAGCTAGGTTTTAAGCCGCCCCATTAAGCCTGATCTGATGTAGAATATTCAGGTTGGCACAAACAGCGCAAGCAAGGGACATTCAGAAACGCTTTGCCGTAATCTACCATACTGGTATTGCCCAAGGAGGAGCGTGTAAAAAATATTTTGTTTAACAGTCTGATGGTGTTTTCTGCCCTTTTTATTTGGTTGGGAATTTGAAAATTTCAGGTTAACTCATAAAATAAAAATGTAAAAGACAAGATAAATGTAAAAAGACATATGAGGCAATGTGTTTAATTAAGATGGCAAAACCTACCATTCTTGTTTGCAGTGGCTTGGAGGAGATTTGGAGTAGAACTTCTACTTGCTAACGTTCAGTTAGGCCCAGGTTTGACATTTGGAAGTGACAGCTTGGTAGAATGATGGTGGTCCTACAAGCGAAGGAAACTGTGTCTGTAATACTCAGTGTGATCAGGGACCTGGCCCTTCATGAAATTTCACGTACAGGTGAATTTGACTTATTTTATCATGTGGTCCAATTCTAGCCAAATGCTGTGGATGTGAGAGGAGGACGGGAGGACTCAGGGTCTACTTCTGATGGCATTTTCCAGGGGATCTGGTCTTTCTACTCTATGCTCACATTGAGCAGATGAGGTATTTGGATCCCAGCCAGACTCTTGGGTTCACTGTAGATTTTATACACACTTAAACGACTTGGTCTTGTCATCTGTGGAACTGAGGATGATCCATGGCCAACTCGTTTCATTCTACTTCTTGAGGTGAATAGGATTGTAGGATCAAAGTAAAAAGACCTAAGGAAGAGCATATGTTCTCGCTCACTCTAGACTATATCCGGTAAGGCCCAGCCTTAGCGTTTATAAGACTTTACTCACCCAACTTGCTGTTTTTTTCAGGCTACAACCGAGGTGGAAATTAAGAAGAAAGGCCCTGGATCTCTCTTAGTTTCCATGGACCAATTGGCCTCTTATGGGCGGAAGGACAGGATCAACAGTATATTGAGTGTTGTTACAAATACACTGGTAGAAGGTATGTGCCTTGTGATGTTGGTCCAAGCTGCTGAGCTATAAATATGTAGTGTGCATGATAATATATATAGTCCCTTGGTCTGAGTTTTGCAAAAATTGTCTCTGAGCTTTAGGAATAGAGTCTGCTGGTTATAGAAACCAGCATTTCAGATCTACATGCGGAGAATCCAGGAAGGACTTCAAAGCCGCTGCCAGCACTGTACACAGATAGGTAAGAAGTATGAAGGGACAACATAAGAGTGAGCTAGAGGACCTCAAGAAGTCTCTGTAATCTTCACCATGAGGAGCCAATAGGGTGACGTGAGGCAGAGAGGAACAGAGACGGAAGAACTGTGATGATAGAAAATGATGGAACCCCCCCTCGTGCCCTCGACCACAAAACTTACCTTCCTCTTTTCCTTTTTAGCTACTTACAGATCTTCTGGTTTTCCCTTAAGGACAAATGTACCGTGCATTGTGATTATACCTAATTCTGCCTCGCTTTAAACACCCCCATATATCCATAAATATATTGCACGTGTGAACAGGTAAGCTGAAACCCCTCTAACACTGGCGCTCTGTGCCCAGGGGAAGGGCAGCCACTGTTGAATCATAGCGTGCCTGCAGCAGCGTAGCCATCAGAGCCTGAACTCAGTAGGAGGTGGCTCCTCCGTGACACAGCCTGGCTTGCTGAGGAGCAGCTGAGGATTTCCCATTACACTTCAGTTCCCTCGCAACTGTCTGCTTTCTGTCCGACTGTGGTCTGTATTCCAGGCTCTTCTTGGTTTCTTTGGCAGTAGATTCAGTGACCAGGTTTTCTCTCAGAAGATTCTGATTGATCCTGCATGCTTCTTCTTCATCTGATTCATGTTGATTTAGCTGAGTTGTCCCATTATAGATCCGTACTGTTCCTGATTGCCGTTCTTCAGAATCCACACACCCAGGCTAATCCAGTAATAATCAGAGCCCCTGAGATAAGGAGACTCAAATTACTCTGGTGTCCTTGGAACAAGTTTTTTTGTGGGGTTTTTTTGTTGTTGTTTTTTTGAGTCATTTAAGCCACATGCCACTTCTAGTCTGTGTGTGTGTGTGTGTGTGTGTGTGTGTGAGAGAGAGAGAGGTGGGGGGGGGCATCTGTGGTGAACCCGAAACTCCCCTGGCATACTTACATCTGCACATATGGGCAAGGAGTTAGACTAAACCTAGACTAATCTTGAGAATGTATCGCGTAAAAAGAATACTGAACTAACTACTTTTCAGCTCCTGAACAGCTTCATTTAGTCCTGTTTTCTTTAATTCCCATTGAGGTCATTGTCTGATAGAACATCTTTAAGCTTTATAGTTTATACTTTGAGATAACAGGTAAGTAACTGCAGATCATAAGAATTCCAAGATAAGATATATCAATATTAGCTTAAGAACCTTAGCAAATTTTATTCTTCACTTGGAGACCAAGACAAGATTTCCCTGAGTATCTGTAGCAGTTGAGAAAGAAAAACGAACAACCTCCAACAGCCCTATTTTATTCCTGGTAAAAACATCAGAGCAGGAGAACGATCCATGCAATGCAACAGTGATTTATTAGTTTCCTCGGTGGCATAGCGCAGGGTCTGGCAAAAGTAGATGCTCAAAAAATGTGTACTGAACTGAATTTTGTTGTGCTTGGAATTGGGGAGGAGTACTGGGGCTCCAGGATTCCTTTCGGAGGCCTTAGTACCTGTCCTGCCTTTCCCTGCTCACACATCCTCCCATCCTATCTCCTAGGATTTGGCTCCCTTTGCTAAAGCTGATGAGACAGAACTGCTGTAATCAAAGGACAATGAATGGCTGGAGCTGAATGATGTGAGAGAATTAAAGGACATTAAGAAAGATCCATTCCTATTTAACCACTGTTCCTTCTGTATTTAACAATTGCTACAACATGGAAAGCCAACATTGAGTGAATAATTGTTTCTGCTTTTCAGCCTTCGGTTAGGAAACTCTGACATTATTTTAATCCAAAGACGCAGGCTTCTTATCTAATGGTTTAGAAACCACAGTGGAGAATTCCAGAATCCTGTAAATAATGAGATAATCCTGTCTGCTCTGCCTCACCCCTATCCTATTGCAAGCATGCTCACCAGGATCCAATAAACTCAGCGGAATTCACAATCAGCAGAGCCATAAGCTTTGGGGATATTTCAGAGGACGGGGCATGGGGTGTCGGCAGAGAGTAATGTGGTCTTACTTCTCAAAGCAGTAAAGCTGTGGGAGAAGGGGAGAGGGTTGAAGTAAGAATGAGGAAGCAGTGATGGTATTTAGCCTTATTGATTCTCAGGTGAAACAGTTTCAAAAGTGTCAGTGCAATTACTTACCTGGTATCTGCCTTTCCAGGTGCGGCTATAAGCTCTGTGAGGGTGGCGATTCTTGTTCGTCAACGTAGTCCCCATGCCTAGCACGATGTTGAATTGACCTGGGAGAAGCCCTGGCCTTCCGAAACCTCCTGGTCTACAAAGGCCACCATCTTGGAGGAATCATGAGGCCCTCTCTGAAAACAATTCCCAGTGCCCCCAAGGTTGAGTGCCCCCAAGTTTCTCTCTGAAAATGTCCAGGAGCAAACTAAGGGGAGCCCCACAAACTTTTGGACATCTCACCCCCATATGTTAAACACATTCGCCCAGACTTTGCTGTTCCGGGTGTGTAGGGCCGGTAACGGTGTGCAGAGTTGTGAGTCACTTTATAGACCTCCTTATTCACCTAACTGATCTCTTCCAGCTCCTAAAGCTCCACATTGTCTTAGTTTTTGTGGAACGGAAACGAGTATCCTGAGGATCTTCCCCTCTCAGTAAATGGGAGGGATACTAGATATCTAGTATCCCTTTTTGGTGCCCCATAGGGTAGGGAAACCCTACCCTTGTCTTTCTGGCAAGGACTCGGAGCCTAGTTCATTGTAAAACGTTACAATTGTGTCAACTGTTAGAAACGTGAACAGTCCGCTGCTTCAACCTCCAAGTGCAGGTGAACAGCAGACATTTGGAGAAAGGAGGAGATTAAAAAAAGGAACGGAACCAGATTTCCAAATATGTACTATAAGAATTTATGGAAATAAGAGAACCTTTTCAATTTTCTTTTTTGGGAAGAAGACTAAATTTACCTTGGGAAGGGAGGGAGTTCTATGAGGAAGAAACCAAAGCAAATTTTCTTCACAGACTTCCTTTCCCACGCAGACTCCCACGTGTCGCTTACTGTGGCCCTTAAATCTGAAAAACCAAGGCAACCATTTTCTTAGCAACCAGGGAGCCAATTAGAAGCCCAACCAAAGCACCCCATCTAAAATAAAGCCATCACCATGGGCACCATCCGGCTGGTTGGAAAAAGGGAAAGTAGACTGATTTAAAGCAGCCATCTTGCTCTTCGTGAAATGTTGGGAGACTTTTTTTCTATTCCCTGAATGATTTGATTTTGTTAGTGGATTTGAGTGGGGTCAGGGTGGTAGCGGATGCAGTTATATCCAACCCCACCGAGCCAAGACCTGGCCTCTAAGGATTATCATGCTGACGGGTTTTCAAAGTTACACTTCTTCAAGAACATCCTTCCAGATCAAGGTCCTTGGACTTTTGTGATGCTAGCTATTATATTTCATACTTAATTTGAGGAGGGTTTTGTCACCGAGGGGCTCGCGCCCAGATTGTTGGAGCTGAATGGCTCTCCGCCTTTAGTGTCTAATTGTCCTTTCTAATCTTTGCTTTGTAAACGACCTTAGAGCTCCCCAAGTCCAGTGATTGTCAGTCTGGGTTTATCAGAGTCCTAGGACCCTGGGGTAGTACCTCAGGGAGGGAAGACTTGGATTGCCCTGGACTGCAAGCTCCTCTTACTGCCTAAACTAGAGCAGCTCCTGATTTGTCTATTTTACGTATTGGGGGTCACATAAGATCTTGTTGGAAAAAATGGGTCCTGCTTCTAAAAGAGGGACAGACTAAAGAGACGAAAAGGAGAAGACAAAAGAAGAGAGAAACAAAAAGGAAAGAAGAAAGAGACTGGGGGACGGGGAGACGAAGAAGATAGAGAAAGAAAGGGTGAGAGTGGGAAAGGGTGAAAGGGCAAGAGAAGGAGAAAGAGAGAAGAGCAGAGATGAGAAAGAGGAAGGAAGGAGCAAAGGGGAAGGGATGCAACCTCTGTTCCTGACTGCATTGCAAACTCACATTGTGAACTCATACATCTTTGGGAACCTAAGACAGACGGTCCATGTGGTGGCTTGGTTGACAATGCTGGTTCTGCTGTAAAGAAAATAAACAACAATAGCAAATGCTTTCATAGCACTTGCTGTATGCTAGGGTGTTCTGAGGCACTTTATATATGTTTTAGCTCATTTAATTGTCACAGCAAACCGAAGTAATTTCCTCAAGGGCCCACAGTTAGCAATTGCCTGAGCTGGTTACGCCCATATATGTCTGGCTTCAGTGTGTGTGCTTTTGACTACGTCTCTGTTAATAAATAGTTTAATGATGCCATGTGTAATAAAATATCTACCGTTTATTGAGGACTTACCTTGTGCCAGGCCCTGTGCTGTCTGCTATCAACCACTTAATCTGTAAGCAATGGAGGAGGATTATAGGATTCATTTAGTCCTATAGCCTGAAAGTCAGTGCCCTTTTACATGAGGCAACGGAAGCTTAGAGGATGCAGTACCTTGCCTGAGATCATACACTTGTGAGTGTGGAAGCCAGTTGAACCAGGGTTGCTATGCTTCCCAAACGGGTGGATTGAGTTTTGTTTATAACTAGATCCTTGTTAACTGGCATGTGACCTGGCACTGGTCATGCCTCCTCTCTGCCTTTAAGAGAAGGAAAACGGAGGGAACCTCTCAGGAAAGTCGGCACTCCCTGGCCACCTTCCTTCTTGTGTTAATAGCAGTGATACCCACCAAGTCCAACCCTTTTGTTTTCTTCCCAAGACTGAGGGGCTACCTTTGTTCTTTACTCACTACAGAGCTGGAAGAGTCTCAGAGAAAGTGCCCGCCGTGCTGGTATAAATTTGCCAACACTTTCCTCATCTGGGAGTGTCACCCCTACTGGATAAAGCTGAAAGAGATTGTAAACTTGATCGTTATGGACCCTTTTGTGGACTTGGCCATCACCATCTGCATTGTCCTGAATACACTGTTTATGGCAATGGAGCACCATCCTATGACGCCACAGTTTGAACACGTCTTGACTGTAGGAAATCTGGTAAGATGGAGCACGGCCTCCTGATTTGACCATCTGAACGGGGTTTGCCTGTAGGAATTTTTTTTCTGAGACTGAAAGCTGGAGTTTAGTTGAAAAGAAAGTAATAGTTAATTGGAATACAAATGCTTCCACATATGCCGCAGCCCCGCCGCTTCTGTTCACTGTTGCCATCCCTTGGCTGTTTCCTCTCTCTGCAGAACTTTGAAGACGTCATTTAGGAGCTGTTGGTGACAGAATGGGAGGCATGGTACAGTGGGTTGGTTTCAGCAACCTGAGCCAAGGACTTGTGGATTTCTTTCTCATTCTGTTTCTCACATTAATTCCTGCCTTACTCCAGCAAATCGCTTCCCCTTTCACCTTCAGTAACAACCACCACAAAATAGGGGAGCTCTTTCAGGGCGTTAAATCTAATGATAAATTTGCCCACACCGTCATATCTTAATTATCGATATGGGGACTGTCCACGGGAAATTTTAAATTCTAGGCTGATTTCCCCTCCTGTCCAACTTCTGAGTGTCATCCAGTTTCTACCATTAGTTGATCTGTGCTAAATTTATTTTAACGTTGGTTTAAGTGATTACATTATTTAGAAGATAAGTATGCAGTTTTTAAAAAGTAGATTGTGTATTGTGAAGTCAAGTAGTTGTAATTTGGGGATTTTCTGTTTTACTTCTTTAGTACAAAAATCAGGAGTTGATTGAATTTTGATCGACTGTAAAGTTAGTTGGAAAGAATCCTCTAGGTCATCTGGCTGCATTATTCCTTAGGAGTTGCACTATAGGCATGTCAAATCTAGTTGTTACCATTTAATTTGTGCATGATCTCTGCCTGGTATTTCTCTCTCTCTCTCTCTCTTACACACACACACACACACACACACACACACACACACACACAGAGTTTCTACCTTAAGTCCTAATACACTATTAAAGTGTTATAATATCATTTTGACTGCTGATTCCGAAAACACACACTGGTTAGTCCTTACAGCTAATGTTCCCTAGTACACATCCAAGGTGATACTGTAATCTTTCCAATCTTTATGTCTGAGTTAGTGACACACTTCAGACTCACTACTGCAATGTACAGCTCAGTGAAATACCCGGAGTCTTGAAACAGGGTACCCTCATAGACTATCCAGGAAATCTGTTAACTGTCTCTGAAAGGCCTCTGAAGGTGGCTTGCTGTATGATTGGCCGACCCTGGGGCTTGGCCATCAGGCAGCATTTTGAGCCAATCAACAATATCATATAGATATAAGCTTTATTTTATTAGCCAATAGTTATGTAATGAGAAATATGACTTGATCAACTTTGTTGTTGATGGTAGTGGCAGTGATGTGTTTCCTGCAGTGTTTTGTTTTTCTCAAAGTCTTTACCTTTACTTGCTTTTCGCAGAATCCGTCCTTGATTTCCAAGGGATTTTGAGAGGCCTTTTCACATACTACCAGCAGAATTGCCCTCAGATCAGGCCAGCAAATAACGTTATTTTTCGCTTCTTGAAAATCTAGAGGGGACTTCCCTGGCAGTCAGGTGGTTAAGACTCCACCCTTCCACTGCTTCCACTGCTTCCACTTCAGGGGCACGGGTTCCATCCCTGGTTGGGGAACTAAGATCCCGCACGCCGCACAGCACAGCCCCCCCCCCAAAAAAAAGGATACCTAAATTAGAGTCGTGGGCATTCAGAAGACTTTGCTCAGAATCATCACTGAAGAAGAGGGAGAGAGGAGAAGGTCAGCAGCTAATATTCAGGGACTTCCTGAGCCAAGTCAACCAGAACCAAGTTCTAAAAAGAGAAAGCACTCCGGGGGCAGAGTTTTCAAGGGAAAAGTGACGTCTGATTAGCAGTGGGGATGGAGAACAGTGAATGGTTCAGGATACTTTGGACTGGCCAGTGAATTGGACATGAGGGTTGAGGGAAAGAAATCAGGAGTGGTGCCTAGATTGGGGAAGTTTGGTAACCGAGGGGGAAATGGGGATGACTCAGCAAGGAACAGGGGTGGAGTTTAAAATCAGGAGTTCTGTTTTGGACATATTAGCCTTAAATAAGCCATTGATTTCTGTCCGGAAATGTTTCACATCTGTAAAATGAGGATGACACCATGTCATCAGTAGTTGGGAGGAAACACTGAGAACCTATACAGAATTATTTGGACTAGTGAAAAGTACTCTCCATACTTAGGAACTGTATGAGTTGTAGTTCAGTAGGAGAATTTTCAAAGGCTTGGAGATTTGGATACAGCCTTTGACTGAACCTGAGAATAAGAGAACAAAAAAAAAAAAAAGGACGGACTAGCTTGTGAAATAGACGAGGACCTTCTCTTGTGGTTGGACGCTGAGGCTTTTCCCACAGCTGGGACAGTGAATTGAGTTGTGTTTGCCCACAAACGTGCAGATAGATGTTTCTGAGGGAAGATGAGAACAGCATTCTGTAAACTGGCAATCCCTGCCTCTTCCTCCTCCCCATAAGAAAAAAAATGTTCATAATAGGAGGAAGAGTAAAGATAATTCGATCCAACCCCCATGTTTTATAGAGGAAAGTGAACCCAGGGAAGCTACTTGACTTTTGTATTGTTTAGCAGATAAACGTAATGATTCTTTTCTTGCCTTTTTTTGGTAACCATTTGAACACAACAGTGAGTTTATAACGTGGTTTTTTAAACAATCTTAATCTTACAGACAAGTTTCAAGTACAGTGTAGAAAACTATTTTTTGAGAGTAAGTTGCTGTCACAGCCTGTCACCCCCAAATACTGTAGTGGGCTTTTACAAACAAGTACATTCTCCTGGACTTTTGCAGGACTGTCGCACAAGCAAGACTGTCATCTTCTCATTACATCTACCAGGTAGCACATGATCTGCATTTGTCTCATTTCTGCCTACGGTCACTTGATCACTTGATTAAGGAGGTTCTGCCAGGCTTCTCCCCTGTGCAGTTACTCTTTTTCCATTTATAATTAATACGTGTTTGTGAGGAAGACACTTTCAAGCTATCTAAATGTCCTGTTTTTCATTAAACTTTTGATTTATTCCTTTACTTACTTACATCTGTATGGACTCAAAGTTTTCAGTCTTATTTAGTGGGTTTTAATCCATTACTATCATGTACTTAGATGTTTAAACCATTCCTGATTTGGCCAGTAGGAGTCCTTTCAAGGTGGCTTCCATGTCCTTTCAACACATCCTCATTGCTTCCTTGCTTTCTCAGAAATATTCCAGGCTAACTTCATATTTTTCCTGTCTCAGGTCTGGCATCAGCCATTTCTCAAGCAGCCCTTGTTGTTTTAGTGGAAACTGACATTTAGAAGTCAAGATCTGTTGAAGCAATATACCCAACTGGGCCCTCTCAGTACAGGGCTCACTGCTTATTCTAATCTAGCATTACAGGATTCATTCTAGTGTTCCTCTTTCTATGTTTATAACTCCTTCTCCAACGAAAAGAGACCTGGTTGCCACCATCTTTAGTATATTCCCTTATTTGATTTTTTTTTTTAAAAGCCATGGTTACCTCTTCCAGCGTGGGTGTCCTCTCCCCCTGGTCAGGCTCTGACGCCCCATGCTGGGCTCTCCAGCAGCCACGCAGTGTCCTCCACGTGGACCCCTCCTCACACTTCTCAGGCACTGTCATCCCCGGCCAGGCCACCCCACACACCCTTGTTTCCCATGCCCCACTTGAACGTGAATGCCTCATAGTGGACCTTCCCCCTGCACGGACCCCTCCTCACCCCACACCAGGCTTCCCCTACATAGAAGCTCTCAGCATCCTTCTCGGACTCGGACACCCCATGCCAGGCCACCCTTCCTGGCCCTGCTCAGGCGCTGACTCTCCACTCCATGCTGCCCGTCTGCAGGGACACTCTCCCCGCAACTCAGGCTGTCCTTCCACCCAGAAGTTCTCCTCGCCCAGCTCTGTAGCTAGCTCCAGATGCTAGGCCCCACCCTCCTCACTCTGCTTGGCTCTGACACCCTTCACTGGGCCACCTCTCTGGATGGATGCCTTCTTCAGCCCACTCAGGCTCTGACACCCCACACCAGGCTGTCCTCCCCATGAGGTTGCAGTCTCCACCTGCTTAAGCTCTAACTCTCTCTGTGGGTCCCCCACCCCCTCCAGGGTGGACACCCTCCCATCCCACTTAGGCCTCAACATCCTGTGCTGGGCAGCCATTCTACACAAATACCCTCCTTATCCCACTCAGACACTGGGCTGTCCCCCACAAAGTGGACACTCTCCTTGGCCTGCATCGGCTCTGATAGCCCACGCTAAGCTGCCCTCCTGCACAGATGCCCTGCTTGGGCTCCAGCTCCTGACACCAGGCCCCCCCTCCATGTGGATAAGGGCTTTTGGCGGGGAGGGGGTATGGAAGGAAGGGCAAAAGCTTAACCTAACATGTAAGTTTAATTTCTGAGAATCTAAGCAAAAAAGGAAAAACGGGAAGTTATTTTCACCAAATACACATGAATGTTATGGTTTCTTAATTATAGCTTAGCTAGATTTTCAACCAAAAGGAATTCTTTTCAGATTTTCATTTTTCTTTATCTGTGTCCCTGTAGCCCCTCACGCATACCTCTTTTTAATTCTTACTACCTGCTAAATGTTTTTGTGCCTGTCTTCTCCTGGTTGGGTAAACACAGATCTGAGGAGGCTCCTAGGACGTGGAATTTTCACTTTGAAAGTGGGACGGTTCTGGGCATACCAGATCAAGTTGATCACCCTGTCGACCCAGGATGCAGGACTTTCAGTATTAAAACCAGACAAGTCTCTGTACTAAACCCAGCCAAGTTGGTCACCGACTCAGTTGTGACCAATGGGTGACTCAGTTCCTGAGGATCCATTATTTTTCATGGTCACATTTTTTTTTCATGTCTCCATTGTGGTACATAGGGCTTTTATCAAATTGAATTTCAT
Organism: Physeter macrocephalus; assembly: GCF_002837175.3. Classification (NCBI taxonomy): domain Eukaryota; kingdom Metazoa; phylum Chordata; class Mammalia; order Artiodactyla; family Physeteridae; genus Physeter; species Physeter macrocephalus. The sequence continues at coordinate 87,719,282 of NC_041219.1, read as the reverse complement.
TAACTTTGGAAGAGGATCCACTACAGAACAGGAGCTGATTAGCCTCCTTCTGGGCGTAGACAGGGGCATGCAAATCCCAGTGGCTCCCAAATGAGCCTAGCTTTGTAGACGCAGTTATGGCAGAGGAGATGTGCTGCTTCTCCCCGCCCTTCCCAAGCCCCAGGCAGAGCCCCAAATGAAATACCACAATCTTAGGGCACTTTAGGCCTTGCCTGGTGAGCTGGCATTACAAGTGCTCAGGCCTGTGCCCAGGGGCCTGTCCAGTAGGCCCCTGAAACATGCTGCCCATGAATTCAGAACATTCGATTAGAACAGAATTCTCGATCTTATTTTGGTCTTAGGACCACTTTATACTCTTAAAAAGAGCTAAAGAGCTCTTTTTTTTTTTTTTTTTTTTTTTTTTTTTGTATTCGGGCCTCTCACTGCTGTGGCCGCTCCCGTTGCA
>NC_041219.1:87711768-87718816 GCF_002837175.3 Physeter macrocephalus | reverse complement strand
TTTTTTTTTTTTTTTTTTTTTTTTTTTTTGTGGTATGCGGGCCTCTCACTGCTGTGGCCTCTCCCGTTGCAGAGCACAGGCTCCGGACGCGCAGGCTCAGCGGCCGTGGCTCACGGGCCCAACCGCTCCGCGGCACGTGGGATCCCCCCAGACCAGGGCACGAACCCGCGTCCCCTGCATCGGCAGGAGGACTCTCAACCACTGCGCCACCAGGGAAGCCCTAAAGAGCTTTTTTTTAATGAGAGTTGTATCTTTTGATATTTACCATATTTGAAATTAAAGCCAAGAAAAATCTTAAATATTTATTTTAAAATCACAATAATATGCCCATTATACAATTACATAAATAACATTTTATGGGGAAAAACTGTATTTTCTGAGGAAAAAATGGCATTGTTTGGCATTTTTGCAAATCTCTTTCATGTCTGGTTTGATAGAAGATACCTAGATTCTCTTACCTGCTTCTGTATTTTTTTTTTTCTTTTTTTTTTGTGGTATGCGGGCCTCCCTCTGCTGTGGCCTCTCCCGTTGCGGAGCACAGGCTCCGGACGCGCAGGCTCAGCGGCCATGGCTCACGGGCCCAGCCGCTCCGCGGCATGTGGGATCCTCCCAGACCAGGGCGCGAACCCGGTTCCCCTGCATCGGCAGGCGGACGCGCAACCACTGCGCCACCAGGGAAGCCCCGCTGCTTCTGTATTTAATGCATCATGATATATTATTTTGGTTGAAGTACAGGACGAAAACCTGGCCTCACACAGATATGTAGTTGGAAAAGGGAAAGGATTTCATGACCCTTGAAAGGGTCTTAGGGACCCCAGGAATCCCTGACTACACTTTGAGATCTGCTGCACTAGAACATAAATTCTCAGGTGACTATCTGATGACATTCACAAGAGGGACATTTATATACAGTTGATGTGCTGCTTGTAGTTCCCCTTTTTTTAAAAATTAATTAATCAATTAATTAATGTTTGGCCCTGTTGGGTCTTTGTTGCCGCACGTGGGCTTTCTCTAGTTGTGGAGTGCAGGGGCTACCCTTCGTTGTGGTGCACGGGCTTCTCATTACGGTGGCTTCTCTTGTCGCGGAGCACGGGCTCTAGGCGCGCAGGCTTCAGTAGTTGTGGCACGCGGGCTCAGTAGTTGTGGCTCCCGGGCTCTAGAGCTCAGGCTCAGTAGTTGTGGCGCTCGGGCTTAGTTGCTCCGCGGCATGTGAGATCTTCCTGGACCAGGGCTTGAACCTGTGTCCCCTGCATTGGCAGGAGGATTCTTAACCACTGCGCCACCAGGGAAGTCCTTGTAGTTCCTTTTTCTCCTCAAGAAGCACATCACAGTGCCAAGAAGAATGGCATCAAATGGATAACCTTAAATCTACTCTTCTCCATTTAATTCCTTCCAATAGTTACAAATTTATTTTCACCCAAACCCCAAACAAGGGCAGCACACTATGTGCTGAAACAACATGGGTGCCGACCTCTGTCACAGGCATTTCTACCAGGCGCCTGGAGGCCTTTCATCCCATTGAAAGGCAGCACCACATAACTGTGTCATTGATCTTCTGTCAGGAACCAGAGTTCCCACAGTATAGATATTCCGAGGTCAGTCAGCCCGTGCTCGTTACTGAGCACTTACTGTATGCTCACCAAGAACTAATGGGACAGCAAATTCAGTCTCTACTTAGCGTGTGTTAAGTGGGTTAATGTTTCTGTGTAGAGAAACCTTTGATGGGCTGATGCTAAGGGTAAAGTGTGTGTCAGGAGTTGATTCACTGCCCCTACTATCCTGACCTCACGCAGAGTGGTATTCTATTTGTAGACGCTTAGCTTGCACTATGAACTTTGATTTAACTTAACCAGATCTCTTCAGGGAATATTTTCTTTCAATTTTAGAATACTGCATCTTCAATTTAGAAAAGTGAGGGACCATAGAAACGTATATGGACCCCAAAAGTTTCCAGCCCATTTATCCATTTTGTTGTGTTTTCATCAAGTCATTCTGTTTATTGCTATACATTAATTCAGTGTATTTCAAAACAGTGTCTGTAATCTAAGTATTTTTCACTATTTTTAATTCTGTCCTCAGACCATATCTCCAAAGTTTTCCTCAAACTCCTTCATATGTAAACTTGGTAATGAAGTGGTTACAAGTATTAACTTACTATGAATTTTAAATCTGCTGCGTATAAAGTTCTCTCCTCTAAAACTAGAATATTCAGTAATAGTCGTATGTTACATGCTTAGGCTAGAATGAGGGTATTGGTCTTGTCAAAACTAGAGTTCATGGGATTTTACTTTCTCCCTGCATGTTGTTACTAAGGCCTTGGGAAGGATACAGAAAGCATTGGGAAACACAAGGTGCTCTGAAAGGCAGAAAAGTGGGAGCCAGGTAACACAGGGAAGAAGTCATTCTCGTACCCAATAAGCTCCAAATCTAAAACAATTACTACATTATTGACTATCATATTGAAAAAATCAAAAGGAAGCACCAAAGTCTCCAACAATAAGAAAATTCTTTGAGGATATATTTACCCAATTGAATATTATACAAGCAATAAAAGTGAGAATTAGGAAGACCGTGTTGCAACATGAATGGAGTCATGATAAATGAAAAATACGTGATAAATGAAATGAGTCGTGATAAGTCAAGTTAAGTGTAAAGCCAAAATATTATGTAGTCTGTGGTTTACAACTCTGACAAAATATATATGCATTTGAAGAAAAAAAAAGAAAAGGAGTACATTAAAATAATAGTTGTATGTAAGGTGGTGAGACTGTGAATGTTTCTCCTGTATTTTTCACACTTTTAGCAATGTTCTGTTGCTTTTACCATTTAAAATAAGAAAGCCTGCAGTATATGTTGACGTTTGAGAAGACACATAATGTCAAATCAGGAATAATACTGTATTTTTAAAATATAACACAAGTGATTTTTTTCTTTTTTTTGGCCAACATCCCAAATGTGGCATACACATTCAAATGACTGCTGACCCTTTAGGAGTCACCTGTGTGATATTTTCAATTGCTTAGAATAATTTTTTAACTGCACGTTTGAACAATATGAATTGGGTAGTTCTGGCAACAAAGATGTGAACATTTCCTCTTCATTCAAGAGGAAAAATAAGAAGACTTTCCTGCATCATGTGGAGTGGTCAGGGGACATCCAGGTATTGTTGTCCTCAGATGCAGTATTTAGCCAAGGCTGGTGCTTGTGGCTTCTTGGACATGCCATATTCAAAGATAATGAAAAAGGCATTTTCTTTTTATTATTTCTTTTTTCTTACCCCCTGCCTTCCCCTCTTTAGGTTTTCACTGGAATTTTCACAGCGGAAATGTTCCTGAAGCTCATAGCCATGGATCCCTACTATTATTTCCAAGAAGGTTGGAACATTTTTGATGGATTTATTGTCTCCCTCAGTTTAATGGAACTGAGTCTAGCAGACGTGGAGGGGCTTTCGGTGCTGCGATCTTTCCGATTGGTATTCCATATTTCTCCAATTTCTTTTTATATTTCCTATCTTGCAGCTACTAGAAAGAGTTTTGCATAAGTTAATCTGATGATTTTTAAAAATCCTTAGCTATATTTCAGTTGGCTGTTTATTGGCTTAGCAGCTAAAATATTGAAAACTTTTCTGCTAACTACCTAATATAGAAAGTAGTTGTTAAAATCAGTCAACAAACAGAAATCAATTTTATGAAGTTCCTCAGAAAATAATGGTTAATCTAAAAGACAAAGAAGAAGGATTCGAAGGGCTATTCTGAGGTCAAATTTGTATTTGCTAGTGAGCCTCTTTCTTTATCTGAACACCTCCCTGAAATGGCAAGAATTTCTCCTTTTTCAAAGATGGCTCTACTCATTTCTTCTATCATGGTGACCCCCTTCAAAAAATGAGAATAAAATAATGTTTTTTAAAGTTATATTGAAATTAGTAGTTGAACATCCATCATTAGCTAAGAAGGATTTTTCAAATGTGTTTGAAGAAGCTACTGTTCAAATTACTAAAATGCCTATGAAAGAATAGTTAATGATATCCTCGAAATAGCTTCGCATATGCATAGGCATAAGTGATGTCCTGATTAAGTCCCTTGAGAAGCTGAGTTATCATGGGGATATCCCACTCAGACAAAGCATCAGACAAAGCATCTCCTTATTGGGAAGATACCTAAGTACTTGCAACTGAAAGGATTTCAGGATATTCAGCATATCTAAGAAATAGAATTGGATTAGAGTGAAACTGTTTATAAAACAGAAATCTCATTGAATCCATGTCACAAATATTTGTCAAGTTTCTGGAACCTCTGCTTACTGGTCTTTGGTTAGGATCCAGCCCACAGTAGACTTTTTGAGAATAGTTCTTATTATCTAGAAGATAAGATGAAGAATTAAGAGGTAGAAGCCTTACCACTAATACTCTTGATAAATTAAAAGCCAGACAGAATAGGGAAAAAATATGAAAGACCCAGAGTATGCACAGAGCAACATCTGGTAAATCTTGGAACTCTCAGATAAGATTCAAGTTTTCTTTTTTTTTAGATTTATTGAGGTTTATTTTTATATCAAAGGATAGTACAACGATTTACCATACACCATTAACCTAAATACAATAAGTTTAACCTTGTAAAAGTGCAATTGCTTGCTCAGAGATAGATCTGCAGATAGTTTTGCCACGAAATGCCAAATTGCCCTCCTCAAGGGTTACGTCAAATTACAGTCCCACTAACAATGTATGAAGACTCAAGTTTTCAATAGGAAAAAAAAAGTCCTAATCAGTGCTGTTGCCTTCTACCAGAATTCTTATTACATCACGTGTTAGTTATTAACTTAAGACATATGATGATGATCTCTGTTCATGGGCTTCATGCATTATAATGCTCAGGCTATTAGCTAAGACCTTGTAATCATTCATTACAGAATACAGAAATCTTGTGATTGACAGATACCAAAAGTTCTGTCCTCTGAATTAATATCAGTATAGTCCCTTTTCATAAGATATTTGACATATTGGAACTTCCCCTACTTGGAGGTTGTGGTTTTCCTCCAAGTTATTCCAAGCATGTCACGAAGTTTCATATCAGTGATTGATTATTTATTGGCAAGCAAAAAGAGAGGTATGTAGAATTTTTAAATGCTTGCTTTTTTAAAGAGACAGATGATTTATTTTCACCGTCCTTACCCAACTGACCTTTTGGTTCACTACAAATCACATTTTCCTTGATATGAGGCTTGAGAAGTCAGGGGAAAATCAGTGGGAAAAGGATTATTTCAGGTATGGATTTTTAAAAGGTAGATTGACCCAGAGACTAATTCAGGGGACTAGAGGCAGTATTCTTGGTTCTTAGTTCTAAATCTTTCACTTCCTGTGCAGTTAATCTGTTTTCCTTCATCTTTGCCTCAGTTTCTCTCATTTTTGTCTAAGATACTGTTAGAAAGTCCTGGGGATTTCCCAAGGGTGCTCAATAAATGTTAAGATGGTCTTAGTAATTTCATATGTTTTTATTGTAGCCATGTGGTAAGAATAAATGAATTGAGTTTCATTGGGTTTTGTTTGTTTGTTTTTTTTCCATAGCTCCGAGTCTTCAAACTGGCCAAATCCTGGCCCACCCTGAACATGCTGATCAAGATTATTGGAAATTCAGTGGGTGCCCTGGGCAACCTGACCCTGGTGCTGGCCATTATTGTTTTCATCTTTGCCGTGGTGGGAATGCAACTCTTTGGAAAGAGCTACAAAGAGTGTGTCTGCAAGATCAACCAGGACTGTGAACTCCCTCGCTGGCACATGCATGACTTTTTTCATTCTTTCCTCATTGTCTTTCGAGTGTTGTGCGGGGAGTGGATCGAGACTATGTGGGACTGCATGGAGGTGGCCGGCCAGGCCATGTGCCTCATTGTCTTCATGATGGTCATGGTTATTGGCAACTTGGTGGTTAGTACTAACTTGTAGATCTTTTTGTTCTTTGCTCTGAACATCTTACCCTTGACCCAGAAGCCCAATCTGCATAGTCCTTCTACTACCTTCCATGTCTGTGTTGGTCTTTATTCTTCCTTGGCTGAAGAACCCTAAGGTACAAACGAAGGAAAGGAGACTGCTGTTTTCAGAGTCCTACTAGGTCATGAGCCCCATAATCTGTCAACCTTCTTTCATAGTTGTGGAAACAAAACTCAGCGAAGTTAAGACATTTTTCCAAAGTCACACAGCTGATAAGTGTCAGGGCTTATATTAGATCCTTGACTTCAAAGTCTATGCTCTTTCTGCTACAAAAAAAATAGAATTTCCCGACCTTGACAATATTGATCTTTTGGGCTAGATAATTATTTGTTGTGGAACTTTCCTGCATGTCGTAGGGTGTTTACAGTATCCTGGCCTCTACTCTTTACTGTCCAGTAGTGACTCCCATCCCAAGTTGTGAAAACCAAACGTGTCTTCAGACATTGCCAACTGTCCTCAGGGGTCAAAATTGCCCTCCATTGAGAACCATGGATCTAAACCATCCCAGGATTTTATCTAATTTGTGTAAATTGCAGATCACTTTCTTGCTTTACTCTGATCTGTCTGCCTGCTGTCTTCTGCCTCTGTATATAGAACATTCCCCAACAGAGACTTCACACCTTGTTTCTCAAAGTGTCGTCTGAGGACTAGCAGCAATGAGATGATTTGAGAGTGTCCTAGAGATGCAGAATCTCAGACCCCTCCCCAGAACTACTGAATTAGCATCTGCATTTTTAACAAGATCCCCAGGTGATTCACATGCATGCTAAAGTTGGAGAAGCACTCATCTTTCAGATCAGGCCAAAGCCCACTTGCAAGTGTAGAGCAAGGAGGGCTGGAAGAAGGCATACTTAGATGACCCCTTATAAGCGCATCCATAGTAGGTCTCTTCCTTTTTCTGCCATAGAGAAGCATATGCCAGTAGAGGGTTCCTACTCACCAACCTCTGAACTAGCCATGCTCCCCCTGTTCTTTCATCGGACCTATTAAAATAGACACTGTAATGTTTCTTTTTTTTTTTTTTTTTTTTGCGGTACACGGGCCCCTCACTGTTGTGGCCTCTCCCGT
>NC_041219.1:87677893-87711752 GCF_002837175.3 Physeter macrocephalus | reverse complement strand
GAACCCGTGTCCCCTGCATCGGCAGGCGGACTCTCAACCACTGCGCCACCAGGGAAGCCCTGTAATGTTTCTTAATCACTCCCATTCTCCATGCCCAGCCAACTTCCCCTCAGTCCTGATCCCTCTGGTCTTTCCACTCCTTCACTGAATACAGCTACTGCCTACTGGTCTGTAGTGGAATCAACATTACCAGCCCTGACCTCCTACCGTTTCTCTAGCCTCCTTTTCTCAGTTGTCTCAGGGACATCTCCCCATGACTGGCTGTAGATACCTGAGCACATGACAGAATCCACTATTATTTCTGCCTCTGATGACACCTTTCCCAGTTCCCCTTGGCTCAGTCCTTCTGACCATGTAGTCTCTAGTAACCTATAAGTCTTTCTGATTTTTCTCTCCACTCCTAGTAAATATCTGATGTCTTTCATATGTCTTTCTTCTTAGCATTTCTATACCTACATCTTTCTTCATAGTATTTCTGAGATCTGCCCCTTCCTTTCCATTTCTACAACCCATCTATTATTTCTAAAAGTGTGAGGAAGACCACCTTCATCACAATCACCTGAGTTTCACTCATTAAAAAAGGCCAAGTCCCAGGCCTTACATCAGATCTCCTGAATCAGAATCTTTCAGGTGAGGCCAAGGAAATGCTTGTTTTTAACAAGCATCCCACCCCAGGAGATTCTTCTGCATGCTAAGGTTTGAGGTTACTATAGCCTAATCCAGACCCTCATCAATTCATGCAAGCAACAGCCTCCTAATTCCTAGTCCCCCCTAACGCCCCCCCAACCCCGACCCGTGTACGTAGCTAGTAGGAATGACTTTCTCAAATCTCTGTCATCATCTGTGACTCCTTTGCTCAAGGACCAATAGTGAATCCAGTTAAATAAAATTCAAATCTTTCAGCCTGGCCTTCAAAGCCTTCTGCAACTGACCCCCATTTTACCGACTATATTCCTTTGTAATTCTGCAAATGGCCGCAGTAATCCTGATACATATAGTTCATATATTGTTTCCATTTCTCCCACTCTGCACATATGATTATCTCCACCGAAAAACTATGCCTTACTCTTCTTCAGAAGTGTGACAAAGTAAGGGCCAAGTGTAAATCAAGAAGTGAACATCTCTCCCACTTTTCAAAAGTAAGTCTTAATAAAAATAAATAATTTAATGCCCAATGTGGTGAAATGGGGGAAAAAAACAACATAAATAAAGCTTGTTTCTGATGGCTTGACACTTCGATATATGATAGAACACAAAAGTCACCATCACTGTCTTGCTAGAGCTACTTAATTTTGATAAATGTTAGGAAAACAAAGAAAATTAATTCTTAAAATAGGGTGACATCAAATGTATTTCAGTTCCACCTTCTAGATTTGTGGTATGAGAGTCTGGCTCTCCAAGCCTAATTTTTTTCTAACCTGGGTCCTCCAGGACATCTGCTGCTCATGAACACATGGCATCTATGCATTCTTTGATCCTCCCCAATAATCCATGCCCACCTTTTTGTTTTTAATTTTGGGGAATTTTCTCCCAAAATGGATACAGCCTTTGCTTTCTCGGATTATAAGAAAGGCAGTATGTTTTGAAGTACATATATATGTATATAACACTACAAAAGAACCAAGAAAAGGGGTACTAAACTCCTTGTATTACAACCAAAACCAAACAAAATGGCCACCTAGTGACATTTAAAACGCCACATGGGTCAAATGAAACACAAGAGAAACTCTTGAGTCTTTCACATAAGTCTGTAGGCTCCCAGTTTGCAACCCTAGTTTAGTGGATACTAAATACCATTCTACATTCACTCTCCTTTTTCCTGATGCTCCTGGTACAGGTGCTGAACCTGTTTCTGGCCTTGCTCCTGAGCTCCTTCAGTGCTGACAACTTGGCAGCCACAGATGACGACGGGGAAATGAACAACCTACAAATCTCAGTAATCCGGATCAAGAAGGGCGTGGCTTGGATCAAACGGAAAGTGCACGCCTTCATGCAGGCCCACTTCAAGCAGCGCGAGGCCGATGAAGTGAAACCTCTGGATGAGCTGTACGAAAAGAAGGCCAACTGTATCGCCAACCACACTGGCGCCGACATCCACCGGAACGGTGACTTCCAGAAGAATGGCAATGGCACAACCAGCGGCATTGGCAGCAGCGTGGAGAAGTACATCATTGATGAGGACCACATGTCCTTCATCAACAATCCCAACCTGACCGTGAGAGTGCCCATCGCGGTAGGCGAGTCTGATTTTGAGAACCTCAACACCGAGGACGTTAGCAGCGAGTCGGATCCTGAAGGCAGCAAAGATGTAAGGTCCTAGCCTAGAAACCAGTCTCGATCCTATGTGAGAACAAACGGCTCTGTCAGCCCCAAGGCATTGGTTCAGCTCTTGGGTCTGGCAGAGAGATTCTGGAAGAGCCAACTCTCAACTTTGAGAACCAACCCTACCCACCCCCCGCATTGTTACTCTAGATGAGCTAGATTCCCGAGATGTTCCCAGATCTGCCTCCATTGCTTCTGGATCATCTGGATCCAGAGGCTGGAGAAAACCGTCAAGTACTTCCCTGCCATTCATCTGTCTGAGCTGTATTACTGAGAGCAATCTATAGCCCACCTTCTGCTTAGGGTAGATCACTGTCATCTGTGAGCGGGCTTTAATGTTGTACCCCATCCTGACAGAAGTTTTGAGGGCGCTGTGGTAATTGCTTGTCTGTGATGAACTGGATGATCATGGATTTGTAACAAGAATTGTAGCCGGTACATCATCTGTACCAAGGTAGCGTCGTCAGTGTAGAGTGGACATGTTGCTGCAGTGTTGCTTCTCTCCCTTTTCCTTGTGTATCTAGAAACTGGATGACACTAGCTCCTCTGAAGGCAGCACCATTGATATCAAACCAGAAGTAGAAGAAGTCCCTGTGGATCAGCCTGAGGAATACTTGGATCCAGATGCCTGTTTCACAGAAGGTGAAAGGGGGCCAGGAGAGGGGATGGCCTATAGCACTTGCACAGCTCACAGACACACCTCTGCCAGGGTCCGTGGTTGGCTGGGGAGGGGGGCTCAGTGGCTATCTTCAGGAACTTTGTTCCTGCCTCATCATTTTGAGAGACATTGATACTGTTTTCCCTATTTGATTCTTAGCTATCACAAGTTTTTACTCTCAGGCTTTTCTTTGTCCTTTTTTCTTGACATCAGCCCAAAACTTCCATTAGAAAGGCCTCTTCTGTCATGGCTGTGTCTGCCTCCTGACTACCCTTTTCTCCTCCCTCTCACTGCTTCTTTATAGGACATCTTCCCAACGCCAGAGGGCCTTGCCCTGGTAGCCTGGCAGCATAGCCTCAGCCCTGCCACCCTCTCCACTTCTGAGTCAGACCTTCTGATTCAGCCACTGAACTCCTGGCTGTGTGGTGGGGCAGCAGCTGGTGGGGCCTGGGAGAAGGAGGAGAGGGCACATCTGGGCGGGGCACGTCCCACAGTCTGACCTGCCTCTCCCGCTGGTGCCAGGTTGTGTCCAGAGGTTCAAGTGCTGCCAGGTCAACATTGAGGAAGGGCTGGGCAAGTCTTGGTGGATCCTGCGGAAAACCTGCTTTCTCATTGTGGAGCACAATTGGTTTGAGACCTTCATCATCTTCATGATTCTGCTCAGCAGTGGCGCCCTGGTGAGGTCCGGGGGAAAGAACCATGGGGGATTGGCTGGGGAAGGGGTAGAGCAGGAAAGACTGGATGGGCCCAAGCCCAGTTTCTCTGAGAACACAGCTTGACTGTAGACCCAAGAATAATGATCTACTAAAGTGCTTCGAGCTGGTGTTTTGAGCCTTTGGGATTAGAATTCAAACTTGTCCAAATCTTCATCTTTAGACTCAGCACGATCCCTCTGAAGCCTAGGACCCCCTTTTCGTCAGGAAGAGAATACAGATTACCAAGTATCTTCACTGCTTAGTTTGCCCCATTCAAAACAACTTCCTAAAATGAACTTCCCTTTCTCGCCTAACACCCTGAATCACTTGTTCTTGACTTTTCAGTTGCCCAAGATAGGAGGGAGGTGGTACCCCTCCACCCCATCTCCCCTCATACGCTGCTGGGCTTGGAGAACCCATGGCCTTAGCAGATATTAAGAGTCAGATCTCTGGTACAAAGGTCATTTATATTCACGTGGTTGTAAGTGCTTCTCATTAATCAGTGAGGCACACAGGGCACCGAACACACAGGTTCCTCCCCTACTAGGACTAATTATCTTGGTGTTTACTTTCATTTTTTTAGCAGGATTATAACTGAGGAGATCTGGACAGGGTCTGCTGTGAGGGAGCTGCTTCCTAGCTGAGTAGATTCGAAGACAGCAGGGACTAGAGACACAACACATTTTCCTTCTTTTAATTAAGGGAAAAGTAAAGAATGCTGGATTTTGAAATGCTTTTAAAGAAGGTGGGCACATTCATGTAGGTGTGGAATTAGAGCCTAATCTGGAAGCAACAAATGACAAGAAGAAGCCCCAAATTTAGTGTTAAAGATCCCCCAGTGACTTGAGAAGTTTCTCTGACTTGTGAGGTAGGAGGATAGCAGAAGCCGAGACAGGAAGTGAGGTGTGGTGAAGAAGAGCCCGAGCCTGAAGAGGACCGTGAACAGTGCGGAGTGGGGGGTGGTGAGGAATGCAGGAAAGCATCAGGACTAGAGCAGGAGGTAAAAAAAAAGCCTCCATCCCTGATGAAGGGGAGCCAGACCATCCTGCCTGCCCCCGGGCCGTTTATCGCACCAACAGGCATTCACTCAGCACCTCCTGAGGCGCTGTGGAGGCCCCAAGATGACAGCGCAGGCCCTGCCCTTGAGAAAGGGAGGATCAGACTCAGGCCAGGGACTGAGGAAGCTCTTTTATTATTGTTGTCATCATTATTCTTCAAATCTAGTAAATGAAAACCTAAAATAAGAGAGGACATGCCTCACCCTTGGATTCTTCTCTTCCCCCGTCTCTACGAAAAAGAGTAGAAGCAGCAGTGAAACAAATGTCTTGAACTTTCTTTACTGCTACCTGTGACAGTCTTTATTTATCAAAGGTGAATAAAACGGGGGAGACCGGGCTCAGGACATGAAGACCCTGTGCAGTCGTAGGCATGAGACTCAAGTCAAGTGAAGCCACAGCTAAAAATGTCCAAGAAAAGACTAGAATGTGGTTGTGAGGAGATTTCAGAGGGGGATCAGAGCCCCCAGTGACAGGACGATCAGTCTCAGACAGCTCACATAGGTTGGGTTCTAGGATGGATTTCTACAGGTGGAGCTAAGGGGAAACGGGACGTGGAAGCTATAGCTTTTCCACTGAGCGGAGAGGATTTATTTGTACCAGACCCTGAGGACTGTGGACCCATGATTTCTGTCCCCACTGCCCAGCAGTGAACCTGGATGTCCGTGTGCCTCCATTTTGGAAGAAGAGCCTGCGGGCAGCCTGACTCTGTCCTTCCTCCTGGAACTGTTCAGTGCAGGCTCCTCCACCGCAGGGCACAGGACCTTTTGTCCACCTCCAGTTTTTTTTTCACGCTTCAGGGAACCCCTCCCCCGAGCACAGAGCTTCTGCAGTCCACCCCGCTGTACGCACGAGTGCTCAGACCTTCACATGACAAAGGCTCATCCCCTCATTTGGGAGTTCCAGAGAAAGAAAGGAGTGTTGAGATTCTCTTCACCCGGTGTCTTCCAGTCCTGTAACTCTCCACCTGTATCTGTGGTGTCAGGGGCTGAAGGGAGAAAAATTTTTGTCCTATAAATACATAAAGTGTTAACAAGGATGTGGAGAAACTGGACCCCTCGTATACTGCTGGTGGGAGCGTAAACTGGTCCGGCCTCTTTGGAAAACAGTTTGGCAATTCCTCAAAAAAATTAAACTTGAGTTACCAATGACCCAGCCATTCCACGCCTAGGTATATACCCAAGGGGAATAAAAACATGTCCACATGAAAACTTGTACACAGATGTTCATAGCAGCATTATTCACAATAGCCAAAAAAGTAAAAACAACACAAATGTCCATCAACTGATGAAGGATAAACAAAATGTTGGTATAGCCATAACTGGAACATTATTCATCAATAAAAAGAAAAATGAGTGCTGAGGGGTGCTGCGACATGGATGAACTTTAAAAATATTATTCTAAGTTAAAGAAGCCAGTCGCAAAGGACCGCATATTATATGATTCCATTTATACAAAATGTCCAGAAGGAGTAGACCTGTGGAGATAGAAAATAGATGAGTGGTTGCCAGGACTAGGGGGAGATCGGGAGACTAGAGGGTGACAGCTAGAGGTGTGGGGTTTCTTTGGGGGGTAATGAAAATATTCTAAAATTGTGGTGATGGATGTACGACTCTGAATTGTATCAATAGCTCTTGCATTGTACACTTTAAATAGCTGAATTGTGAGGTATGTGAATTATATCTCAAGAACACTTTTTAAAAGAGAAAAGCCACGTGTAGCAAGGGATAGAGTGAAAGAGACAGGGAGCCGATGACGGGCCACCACAGGTGGGAGGGCTGCCGAGGGGGGCAGTACCTCCGTGTTGCTTGTTTCCCTTTAGGCACTATAGGCAGCTGCTGCCTCTCTTCCAGGCCTTCGAGGACATCTACATTGAGCAGAGAAAGACCATTCGTACCATCCTGGAGTACGCTGACAAAGTCTTCACCTATATCTTCATCCTGGAGATGTTGCTCAAGTGGATAGCCTATGGCTTCGTCAAGTTCTTCACCAATGCCTGGTGCTGGCTGGACTTCCTCATCGTGGCTGTACGTGTCCTGCTTTCTACTTCCCACCCATGCCAGCAGGAAAGCAAAAACAGGGACTGTCCTTCCTCTAGTGGCTGGAGTTGCCTGGGGCCCAGGGTGTAGGACAAGATGTAGATGGAGCACTACAGCTCCTTTTGGAGCACTCAGATCGTAACTTTGGAAAGGGACTCTGAAGTCCTACATTTGCTCCAGGGACTAACTGAGCAGCTCTTTACTCTGGTGGTTTGGCCTAGAAGTTTCAGAGATTAGGATTGGGAAGAATCACTGGTGTCAGAGCCTTGTTATTAGGCTGGGAACAGGAAGATTCTGTCCCCAAGCCAGTGTGATGTCCTTCTCCTGCTGCCGGGAGAGGGCTTTAGAGGACGAGGTGGGTGCTGCTGGGCCGGAGGTGGTGGTGGGATCTAAGTAGACTCTCCTGCTGACCGTCCCCGGGGACACTCCCATCCACCTCAAGTCTTCATACCAGACTCATCTGAACAAGTCAGACTGTCAGGGAGAGGAGGAGTTCACCCCGAAACAAACCCCCCGCCCTCTTCGCACACATCGCCATTTCCACAGAGGCGATCAAACTCTTTAAAAATCCTTTTTCCTCCAGGTTTTGAGACCATCTCCACAGCTCAGCGGCCTTCACCTGCCATGTTATTTTTCAGGGTGGAAGCTGCATCACCTGAAACTATTTCTCACCCCACCACGACTTGTTCCTTATTGGGTTTTCTAACCATGATGTGTGTTTCTTATTCTGTCTAATCACCAAAGCTTTTTTTCTTTCAGCCAAATCAGCATTTGAATGGGAATGAATGGGAATTTCAGGAGCAGGGCCTATGGAAACTTCACTTCCTTATGAGGGCTGAGAAGTGCCAAGAAATGGAGTGTTTGGCAGCTGGGTTGATACATTTAGAATATGGGTTTCATTGGCTATATGGTGAACTACGTGTAGAGCGCCTCTGGGATCTAGCATAGAGCAGCAAGGAAGTAACAGGCACCTGGCGTTCTGCTCTGTTAATGCACTCCTTTCCCAACACAGCATCTGCAACTTCCATGGTTTAATGACTCCTTCCAAGAGCTGTCACTGTGCTCCTATCTACATTCCCCATTTCAAAAAGCAAGCCTTTGGGAAGATCCCTAAATGAAGTGAGGAGGTCACTGTCTGCCATCCGAGTGAAGCGGAGAGGTATTGCCCCAGAGTTGCCGGCAAGAGAGCCTCCTAGCCAGAGGTTTCAGCAACCTTGGATGGAAGGGACTCTACCTCCCACAGATGGAAAGCCTGAGTTCTAGGAGCTACGCAGTGGGCTTGGGATAAGGCCCAGAGAACTAAAGTGACACTGGGCCAGCTTTCTTTCTACAGAACAGGGGAAGTGCTCTGGAGTCTTCATTTCACCGTAACTCCTCAGGACCACTTAGAATCAGGTGGGACACCCGTGGGAATCCTAGAAGCCCCTCATCTTCTGGACCTTCCAAGAACTCGGATAGATACATCCACTACCACGCTTCCAACAGCCCTAGGAAAGCTGTGATTCAGAACAGAGCCTCCCTACCATGACCTGCCTCCTGTTCACCCTAATTCCTCTTCTCTCTGGGGTGGGCGACTCCAGAATTTGTGAGTTTCAACCAAGTAGCCCACATTCCTCTGGCACCCAAATAAGCTGCTAAAAGCATCAGTGATTCTGCATGTCACCATTTATTTATTTAGCAAATATTTTTAGTACTTTTTATACTAGGTGGCAGGGAAACAAAAAAACATGAGAAAGGCATGTAGCCAACTGACAATAATCCTTAAATCCCCCTAGCTTTGGGGAGTTGCTGGATTCTTGCATTGCCATGAGACCTGACACTGGCTCCTGAGAATACCTCTGGACCAGTGACTAGTAGACAGACATAAATGAAATACCATTCTCCGTATGGAATTGTCCCAGAAGCCGCAGGGAGTCACGGGACAGGCAGGCATAGTCCCGGCCCCTGGGAAGCTCACACTGGCTGGCAGGGCCACTCTGACCTGATTCCAGGCTGTGGAAATCCAGCATTCCAGGAACGGGGCTTTCCCAGGACCTTCCTTCTGTTTTCCCTGGGACAGAGCAGTGCATTTATTCTTCGTGTCTCATGTCTATTGAGCATCCACAACACCAAGCCTCCCGCCAGGTATCGTGGGGGGGATACAGAGAGTAGAAGACAAGGTCACTTCCCTCAGAGGACTGAAAAGATGGGACACGTTACACAAATAACCAGTGTGAAGCAGAGCATGCTGGGGTGGAGGAGCCCCAGTACGTGCCGTGGCTGCACTGTTTGCCACTTTTGAGTTGTGGGTGGAGAGTAAGGCTTAGGCTGACACCTGGACGTGTGGAACTGTCGGTTTTTTGCTGTCCTTTTGGACAAAGTGTCTAGCGCCTTTGGCATTTTAGAACGTCCAGCAGGTGTAAATTTTAGGTCCTAATTTTGCAGCATCTCCGAGAACTCTCTTCCTCCCATTTCATCCACCGGTGACTTGACGTCTGAATCTGTTATTCATCACCACGTTTGTTTCCCTAGTGGATTTTCATTCTTCCTTGTTGCCCTTTATAGCCGCTCAGAGTACTTTTTAGAATCATGGGGATGATCCAGACAACTTCCAAGGTTAACTCTCTGTGTTTATAAGCCAGGTGAATTCCCAAACAGAGACAACATTTTCTTTCGCCCAGGTCCTTGGCTGCACTGGAGATCTTGTCCTGGAAAAGAATTTTGTCATCTTTTCCCAGGGAGATTTACCACATCAGATCCAGAGATTAGCCGGCATATCGGTTCCAGGGATGGGAACTTGCAGAGACCATTCACCTCATCCTGAATTCAGACTACTGAAACCATTCTCCGTTTGAAAATGTTCACATCATTTTGAAAAAGCCACCCAGTGTCTCTCCCTTTTTTTCAATGCCTGAAGCCACAGATACCCTGGATTTTGACTTCCCCTTAACTCCTTTTTTTTTTTTTTTCAGGTTTGATTCTTTCCTTAATTCTAAACAATGTTCTGATTATGTCCAGTGAGAGTTTAACGTGGAGACTCAGCAGATTATAAAATTGCCCCTAACTGTTTAGGAAGAACCCAGATAGGATGCTTGCTGATCCTGTCTTGGGTGATCTTGGCCAGATTGATGAGTTGAGCGGCAGACTATCTCTCAGCACCATTTAGAGCCAGCCTCTGAATTGGCATCTGTACCTCCTCCACCCTTCCCCCCACTTTAGGTAGGCCTATTTATTATCAGATAAATTACACACCGCCCCCCGCCCCGAGAAGAACTTGGGTTGTCTTGTCTTGTATGAAACTTAGTGTTTTGCAGTCTTTACCTGGCATAGTTCCACAGGATGAAGTTGACTCAGGTATTTTGAACTCATGTATTTGGTTGAGGTAACCTACCTTCAGATGTACCTGTAGATTCTTTGGGGTTAAGAGTTGGCTGCACTTGGCAATAGTAGGCAAAGGGCACCTCCATGTAGAGTCTTACTGTTAATGATGGATGGAGGGAAAATGATTGGTTGGTACTACTGTGTTCTAGATAAGGATTTTGAGGCCCTTGTTTTGAACAGAAATTGAACTCTGAGCCATCTACCCTTCAAAGAGCATGAGTAGCCTAATAGGGCAGCATTTAATTCCAGATTTGCTTTGGATACTTCCCAGGACTCTAGAGAAGAGACCTACACTAATGGGTTATGAGGACAGGCATAATTGAAGGTTCACAACCCTTTTAAAAACTGAAACCACAGGGCTTCCCTGGTGGCGCAGTGGTTGAGAGTCCGCCTGCCGATGCAGGGGACGCGGGTTCGTGCCCCGGTCCGGGAAGATCCCACATGCTGCGGAGTGGCTAGGCCCGTGAGCCATGGCCACTGAGCCTGCGCGTCCGGAGCCTGTGCTCCGCAACGGGAGAGGCCACGGCAGTGAGAGGCCCGCGTACCACAAAAAAAAAAAAAAAAAAAAGGAAAAAAAAAACCTGAAACCTTTGAGCCTGCTCATCCATGACCCTTACTAGGTCATTGACCTGCTACTTCTACCCCTGCCAGCCTGCTGCTTAATTATAAATATCTTCATTTAAAGCAACTTTTTTTTTTTACAGTTCAGAGATAACAGAATCAAAGAAGTAAATCCCTCAGCTAGAGATAAAAAGCAACAAATGAAACTAAGTTATGGATTGTTGCTTTAAAATACCAGTTTAGGCCAAGCCGATCTGTAATCACCACTTCCCAGTAGACGGAATTTAAGAATTGTTGATGGAAACATCTTAACCGATCCCAGAATTTGTGGTGCAATATAAAGGAAAGACTGCTCTAAGAAAGCCAGAGCCCAGACATTCTAACTAAAGGTATTTCAGGTCTGGTGCCCCCTGAAGAGCTACATATCTCTCTCCGGTTAGGCCCAGGCAGTCCTAGGTATAGTTAAGGGTCAGCGTGGTAACTGTTCTAAGACATCTGGAAGAATAAGGTGAGTTTGCCAGTGGAAGAGCAGGAAAGAATTTGACCGTGACTCTAGGCCAAGAGACCAGACTACTTCTCCCCAGCATGGCAACATATTCAACCCCAAATTGTTCAGATACCGTAATCTTCTATTGAGATTTTGTCATCCAACCTGCCAGTGAGGGAGGTGACCTATCCATGGGAGAAAGAGCTCTGGCCTGGGAGTCAGGTATGTGAGCCTTTAATCCTGGCTCCAGAACTGCCAATGTGACACCGGGCAAATTCTTGTGTATGGGTCTCAATTTCCTCATCTATAAATAAAAAATTATTCCAGGAACCCTTCCAGCTATTATTCTGATGATGAGAGTAATAGAAGATTGTCCTGGAAAGGACAGACCTGAGGCCAGTTGTTTGGGGGCTGTTCTGGAGAGAAAGAATGGGGATTATAAGGGAAAATATGGATTCAGTTGTCCATACCCACCCAAGCTCTCGTGGCCATGAAGGAGTCATGGTTATAGTTAAAAGATGGAAGGATTGTTGCGGTTAAAAGTGAGAGAATCACTTAAGTGAGTTCCCATGGAGCCAAACCTCCATCAAGAAGTTTCTTCTTTTGGTCCTTTTCTTGTTGGGAACTGCAAAGTCAGCTGTGGTACTTATTGAATATGTTTCCTTGTTGATGTAGTAACGCATCCAATTCTCAAATGGTTTCTTGTCAACCAGGAGTAAGAGAGCTTGTCCCTGTTGGAAATCCATGGTGAATGAGCTGAGGAGGGGGCAGCCTGTGTGGAGTGTGTGTATTTATCTGTATTCTTTTCCATAGGTACCATTAAATTTGTCTGGCTTAATTTAATGGGAACTTCTGGGACCTGCAGAGACTGTAAAGGGCGAGGGTAAGGTTTTTGTCATCTGTTCAGGCTCCTCTCCTTCCAATGGAAATTCCTCATTCTCCCTCTCCCCATGAGCCTCTTCCCTTTGCCAACTTGTATGTCTGTTCTACTGCCCTCTCTCCGCGTTCTCTTCCCTTTGTGTTTTTTCTTCTGCCTCTCAACCACCTTTCCTTCCAGGTCGTTTGAGTCCAAGTTGAAGTAGGCAGCTGGTGTTACCCACTTCCTCTTCCTGGTTGGGGGGGGGGGCGCCCAATCTGTATAATCAGTGCTAGGGGCTTTATTCTAACACTCTGGAACCTCTGTTTTCTTTTTTTTTTTTTTTTTTTTCTTTTGTTTCCTTTTTTTGTTTTTGTTTTTCTCTTCTGTTTCCGTGTAGGTCTCTTTAGTCAGCCTTATAGCTAATGCCCTGGGCTACTCGGAACTAGGTGCCATAAAGTCCCTTAGGACCCTAAGAGCTTTGAGACCCTTAAGAGCCTTATCACGATTTGAAGGGATGAGGGTAAGATACTAAGAGCAGCCGATCCTTCTGCATGCCAGTGGAAACTGTCTAAGCATGCTAGAACTGATCACGTGGTGGAAAGATCATTCACACACGAACTCTGGATGCAGCTGCTGATTTGATCCTCCACTCTTTTCTCCCCTGCACCTGCCCCAAGGGCAGTCGCGTTTAGCTGCCTCATCACATTAATACTGGCCCCACTCCCAATGACATGCCATCGCAGAACATGTTAACCTTGGCTATTCTCATCTGGCCTGGCTTACCTGTAGCACTTGGGGCGGCTTTCTGGGCTGTTGATTTAATAGGGAGAATCACCAGGTGCAAAGAAGGGGAATTGTCACCCACAGACCCACCGAAAAGCAGAGGCCGCAGGCAGGGAGAGTGCAGTGTAGGGGCGTCAGCCAGGTGAGGACTGCGGCCTTGGAGTCACTGAGAAGGGGCTTGAAGACGGGATGGCAGGCCTGGAATTGGGGATGGAGCGGAATTTGGCACGGCCCCGGGAAAAGAAATGCTTTTCTTTCTGTTCTGATTCCTCTTATTGCACCTTGTTGTTCTCAGCCCAGTCTCGTAAGGACTGGCAGCCTCTGTCTGATAACAAAGCTTTCCTCCTCACCCCCCACCCCTCTGCCCACGCTATATGGTCCCCTGTCCTAACACTGTCAAAATAACCGGGTACGACGCTAGATGACTATCAGCTAGTTCTCCTGAAATGATCTCAACACCTGCTATTCCTGCTTCGGCGATAACTCCACCCAAATCCAAACAGTGCAAGGTGCTGTCACCCTGCCAACTATAGAAATAAGGCTCCCTCTTTTGGTGCCTTTTTGCCGTCTCTCTCGGTTTAAAAAAATTGTGTGTGTGCGCACATGTGCGTGTGCGAGCGTGCGCACACACACACACGCAGACATGCAAGTCCGTAAAATCAAATGGACCACTGGCTTTTGGTGGTAATGGTTGTCCTGTGGTAATCAGAGAGGTCTGTTATACTTAACGAGACCAAGAAAACTCATTTTAATTCAGATGTTGAATACATGCAGGAGAGCAAACCAGAGGATACGTTTTTAAACGTGCAGATATCAGAATGTAGGAATAAAAATTAAACTTGTGGCAGTCCACGTGAAGCAAGACTGCTCAGAGAAACTAGGTACCAGGACAGTGCTGCTTCACTCAGTCCTCATCTGTGGGTTCCTGGCCACTGTGTCGTGAAGCCACCCACATCTGTACAGGAAGACGAAAATTTCACTGGGACTTGGGAATTGTATTATTTTAGTTTATCCAGACAAATGCTTTCTGCAAGAAATTTGCATTTCTCCTGTAGCACAGTCACAGTTTGGTTTACTAAATATAAGCTTTCTGCAACCCACCTGAAACCATCTGCAGGAAGGTCAGTTCCACAGCAGCATAAATTTATTTTAATTTAAGAAACAAAACTTGGGATTCTGAGTCTTTCTCCCACAGATGAGGGAGGTTTCAGAATGTGTGCAGTTCAGGCCATGGTTATGCTCGAGCTGAATGTAAGGGGAAAGAGTATATTGCAGAGGGCTCAGTGTTTCAGGGGGCCATGGTGTCACTGAAAACAGGATTAAAATGCTCTTTCCTCCTCTCCCACCTTCCCGCTTTTTTCAGAAAGGGTTAGTTAAATTTTTTTAAATAAGTCATACTAGTTTTGTTATAAAGTTGATAATCCGTTTTGGTGACTGAAAACTGAAGACAGTAATTGCAACATTGTACCTAAACTCAGTAGCCTGTGATCCTCCACATGCCCCAGGAGGAGTCCTGGAACTCCTAAAAGGAGACTGGTAATACCCAAAGAAAGCCCCAGAAAAGATGCCCAACTGACACTGCTACTGACTTTCTCCATCTGGGTGCCCATTACTGCCAGCCCCAACCTGTGGCAGAGGCAGTCCTCCCTGACCAGCTGCCGCCAGTTGGCTCACGAGGAAATGACGTGAATTGTCCGAACACAGGAGTGCTTCTGGTGGCCACACCTCTTCCCTTTAGCTCCTCCTTCTTTCCTCACCTTTCCGGGACTTGCAGTTTCCATTCCGTCAGAACTTTTACTTGTCAACTTTCAAGTAGTTGAGGAGCCCAGAGGTCTGGAATGGGTGACCAGAAGAGCAGACACTTTTATTTGAAAAGCATTAGTAAAGGTTTTTTCAAATGAGGTAATAAGGGCAGGAACAAGTTTGAACCCAAAGCCGGGCTTTCCAACAGTAAACATTCAGTGTGGGAAACTCTGGTAAACGATGTCACCTCCTTTGGTTGGCTCCAGTCAGCGACAGCACGGCCACTTCTGGTTGGGCCGGAGGTGAAAACTCAGGACCCATTCCTTTCCTGCAGTTCCCCAGCCCTTCTGTGCAAGAATAACTGCAAGAAGGGAGGAGTGAATTTGCCCCAATAATAAACAGAATTAGGGACCTACGTTTTACTTGAACGTTGCTCTTCTGCAGGGCCGTGTTTTTCATTTCTTGGTCTGGGTCCTTGTGTGTGCCAACACTTGCATAATCTAAGAGATTATCCCCTTAGAAAATTTTAAACAAGACATCTTTATGAACTGAACGCCATCAATGCAGATGGGCTCAACTGTCACTGTGCTGCTCCGGTGAGAGGTTCAGACCTTCGCTTGAGAGGGAACATAAGGCCCTAGCCTGTCCTGGGACACTGACTTCAGTCTCTTCCTCAAACCAAAGACCAGAACACTGAAACACTCATGCTGTCGGCAGAGGAATGCTTAATGTAGTTCTTTGCTTTTCTCTCCTCCATAGTAATCTTCATTTAAGGATTTTGCTGTGCTGTTAAATTTTTGAGGGTACAGAATAGTAATGCTGTGAAACATGCATGCATTTTTGTTGGTTGTCAGTATATAGTTGTCCATTAAAGCCATGTTCCCTCTGCCAGATATTAAAAGCTATTTGACAGATTTTATCGTATTTAATGAGCAAGAATGTTCTAGGCATTACAGAGAAGACAAAAATGCTGAAAGAATTAGTACCCATTGGAATTTTTTCATCACAGGAGATTTGTAGCAACTGCTAAATATAAACTTCCATTGCAAAAAGTAACTTCATAGGTTGCTAGATCCTAGCTTTGAGTAATATTTCTATACCTAACTTTTAACAATAATGAATTTCATCATAATTAAAGGTGACACAGAATAACTTGAGTTATTAGGGAGCAGAAGAGGAGATCCACTTTATTATGTAACTATCCATGGAAACTTAAATTATCATTTATATATACGTCTATAGTGTAAGAGTTCAAAATAAGAAAGCATGGTTTCTTGCTCTTTGGTTGCTGAGAATATTAGCTAATGTTCACAACAAGGAAGAATTATTAGTAAAGTTCATCAGCTGTTTACTGTTTTATTCATGAAATGAAGCTAAGAAGTTTTTCTTTGGTTATAATGAAAGTACATTTCATTATAAGTGAAAGTACATTTACATCTTACAAGTACATTGGATTTTACAGGATTTTTATGTCATATATATCAGAGAACGAGGCCCAGTAAATACTTTTGTGTACTGATTCCTTTGAGCATATCTATGAGTTTAAAAGTGCAAAGAGGGCTTCCCTGGTGGCGCAGTGGTTGAGAATCCGCCTGCCGATGCAGGGGACGCGGGTTCGTGCCCCGGTCTGGGAAGATCCCACATGCCGCGGAGCGGCTGGGCCCGTGAGCCATGGCCGCTGAGCCTGCGCGTCCAGAGCCTGTGCTCCGCAGCGGGAGAGGCCACAACAGTGAGAGGCCCAAGTACCGCAAAAAAAAAAAAAAAAAAAAAAAGTGCAAAGAGATTTCTTAGTCAATTAGCTAATTATTCTTCCCTGCTGGAAATATGACCCCATATTTAACGGTAACATACAGACACTATGTAGGACAGGTTAGACTAGGTTAAGGTAGTCAGAATAATTCCTAGAGGAGGTATATTCTGAATTGATATAAAAAGCAAGATTTCTAGGTTTCAAATCTTTTGGGGCCAACTTCTGTATTGCACACTTGCGATGGTCTAATAGAAGGTCACCCTCTCTCACCTGAGCTCTGCTGCAAAATGCCGTCACATAGACTTGAGCTTTTGAAACTTTACGTAACCTACTCTCTTAACTTTTGAGAAATAAATTATTCCATTTGTGGGTCATCTTCCTTTTGCCTATTCTTTTGCACATCTCATGCCTTGAAGTACTCCCATCAAAGGGTAAGGAACTGTAGAAAGAGGAGGTAAAATTCATCTGATCACCTGACAAATTTGGTAACATAAATTAATAAATATGAATATCATTCTCCACAATAACATTGGGGAGTTCCCAGATTTCAGGTATTCTGGCTTTCCTTGCTCAAAGTAATGAACAATGGAAGTATACTTATTTTATACCAATGACAGAGCTATTACATCTAGAAGAGATTTCTTGGTCTAAGAATTAAGAAATAACTGCCTCTCAGTCTAAAGGCCTTCATACATGAATTGGAGAAACACAAAACTAATATTTTAATCTAAGGGAGAGTGACTCCTTAGCAGAATATCTTTGCCTTTTTTATATAGGACAGAACAGACAGCTCTTCTCAGCCACGTGTTCCAATGAGTGACATTACAATCTAAGGCAAAAACAGAAGATAAGGAAAACCTGATCCCAAATCGGGCTCAAATTAGAGCCCAGAGCTGCCCCCTGGTGTTCCTTCTTTCCCTTTGCTTTTTTTTTCACTCCCGAGCTTACTGTAGTCAGTGATTTTTAACAATATGCCAGTTTTTGGGTTTCAAGACCAGTGATCTAACCCAAAATTCTCCAAAAAAGCCCAAATTATTCCTTTTTCTAATAATACATTGTGAAGAGTTGAGTCAAACCCCGGATTGAGCAGAGAGACACCAGCATTAGCCAAGCAGAGGGCGACTCAGATCTAGAAGCCTGCAAAGTCAGAAAAAAAAAAAGCCTGAAGAATAATGAATCTTGCATGAAAAACACAACTGTTCCGATTTTATTTTATACTGTTTGGTAGAGGGAATATAGCTTTTTTTTTTTTTTTCTTGAGCCTGCAAAAAATGCATGCTCAGCTCTTGCCTGAAATAAGATAACTGGCCTTGCACAGTCATAAAAGAGACTTTATGTACCGTTGAGTGATTCACTGCTAACCCCACAGGGTAGTTCTCTGTGATTTTGAAAAATCTCACCTTGCTTTGCAGAGGGGGAATGTCTGTCGAAAGGCAGCTAGTGAGCTTGAAATCACTCAGATCTTCCCATGGGGGGCATATTTTATGAGTTGATGAGAAGGGACACTAGACAATGAAATAATCTTTTCGGTCCCAGGTTGATGCCTAGGAGAGAGACCTAGGTCAACTTGGGCAGGGCAATTTGTGTTCAATGAAATAAATATGGAATTTTTAGAATTCCTCAAAATATATTTCATAGATATACAAAATTTTGGTCCTGCTTATGGATCCGTCTGGTTACCCTAATTCCAAAGGGAACATAATGTTTCCATAGTCAGAACAAGCCACAAAGTGTCATTCCCCTCCTGGAAATCAAAAGAGTGTGCGTGCTTGTACTTCTTCCCAACACTCAGCAACCTCCCCCTTCCAATGCAGGTGGTGGTGAATGCCTTGGTGGGCGCCATCCCCTCCATCATGAATGTGCTGCTGGTGTGTCTCATCTTCTGGCTGATTTTCAGCATCATGGGCGTTAACCTGTTTGCTGGAAAGTACCACTACTGCTTTAATGAGTCTTCTGAAATCCGATTTGAAATTGAAGATGTCAACAATAAAACTGAGTGTGAAAAGCTCATGGAGGGGAACAATACAGAAATCAGATGGAAGAACGTGAAGATCAACTTTGACAACGTCGGGGCAGGATATCTGGCGCTTCTTCAAGTGGTAAGGATTGTTTTTAGTCCTATGAAATCCAGAAGGCTAGCAGAAATCTCATTTGGTTCCTTCTCTACCCTGCATCCAGAATCAGGATTGCTGTTAATAGGTCAGAGGACAATGTCATTTCCCAAACCAGTTCCAGGGAGACACCTTTCCTGAGTACTCTGACATCTCCGAAACCTCAGCCAAGGGAATCTCACTGTGCTCAGAAGCAGAGTTCTGCTTAGCAACAAATAAGGATTCCTGCAGCCTAATAAAGTTGCAGAGAGATCACCATCTCTCTCCATGACAGAGTATGTAGTTACAGAGAAAGAAAAAATAAAGTAGGTAAGTGCATAGACCAAAAAAAAAAAAAAAAAAGAAAAAGAAAATTGATGGAGCAGAACAATCCCGTGTAACAGCTACACTGGAGTTAACTAAATGTGACAATATGACGGTGCTATGATGCTGCTACTCATGTCAGCTCGACCCCAGAGAAAGGTCTCAAGTTAATGTATCACAGTAAACAATGAAGCATTCCGTCATGTCTAGTTTTCTCTTCCTCTCTGGTCGATTTGTTGGAGTGTTTGACAAGACAGTAGAGTACAATGAAAGCTCCTAGTCTTTGGACTCAAACAGATGTAGGTTTGAGCCACATTCTGGTATTTACTGGATATGTAACCTTGGACAAATTACTAAACCTCTCTGAGTCTGTTTCTTCATCTGTTAAATTTGAGTAATAATACCTTGCATGGTAGTTAAGAGGATTCATGATAATTTATTAACATTTCTGAGCACAATGCCTGGCACACAGCAGTGCTTAATTAATGGTATTTGCTATTATGTTTCTTTGTTACTATTACAACTGTCCCTATGTCACAGAGTTGTTGGGAGTATTAAATGTGATAATGCAGGTGAAGCTCTCAACTCGGCCTTGAGTATAGTAAGCGCTTACTGTTAGCTTGTAGGAATTAATGGGGTGAGCAGTGGTTTATCCCACTCCAGAGCTCTTTAGCTGTTCTCTCCCAGTTCAAGAAATTGGACCCACAGATTGAACCTAAATTGGAGCAGCTCCAGGAAACCTGCACACGTCAGCCACGTGCACTGTATTGAGTCCCCACCACATGCAAGGCACTGTGCTTGGGCAGTACCAGGGCCATCAGATGAATAAAGAACTGCCCAGGCCCTGAAAAAACTTAGAATCTGGTTGAGTAAATAAAACATAGAATGAAAGGAAAACATGGAGACCGTTAAACTGGTTACCCGTATTAGTTTCCAAAATCAGGTTAGGTATAGTGGGAGAATTGGGAAGGGGCTGCCTAGGATGAAGCCAGTGTTGCCACTACCATAGGCTAAACGTGTGTATCTTAGTAGGGGGAAAGTTCTGACCTTTTTTTTTTAATGCAACTATTAATTTTTCAGACCCCCCCCCCATCGCTTGTTTAACACCTTTTTTAAAAATGACTCCTTCAAAAAAAAAAAAAAAGACTCCTTCATGGAGGGGTAAGTCCTAAGTAAACTCAGTAGATTCCTGCCACTCATAAATATGACTTTGCCCTAGCTTTAGGTGACCTTCTCAGACCCATTTTAAAGACCTTTTGTAAGAGTATTGATCCAGTTACCACCGTCAACATGTTTCTCTGCCAATCTTTTGATGTTATATTCAGGGCTCAGACAAAGCTCCCTTGGGACCTGTATTAACAAACAGAAAATTCTGTGTCCACGTGAGGCTGCACCCAAACTCCCTGACTTGTGTTCTCGCTGAACCTAAGCCTGCCTTTGGGACCCTGCCCAGACTCCCACCCACCCCCTAACAGGCACAGTCTAATGACTGACTCTGTTTGCCAGGCAACCTTCAAAGGCTGGATGGACATCATGTATGCAGCTGTAGATTCCCGAAAGGTAAGGTTATACCTGGTGAAACCACAACCTTCTTAAATGGTTAGAAAGCAAGCAGCATGGTGGAGCTCATCAAGAAAGAGAGAGAGGGTTAGAACATCTTTTGCCTGTCTCACTGATTACAGATCACTTTCCTCCTCTCGGTGAGTCATCACTCTCTTGCAGTGGCTCCAGATGGTTAGGCTGTTGGTTTTACCTGGCCCTAATGGAGCTGTCTGCTCTTCAGTGCTGATTTGAAATAAGTGTGGCTCCTAGCAGACAGCCCTCCCCTCCCCTTCGCCTCACGATTTGCATATTTTCCACATATGTCATGGAAGGCATAATGCCTTCTCAGGGCAGGACCCGCCAGTGTGGAGAAGGAGACAGGCAGAGAGAACCTAGGGCTCCCCTACCCCAGCTGGCTCAGCAGCTCAAGCGGTCAGCGGGGCTGACGGCCTTGGCATGTCGGAATCCCCCACCTGACCCCCAAGCTAGGAGCTGACTCTCTTTTTTTTTTCTCCTGTCCTTTGACAGCCTGATGAGCAGCCTAAGTATGAGGACAACATCTACATGTACATCTACTTTGTCATCTTCATCATCTTCGGCTCCTTCTTCACCCTGAACCTGTTCATTGGTGTCATCATTGATAACTTCAATCAACAAAAGAAAAAGATAGGTCTCCTCCCCACATTGCCAGTGGCCGGAGGTCAACCCAGATGAGAGGCACTTCTGTCCCTCTCTCTAGAGAGAGATGCCTGTCTTTCTCTAAAATCGGTATCATCACCTCACTGTGGCACTGGCCCCACTGTACATTAGTCCCAACCAGCTCGTTCCGTTCTGCTGGATTTTGCAGCGTGTGGTTTACCACATTTACTAGACCAAACTAGCAATTTACTGGTACCAAATTTACTAGCAATTCCTGAGGCTTTTTTACTAGGTTTGGCCTCCCACCAGAGGGAGGTAGGGTCAGAGAGGGTCTAGTGACAGCTGAAAAGGAAAGCAGCAGATGAATAGCTTTAGTGAGAAGTAGAAATTGTCTCGACTTGTCATTATCTATGTTAATCCCTGGTACCGCCAGCACATTGGGATTTGAGAGATCAACCTTGGAAAGCTCACTTCCTTTACTGGTCCCAGATCGTTAACAATTTTTCCAAAGCAAATAAGATTACTCTTGTCATGCATTTTATAAATCGAGCCTGTCCCAACAAACTCCAAGGAACTTCCCAAATTGTTTGCTCCCACCAAGATTGCTAAATTTTTAATATTGTCGGAAATAAATGGGCCATTAGCCAGGACTTGAAAATCCTTTCATTTTAAAGTGCTTTTTTGAGAATTGTGTCAGGAAAGTAGGCCCCCCCAAAATTTACGAAGATGTGTTTAGAGTCATGGCTCTCAAGTTTATCCTTCCCTGAGGGTCTGTTATTCCATTTCCTTCCTTCTTTCCTTCCTAGGCCCTAGCAGGTCTCAGAAATCCCAAGCTGAAAACAAAGGTATCTCTTCAAATTAGATTAGTTGTCCCAGGTCTGCCTCACTCTGGGACACCCATTAGCTAAACTGACCTCTGGAAAGTAAAGGGGGTAAATCCCCCTTGGTTCTCAGGGTTGCACCTCAGGTACAAACTTGTAGCCTGTGAAAGCCAGTTGTAATTGCACGTTCTCTCTTTCCCTCCTTTACTTTGGAGGTCAAGACATCTTCATGACCGAAGAACAGAAGAAGTACTACAATGCCATGAAAAAGCTGGGCTCAAAGAAACCGCAGAAACCCATCCCCCGCCCCCTGGTGAGTGCATTGTGCGGGCCCAGGGCAGAGTGAGGCTCCGTGTGGAAAAAGACAGACACGGCTAGAGTTACTGCAGAGGGAGGAAAGGGGCAGATGATGGGCGGCATGTGCCCTCCAATCCTCTCCTCGCTGTCCCATCCAAAAGATCTGAGGAAGGGAATTCGCTGGCCATCCAGCGGTTAGGACTCCGTGCTTTCACTGCCGAGGGCCCAGGTTCAATCCCCGGTCGGGGAACTAAGATCCCGCAAGCAGGGATCTGAGCAAGACAGCAGAAGAACAGGGGTTAAGGTACGGGATGGCTTTTGCATTTGCACCTGACCTTTCCTCTGAGGCATCCATGGGCAGCAGCAGAGAATCGGCATGTTGACCACATTGGCTGTGACCCTGGTAGAGAGAGATTTTAAGAGACCCACTAAAAATTAACAAAGGAAAGTGAAATGAAAGCTGATCTCTTTCCTACCAGGACGAGATAGGATTTGGTCATTATTTTCTCAGCTCTCTGCTTAGCAAGTACGTCTTTGCAAGGATGTGCCCGAAAGCTAAGCTAATGCCTCTTTCTGGTTATCTGTGGGAGCAGGAGAGGGTGAAGGTAGGAGAGTCTGTGACCTGATTTCCTCCCTTGAACCGAGCCTTTTGTAAAACAGATTTGGGGACTGGGATTCTGCTTGAGCCTGTGTTGGTGGTGGTTCTCTTGCTTCAGAGAAGGAGACACTGTGCTCCTGAAGCCATACATCCCGTTGAGTGGGACATGACCCCCAAAAGCCACGCTCAAAGTTCCTTCTTCTGTAACTTTTATTTGAAGTAACTTTTTAGGGAATTCCCTGGCGGTCCAGTGGTTAGGACTCCGTGCTACCACAGCTGGGAGCCCGGGTTCGATCCATGGTTGCGGACTAGGGTCCCACAAGCCGTGCGGCGTGGCCAAAAATAAATAAATGAATAAAGTAACTTTTTATTTAAAACAACAACAACAACACAGCAGAACTCTTAAAAGCTTACCTGGCAACCTAATTTATAAAAATGAAAGTGAAGCTACTTTGTTTGAATCAAGAGTGGGAGCCCCAGAGCATTTTCCTGACTTAACCCCACACGCCCTGTTCCTGGCATTACCCCCCACCCCCCACCAACTTTTGAGGGAGAGGAAACCCTAGGGCTTTGCGGAACAGTTTGAAAACCACCAAGTTAAGTAATCCTGAAAATAAGCATGAGCTCAAGTGCCTAGGTATCTAAAAAAATCAGGGAGATCTTAAGAAAGAGAACATCTTTTATATTTCCTTGATGATAGTTTCCACTTTGTGATGATAGAAATGTGATCAGAGGGAATGCAAGAGGATTGCCATTTCTAAAGTTCTGTTCGGTACTTTGCACGTGGGAACCTGAGCGTATTTTCTTCCACGCTAAAATATAAACGCTCGGTGTGGTAGGAAACATTAATAAAGACTTATTCCGCAAATAGTTACAGATCTCCTACTGTGTACCAGGCACTGGGCAAAAAGTGATGAACCGATTTAGACGACACAGTCATGGAGCTTACAGTGTAGTGGGGATATAGCTAATAAATAAGTAAGCAAACAGTTATTATAAAATGCAGGGACTTCCCTGGCGGTCCAGTGGTTAAGACTTCGCCTTCCAACGCAGGGGGTGCGGGTTCAATCCCCGGTCAGGGAGCTACGATCCCACATGCCTCACGGCCAAAAAACCAGAAACGTAAAAAAAACCCAGAGGCAATATTGTAACAAATTCAATAAAGACTTTAAAAATGGTCTGCATCAAATAAATAAATAAAATAAAATAAAATGCAGAGCGTTGTGAGAAAAAAATTAACTGAAGGGCCATGACAGAAAATAATGGAGGCCTGGGCTGGGGCGTCTCCTTTACCAGAGTCGTGGGAGAAGCCTCACTACGGCAGGTCTATTTGAGTGGATGAGAAGGAGCCAAAATGCTGGGGAAAGGAATCGTGGACAAGCAAATGCGGCCCTAAAAGCAGGAAACATTAGTGCAGCCAGGTGGTGATGAACCAGAGGAGGGGGTGTGAGGTGAGCAGGGTCAGACTGTGAAAGGCATTTTTAAGTCAGGTTAACCATAGGAATTTTGTTGCAAGTCCAATGAGAAACTAGTGAGAGAGAGATTTTAAGTAGGAGAGTGATGTGATCCATCATTTACGTTTTTAAATAATCACACTTGCTACTGTGTGGGACTGCACTGGATGAGGGCAAGAGAGGAAGCAGGAAGACCAGTCAGGAGACCCTTCTGGAAGTCCAAAAGGGAAGATGATGGTGGCTTAGTTAGAGGAGGGCCACAGAAGTGGAATGAAGCGGATGAATTCAAGGAAGATCAACAGGACCTGCAGTGGATTAGATGGGGGATGAGGGAGAGGGGAAAAGCAGGAGTGACCCTCAGATTTCTGGCTTAGAGACTGGATAAATAATTGCGGTGAGAGAAGAGCAAGTTGGGAGAGGGGCAGAGGAAAGGAGGTAGCTCTGCTTTGGACTTGTTGAGCTTTAGATGCTTACGCATCATCCAGGAGCGATATCCAACAAGCAACCCAGGGGTTCAGAGGAAAGATACGGGCTGGAGAAGAAAACACTTGGGAAGCTGAAGTACCTAGATAATACGTGAGTGGTGGGAATAGATGGTAGATGAGCTCTCCAAGGGAGGAAGAGGAGATTAAGAGAAGAAATGGCCGGCAAATGAGACTAAAAAGGAGCGGCTGGAGACGTCGGAAGACACCCAGAAACGTGTGATGGCACAGACACAAAGAGAAGAGTGGCAATTTTAGACAACTCTTGCTGAGGGAATGTTGACGCTGGTCTTCGTCCATGCTCCTGACATCCTGATAGAGCAGCAGCAGAGAGCTGGCCGGTGTTCCAGCAAAGAAAACGGGATGGCAGCTCCCACAGTCTGCTGGGGCAGGTTTTCATGAAGCCTTTTCTGTCTTCCTCCCTCCCTCCCCACCCAGAACAAAATCCAAGGTATCGTCTTTGATTTTGTCACTCAGCAAGCCTTTGACATCGTTATCATGATGCTCATCTGCCTTAACATGGTGACCATGATGGTGGAGACAGACACTCAGAGCAAGCAGATGGAGAACATTCTCTACTGGATTAACCTGGTCTTTGTCATCTTCTTCACCTGTGAGTGTGTGCTCAAAATGTTTGCCTTGAGGCACTACTACTTCACCATTGGCTGGAACATCTTCGACTTCGTGGTGGTCATCCTCTCCATTGTGGGTGAGTGGGGCAGGCGAGGAGGGGAAAGGGACCTGACTGGCCCTGAGGATGGGATTCCGGGGAGTGCAACGAATGACGCGGGGCCGAAGGGCAGGCAGGTTACTCTCGGGTTACACCCGGGGCGGCCCCCAAGTCAACTTGTGGGCCCGCCCCAAATTGCTGATATGGGTCAGCAAGTGTCTATGAGTCTTCATAGTGGTCTTGGATTGTAAATTTTGTGGCTGAAGAGGGGGAAAAGATTAGATTTGGTTCTTGCTTTCAAAGAATTTACATTCTAACAGGTAAGGTAAAAGAAATATATTTTAAAATCTGGTGCAATAGGAGTATAAAGTGGAAAAAGGCCTGGTAAGAGATTGTTAAGTTGGATATTAATGAGGAACATTCTGGTGGTGACAGCAGTGACAGCACTGCTGCTGACGGCAATGCTCACTTACTAAGATTTTATGGTGCCAAGTAGTTGGAGGGTTTCTTCACTTGTGTTATCTCATTTGATCCTTGTGACAGCCCAGGAAGCAAGGTATTTTACTGTCTTTGCTGTGAAGATGTTCAGCGTCACTCAGTTACGAGGTGGCAGAGGCAGAGCTCAAGGTGGTGTTTAACAGTGACTGTGTGGCATTTGCCTCACCCTGAGGGCCTGGAAGGGCTGATGTCCTGGCAGGCAGTGGAAATGCTGTCCTATTGAGCGCCCTCCCCCAAATTTCCTTGCCTTCCTAAAAGGCATCTCGAATGGTGAAACACCACCTTGGTTCCAGGTGGGTTTGACTGACTTACGCTAGCAGGGGTAGAGTGCCCGAGACCCAAGGAACCAGCCCCAGAGCTGGTTTAGCAAGGTGGTGACCATGGCCACCAGAAGGCGGCTGCGCTCCCGCTTTCTGGCTCTGTCCTGCAGAGCAGCGTGTCCAAAAATGTGTTGACTAATCTCATACGTTTCTCCCCAAGAAGAGAGTCCCGTGATGAACGTACTTTGGGCAACACTGTACAATACATTGAATTTCCCTTTGGAGGGTCACAAGGCACATTAGCCTACAGGAGGCTCTTGAAAGTCTCGGAGTAAAGAATCCTGTTTAACACATCATCCCACCTTTATTCAATCACAACACCCTGTTTTCAAGTAATAATAATGTTTCTAAGAGCTTAATGGAACATACTATGTGCTGGTCACCATTCTAAGTGCTTTACATGGTTTAATTCATGTAACCCTCACAACAGCCCTGGAAGTGTCATGAGGAACAAAGGCACAGAGCAGTTACTGAGACATGCAACTGACTGGTAAGCGAGCAAGCCCAGCCCCCCGGCCTCAGCTCCGCACTCCTAACCTCCCACAAAACACACTTTGGACCATGCTACCCTTGTCCACGTTTCTTAAACTTTTTCTGCCCACCCATCACTAAGTGGGATGGAAAACCCACAGACAAAACCATGCCCCCTATTCTCAGATGGTACTTGAAAATAAGGAAGAAGAGGAGTTTCTTCTGATAATTGGGATTTCTTTTAATGTCATGAATCTGTTCAGAAACAAAAGTTGGAAAAAATCTTTTTAAATTAAGAGGAGTTTGGGTAAAACTCTCCCTGGAACCTCCTGGAGGACCCCTTAAATGTTGATTCCACTGTCTGGATTGCTGTCTGCCCATCTCTCTCACCTTTTCTCTGGGCACAAATACACATTCATCCTACAGAACCTTACTGAGGCATCATCTCCTCTCTGAAGCCTTACTTGCCCGCCATGTACGGAATGCAAGTATTACGTACATTCCCTGACTTCTTATGGTCACTGGTTATGACTTAATTGAGAAGTACAAAGAGGAGAGCTGAGAAATCATCCTGAGTCCTGGCTGAGGTAGAGATTTTCTTGAAAGCCGAAAGTTAAGATTCATAGCTTAAAACCTTAAAACCTGCAGTTCACTACCCCAATATTTATGAATCCTTATGGTTGGAAGATACTTCTTTATTAAAATGAAGATGTGCTCACACTCTCTCGTGGGGGCCTCGACAGCAAGAGAAGACACTGAAGGAAGAGCACGTGGTGTCACTGCCGTGCCTTCAGCTGTCATCTCCCAACCTTTTCATCTCCTCTTCCTTCTGCGGCCCCTCACTGGACTCCCGTTATCGCTCTTTAGTTTTAAAGGCAAGTGGTCTGGTGGAAGCGGACCCCTGGATGAATGTGAACAGAAAAAGGCCCTCTGATGTGCGTGCTTCACCCTCTACTTTTATATCCTATTAACATCTGGACGTTTTTACCTGGTGATACTGGTTTTTGACTGATGGCTTTAAACACAAAAATCTAGAAGCTCTTGAGTTGACAACTACTCCCGAGAGGTCCCTTTAGTTTGTAGGCTAGTTTGGTAGGGTAAGAACATGGGGCAATGAGAACCAAAAATACCTTTTCAGAGCCAGGAAGAAGATGCCCTGAGAATTAGTGGCATTAGCAGACTAAGACTTCACAGCCAGAGGGTAGTGAAGTTACGGGGTGGAGCCAGCACTTCTCATTCACTGTTTGTGGACGGGGTAATTTGATAGCATTTTGGAGAGACTCCATAACACCTCAGAAAGTTATGCATGGACAAATCTGAAAAAGAAAAACGAATTTAACAACACCAGAGATCAATCTCACAAACATAATGTTACGTCTCGAAAGCAAGTGAGAGACCTAGAAAGAGAGATACGGTATAATTCCTTAAACATAGTAGGCTGCTACCTATATATTATTTGTGGGCTCGTACATAGCAAAATTCTGAAGACACTGGGGTGATACGTGTCATCTGCAGGATAGTGCTTGCTTCGGGGGGTGACGAGTGGAAGCAAATTTTGTATCCGGGTGTTGTTAGGTACCTAGGTGTCCATTTGCTTGTTTTCTCTGCTTCTCTATAGGTTTGAGACACGCGATTTTCTTTTGAGAAAATTTTTTACTGTGAGGGTTCAGATTGAATAGTAAGGCACTCATTCTGTAAAGTCCTTTGAAGTTAAGGGCTCCGTAGTGCCAGGCGACGTAAGTAAGTAAAGAGAAAGGGCATCTCCAATCTCAGTAACATATCTTCTATTCCTCTTCTCAGGAATGTTCCTGGCTGATATAATTGAGAAGTACTTTGTTTCCCCAACCCTATTCCGAGTCATCCGATTGGCCCGCATTGGGCGCATCTTGCGTCTGATCAAAGGTGCCAAAGGGATTCGTACCCTGCTCTTTGCCTTAATGATGTCCTTGCCTGCTCTGTTCAACATCGGCCTTCTGCTTTTCCTGGTCATGTTCATCTTCTCCATCTTTGGGATGTCCAATTTTGCGTATGTAAAGCACGAGGCCGGCATTGATGACATGTTCAACTTTGAGACATTTGGCAACAGCATGATCTGCCTATTTCAGATCACAACCTCGGCCGGTTGGGATGGCCTGCTGCTGCCCATCCTAAACCGCCCCCCCGACTGCAGTCTGGATAAGGAACACCCAGGGAGTGGCTTTAAAGGAGACTGCGGGAACCCCTCAGTGGGCATCTTCTTCTTCGTGAGCTACATCATCATCTCCTTCCTGATCGTGGTGAACATGTACATTGCCATCATCTTGGAGAACTTCAGCGTAGCCACGGAGGAGAGTGCAGACCCTCTGAGCGAGGATGACTTTGAGACCTTCTATGAGATCTGGGAGAAGTTCGACCCCGATGCCACCCAGTTCATCGAGTACAGTAAGCTGGCAGACTTCGCAGATGCCTTGGAGCATCCTCTCCGAGTGCCCAAGCCCAACACCATAGAGCTCATTGCCATGGATCTGCCAATGGTCAGCGGGGATCGCATCCACTGCTTGGACATCCTTTTTGCCTTCACCAAGCGGGTCCTGGGAGATAGCGGAGAGTTGGACATCCTTCGGCAGCAGATGGAGGAGAGGTTCGTGGCATCCAATCCTTCCAAAATGTCTTACGAGCCAATCACGACCACGCTGCGGCGCAAGCAGGAAGAGGTGTCGGCAGTGGTCCTGCAGCGCGCCTACCGGGGACATTTAGCAAGGCGGGGCTTCATTTGCAAAAAGACAACTTCCAATAAGCTGGAGAATGGAGGCACCCACCGGGAGAAAAAAGAGAGCACCCCATCTACAGCCTCCCTCCCATCCTATGACAGTGTAACTAAACCCGAGAAGGAGAAACAGCAACGGGCAGAGGAAGGAAGAAGGGAAAGAGCCAAAAGACAAAAAGAGGTCAGAGAATCCAAGTGTTAGAGGAGAGCAAAAATTAAACACTGTACAGATTTAAAACTTGCAAGTGAAAGATTGTTTACAAACAACTTCCTGAATATTATCAATGCAGAACAGCTGTGGAGACACTTTAACCCGAAGATCTATACCAAACGTAGTGTGCTTACCGTGTAACACGGTTGCATCTTGAGCAGTGACCTGCCAAGGGCAAAGGACCCTGCTCCCTGGACTCACAGATTTTCTAATGCTTGGGCAGGTGGTTACTGCATGTTCCACATCAGTCAATGCAACTTAGGACAAAACTAACAGGATACAAAAACAGAGGCGAGGCTGCCGGGACCAGTGTATTTCCATTGCAGCCAAATGGATTTTATTTTTTCATTCTGTTGATTCTCAGAAGCAGAAAGCATCGATTTAAAAGTTTGTTTGTTCATGCAAACTCTATTTGCATTCTTACATTAGTTAGGCTAAGCAGCAAAAAGAAAAAACACACACACTCACATTTAGCCCATGTCATTTAATTGTCAGTTTCTTTGACATAAGCCGCATCTTCTCCACATGGGCTTCACGTGGTTTGGAGATGGGTGGGGGAAAACAATCAGGTTTCTTCAGGCTGAGGAGGACTTGCTCAGGCCAATTCCAAACATTGTGCTCGTTCAATGCGTAGAAATGATTGATTTGCATGATGGCATGCTGTGATCAGAAGTCATGCATGAGAACCATACCACAGGACGCTACTAATCCTGTCCCCTGCACTGGGTCAGCCTTTGGACAGGACCCAGCCCTGCACCGTTCACTGTATTTGGAGGAAAAAAATGGTAAGCGTTCCATACCCGCTGCAATTCTTTCTGAATTCTTAGAAGTCTTTCGTACACCTTCCGGGTAGGGAAACATAACCAACCAATTGACTACCACCACCAACAAAAAACAAACGCAGTCCAACAAGCAGCTGGATCCGTTGTGTGTATATGTTTAACAGACATCTCTAACATAAGCCATTGTTGCACATTATGAAAGATGAACTATTTAATGCTGCTCTGTGTCCCATACACGGGGAGATTGTGATCTCGAATGGCTTGTGTTAACATCACTGTAAAACCAAATCCTAGGGCTAAAAACAAAAATCAAAAAAATTTTTTTCATTTATATCTTGCAATATTTATGAGGATTGTTTAGCCTTCATACTGGAGAACTGACTTTTTTGGGGGTAGAGATAAAAGTGCTATTCAAAGTAGCATGTTATCTCTAGAGGGTCATTTGGGGGAACTTAAAACAACCTTTCGTTGGGGGTAAAGGGGTGCTCACCTCATCAGTATCACGTCCTTCTGCATTGTGGCTTTCTCTGGGCTTGGGTCCATGTGGAGAGGGGTTCAGATATTCTGAACAGGCCTCTCCTCTACAGAGGGCTTGTCACAAGCTGACACACTGCACGGTTCCTCTTGCCTCCATCACATTTTTCCACCAAGCAGGGCTTCCTTTACCCACAGAGGTGGGTGAGGGCCACAGCACTGGAGCTACAGCTGTGGTTTCTTTCATTTATTATTAGACTAAACAGTCACTGGTGGGACCTCAGTAGAGATGAGGCCGCCTCTGAACCCAGCCCACTTGGTTTCTTTATTGCATTGGTTCTCATGAGAAAGCGACTTAATATGAATTCTTAAGAAGTTCCAGCCTCCCCCAGCACATTCCCTTTCGGCCAGTTTTGCCATCTGCTTAGGGACCTGCCCATTGTCATTGGAGGGTGGCTTTGCGGGGGAGCGTCATAGCTTCCGTCTGCCTCCCGCTTCAGGGAAGACAGTTT
The DNA here is from genome assembly GCF_002837175.3 of Physeter macrocephalus. NCBI lineage: Eukaryota > Metazoa > Chordata > Mammalia > Artiodactyla > Physeteridae > Physeter > Physeter macrocephalus. The sequence goes on along the minus strand of NC_041219.1, from coordinate 87,680,509 downwards.
TTAGTCCAGGGGTTTCTCATCTGATGACTAGATTTCAGAGCTAAGATGCTGCAGTTGAATGTGTCAGGAAGTCGATACAAAGAGTGAGGAGAGACTTCAGCATGCAAACCAAATCAAAATAAATTCTTCCTGAACCGTAAAATGGAGGGAGAAAAACAACCCATAATCAGACACACCAATCTGCCTTGCAGTAGAAGCACTTTGGATGTAATTTCACAGTCCACCTGATAGTTTTGCATAGAACAAACCACAGCAAGTCAGTAAGCAGAGCTTTCTATCTTGTTGGACCATTAGAAACTCTGTCCAGCTTTCATAAGCCTGCTTCTGCGGCACCATCCGTAGTACTTTTTGTACTACACCCGATACCAGGTTGGGAAGGCGTTTTTCTCGGTGACCCTGCTATCTGCTAGGATGAATGTATAGTAACGTGTACAGGCTACGTCGTAAACAGCACAAAACAGAAGCTGACGTGTGGTTATTCTTTTTAAGAGAATTATAAATACTGTAATATATCATTTTATTTTATTGGCATGCCTTTTTGTAAATACAAATTATTAACTTATTAAATAGGAAATGGCTTCTGGCTTATGCCATTGTCATGTTTATTTTTATTTTTTATACTTTTCTTTCTTCTTAGAACTTAGATGCTGTCAGCCAATGTACATCCCCAAACCAGACAGACAGACAAAAAATTTTTTATTGCTAATGGTCTTTTCCAAAACAACAAAAAATATATATATTTTTGTTCCAATGTGCAATAAATTCTAACCACTTCTATGCAAGATTTGGCTAAACTTCATAATCGTTCTTGTTCTTAGGTCTTGAGATGGGCAACAGAACTATAAGACCCCGCTCCGTCCTCTAAGTGCTCGTGCTAGTGATGTCATTAAGCTACTAGAGCATACTAATGAGATTTTTCTGAGCTCTGACCCTTTTCCTCCCCCAGACCCTGGTCCCCACCCAGCGGGTTATCTCCTCAGTGACACACACGGGCCTTGGTATCTGACACCCATCAGCCAGCTTCATAGGAAAGAAGCCACCTCCACTCTATTTGAAGTTTCACTTTTTTTTTTTTTTTAACTTTTCCCACCTTCTTTCCCCTCACCCATCGCCCCTCTACCCACCCACTCGCTCACGTACTCTCGCCCTCACCCGCCCTGCTCCACACTTCTTTGGTAGTAAGTGACACCATCACCAGCAGTTTACACCCGCAGTTAACAGGCATTGAACTCAAAGAGTCAGTGACGACGTTCTTGTACGTCTTCACCGAGTGGGTAAGTGGCAACGCTTTGCCAAATATTAACGAAGCCAATCAAAAAGCAGCAGCAGCCACAGTATCACTGCACATATATATATATAGATATATAAATACAATATAAATATTTATTTTTTGTAGCCAGGTCCTTGGTGCAGTATTTATACTCCACAATCCACCTTTAAAAAAGGACAAAAAGCAAAAAGACATGTGATGCTGTAAATTTAAAACGCAGAGCCAAAGCCACTGAGCAGCAGCTGACACGGTTGCTGGTTTGTGTGTGAAAAACACTTTCCCCTCTTCTTTCCTTAACCTCCATATTGCTTAGGATGAGGAGATGCCGTAATTTAAAGCAGAGGGCGAGAGCAGGATAAACTTCCCAAGTCAGCGGACCTGCTCCCATCCCTCTCTGAATGAGCCACTCTTGGCATCAGAAGTTGACGGAGGAGAGATTAACAGAAACTCCCAGTCAAAGCCCCTGGAACAACAGTGCCCAGAGTTCTTTTATTTTTCGCCACAACCAATGTAAGCTTGTAAAAGACCAATAGTGAAGACTAGTGTATTAGTGAACGCATGGAGGCCAGCACTGCTCTAAACGAGACGTGATAAAAAGTACATCACTACTATAAGCCAAAAGGAAACGAAATAAAAGTGACCCTTTTTACTGTACAAGGGAAGCCTGTCTTGGTGTGCGTTTGTTGCTTGACTCTCCCAATTTTTGATTCCTGGGAGGGGTCCGGGAATTGGGACTTCAGCACATCTGGGGAAAGGAGGGGAATGGAAGGGAGAGAAATCAGGATTTCTTGCAAAGTTCTGGCTAAAAAGTAGGGATTGGAGAGAAAAGCAAGGTCCTGTCCGTCCCCCCACCCAGATCCCCAGTCACCCATTGCATGTGGCATTACTCCCACTACTGGGCCAGTGCTTCAAGGCCCATGAAACCCCTTCCTCATCGGTCCCCCCAGCAGAGCCCCCAGAGAGGCTGTCAGCCAACCCAGCTGGGCTGGCCTTACGTCTGCCTTTTTCACGTTTTTTAAGAAAAAAAACCATCCCAACGCCCCAAAGCTCGGGTGAGCATGATGCCCAGCAGCCTCCCCTCTGCTAGCTAATGCTGGGCCCTGCCCTCCATCAGCCCCAGCGACAAACCAGCAGACTAGGGCTGCTCTCATTTGCATTCGGCAGGGAAGGGGGGCGCCCCTCCCCTTCCCTCACCCTGCCCAGCTTTGGGGACATCCCTCTCTAGGCCGTGTCTCCCAGTCCAGGAACACTCAGGAGGATTTTGAAGTGCCCACTCTAGTCCGCTCCAGTAGCTCCACTCTGGAGAGAGATGGCTGGTAGGTCAGTCCCCATCCTCCTCCCCTCGG
>NC_041219.1:87638409-87677859 GCF_002837175.3 Physeter macrocephalus | reverse complement strand
TAGGTCAGTCCCCATCCCCCCCCCCTCGGCCCCCCCCCCCCCCCCCCGCCTCCAGGCCTGCTGTGGAGGTGAGATTGCCATGGGTTATGACTTCGTGACTTGAGTCCTGGGCATCTTCTGTGATGATGCCTCTTTCTTTTCTCAGATGTTGCCCAAAGTTTTGCAAAAAGCTTCGTTCATTTTCAGGTACCCCCACCCCCTAAAGAATTGGCTGCAACTAGCCAGCCAGGGGGACATCAGGAGAGAAGAAGAAGTCTGGGTTGGGAGGGGCCCGAGGTTTGCACAGTCTGTGCTGTGGCTCAGCATTGTGCTTTCTTGGATTCCCCTTCCAAGAGTACCAAGATTTCCTCCGTCAAAACACTCCTGAGGCACCCCCTACCCCTGCCCCCCACTGCTGTTTGCTGTACATAGAGGCTAAGTGGGGTGGGGTGGGCGGGTGTGCACGTGTGGTGTGTGTGTGTGTGTGTGTGTGAAGAATGTATATAGGTAAAGGGGAGCGTGGTCCAGTGGTTCCAGAAAAGGGACAGAACTCCTGTGTTCCGTCCCCAGCTCGACCACTGACTCGCTGTGTGGCCTTGGGCAAGTCACTTAACCTCTCTGTGCCTCAGTTTCCCCATCTGTAAAATGGGGATAATAATACTGACCTACCTCACAGGGGTGTTGTGAGGCTTTAATTAAATGTTTTGTAAAGTGTTTTTGAGATACAGAGGCAAAGGCACTAGGGAAGGGCAAAGTATTATTTGGACTTATGGAAGATGAAATGGTACCATAAATGCTGCTATTCTGAGAGCCATTTTAAACTGCACTGCTCCAACCACCCCCGCTTCTCATCACCAGGACAGCAGGTCGAGAAAATGTCTTTCCTTTCACTTGCTTCTGGGGTTTGTGATTATTCCAGACACTTAATTTTTTTCCCTTGCTGTATCTCCTTCCCTCACCCCCTCGACTTGTTCCCTGTTCCGTTTATGCGGAAATGGCAGAAATGCTTGAGAAATGAGAATGTATAAGAGGATCGGAAGTTTATAGTCTGAAATTTCAATTTTACTTTGTACTGTACATCTTTTTACTTTAGAATTTGCAATAAAGGGTTACGTCAATCTTGTTTTCAACTCTCTTCTTGGACTGGCCTGTCATTACTCTCACACCGGAGCCCCTCAGCCCAGGGTAGCGAGGGAGTCAAGCACTCCCACCCAGCAGGACCCCACAGCTGTCCTCTCCCCTTCCTCTGGCAGGGGCACAGTCTGAGCAGAATCTGTGTGAGGGCTCACCCAGGCTCAGCTCCTCTGATGGGGGGGGCGGTGCCCCAGACAGGTGGGTGGGAAAAGTTTGGGGCTCCAGGTAGAGCTTCAGGAGGCCTTGCCTGACTGGAGACAGCAGCTTGGAGGCAGCAGGCCCTGGAAGTGGGCACACCTCTAGCTGTGCCGCCCCCAGCCCACTCCAGCAGGGCCTCAGAATAAACAAATTCTGCACCTTGTTCCGGTCCCCATCCTGTTTCTCCAGCTCCCTTACTGCTCACGGATCATTCCCTCTGGAGCTCAAACTTTTGGCTCAGGCAGCTCTGGATGCAAACACCTGACTATGCCACTAACTAGTTGTGGCCAGTTTCCTTGTGTAATTCAGATAATACCTTATAATCTTGGGTTTTGAAGATTATATCAAATAATGTATGTAACTGCTTAGCCTAGGGCCTGACACACAGTTAGTGCTCAATAAATGGTAGCGCTTAGTGGAAGAATAAGTGCGAGACAAAGAACGAACTAAAGCTGACAAGAATTGGGAGGGTCTGCCCTCCCGGGTAGAATGGCACCCGAGGCCCTCCTCTTCCACTGGCTGCCCCGCTGGCTATGCCGGTCATTTCCAACCAACAAACCGATCGCTCCCACTTTTCCGTATTTCGTAACTTTTATAATATGTCAAAGGCAGCACGCCACCAGGATTGTGCTCCCATTTCACAGCCGGGGACACAGAGGCAAGGGGGTATCTGGCCCACCTGCAGCCCAGGCCCCCGGGGATGCGAGGGGCTCTGCAGTCAAGAGCGGCTCCTCTTCCCCGCAGCCGGGCGCCCCGGCGGGCCGGAGCAGGGGAGGGGCAGGCGGCCGGAGGTTGTGGGGCCGCGCCCCGTCGCCGTCGCCGCCCGTGATCCACGGCGTGAGCAGGATGAGCAGCGCCCCGGCGCCCAGCGCCCCTCCGAAGCCGGTGAGGAAGCCGAGCGCCAGCGGCCCGGCCCAGCCCGTGGGGCTCCGCTCGTACGGAGCCTGGGGCAGTCGCTCCACGATCAGCTCCAGCTCGTCCCAGTTGGGCTCGGGGACCGAGGAGCGGCGGGGGCGCAGGGCCGGGGCCGGGATGGGGGCAGCGGGGGCGCCGGCTGCGGGCAGGTAGCTCTGCCCGAACTTGCGCAGCTGCAGCGTCGCCTGCTGGTGGAGGCTCTTGCCCAGCTCCCGGGCCACGTCCGGGCGGCCGCTGCGCCGCAGGGCCCGGGCCACGCGGTCCCACGACAAGGACGGGGCCTGGGCAGCCAGCCAGGCCGCCAGTCCCTCCCGGCAGCCGTCGGACACGTTCGTGGGCTCGGCCGCCCGGCCGGCCGGCTCCCTCGCCGCCTCGCGCCGCCGCCGCCGCAGCCGACCCGGCGCCGCCAACGTGGGCACCGGCTCGGGCCGCGCCAGCCGGTCCTCCGAAAGCCTGGCCAGCTCGGCCTCGACGTCCGGCTCCGGCGCCTTCAGGAGCGACTGGAAGTGGCCGCACTCCTCCGGAGTCAGCAGCTCTGCCAGGCGGACGGCCGCGTGAGGGCCCATGGCGTCCACGGCCCCCGCTGGAGCCAGCGCCCAGCCCCAGAGCGCCAGGGCCAGGGCCCCCGCCGGGGCCCGCGCAGCCATCGCCAGACGGTGACCACAATCCACGGACTGTGGGGGGAGGAGCTTCGAATGCCCGCGAATGGGGGAGGGGCGCCAACACCCACGGATAGTGGCAGGAACGAGGTTCCTACATCCGGGGACTGGGGGCGGGAGGAGGGGGACACCCAGGGACGGGAAGGGGGGCCCTCCGACACAGGCAACTTGTCGGAGGAGGATCTGCTAACATCCAGAAACTAGGAATTAAGAGGGGAGGGTCTCACAAAACCTGGGGATTGGAGTGAGAGTTTCCCAATACCCAGGGATTGGGTGGGGGAGAACTCACTCCCCCAGGAGGCAAGGATCCCGGACCCTTAGACTGAAATGCCTGCCTGAGGCCTCCGGGCTGAGGCCTCCGGGCTGTCCCACTAATGTCTCAAACTTAGCAAGTCTCCCACATCTCTTCTAACCCATTTACCGTCCCTCACCCTCCACCAGAAGCCCTAGACGCCTTGCTCTCCTTTATTTCCGATATCCAATCAAGTCCCACATTCTCTTATTACCTGCTAAATACAAAATATGTATAGACTCTACCATTTCCCGTCCTCCCACAGGTGCATCCAAACCCTCCTCCTCCGTTTGGATAAGGTAAGCTCCTCCTCAAGTCCCGCACCCTCAAGGACTGAACTGGCTTCCTTTCCCCAAGCAAGCTTGGCTCAGGCTCTCCTTTAGATCTTGGACTGCACTCTGCTCTGCCTCGGTCACTCCCCAGCTGACAGGTCCCTTCTGGGACGCCCTCCCTGCCCCCCACACACCCTTTTGCCTTGTCTCTCCATTAGGCACCCCTCCTATGTACTCCCACAGCACGCTGCCGCTCTGCCTGTTTACTGTCTCCGGCATTAGAGTGTAAGGTTCATCTATTGTCCCCATAGCAACTAGTGCGTAACAGTGTTCAGTAAAGATTTGTTTAATCAGTGGGTAAACTCTTAACTTGCAAATCAGTCCCTGTCCACCAGCCACTAACCGCCTCCCCGCCCCACACACGCAGGCTTCATCGTGGAGCCTCAGCTCTTCACAGGGCATGGAACGTCCTCCTAGTGCAGCGGTGCAGTTCCATGATTCCTCCCACTTCTCTCCACTCCTGCCCTCACTTTATGCTCTTGTAACAAGTCACAGGTATGGTGCAGTTTCCAGCCTCCATAGCTCTGTCAGGCTGTACCCACCCAATCCTGTCCAGGAAGTTTTTCTGACCCATCACTACCACTACCACCACGAGTCAGGATCTTTCCTGGGCATTCTTGAAATAGCCTATGCATCCTCCATCAGGACGCTTATCTGGAAAGTAACTAATTCGAGGATTTAGTCAACATTTACTCAGTGTCTTCTATGCGTACCAAATACTGTGCCAGATGTGAGAACATAAAAATTTTGACACAGTCCCTCCTCAAGCAGCTTTATCCAGTTGTATTTTCAAATGATCCATTTTTGAGCTTTTCCCACCCTGCACTGTGGGCTCTCCAGAATGATGGCTGTGCTTAACCATTTCTGTATCCTCTGTACTACGTGGTGTCTGCACAGAGTAGGTGTGTAATAAACCAACTAGAGTGCGAGGGGGTGTCGGGACCCCCAAGGACCAAGAGGGTTGGGGTCGGTGAGCCCTGGGGCAATGCCCTGGAGCCCCCATGTCCAGGTACACCAGCTGTTTCTCTTGGAGGGGAAACTGCTTTGCAGGATCTGGCCTTGGGCTTGCTTTGCCTCCTACAAGTCCTGGGTATGCCCTTAGCCTGAGCCCGAGGAAGCCAGGGGGCCTACGTCCCTTGCGCTCCGGTGCATTTTCAATAATTTTGCTCAGTGCATTCAAGACCTCAGGAAGTTGTGGGTCAAAACCTCTCATGGGGGGGCTTCCCTGGTGGCGCAGTGGTTGAGAGTCCGCCTGCCGATGCAGCGGACACGGGTTCGTGCCCCGGTCCGGGAAGATCCCACATGCTGCGGAGCGGCTGGGTCTGTGAGCCGTGGCCGCTGAGCCTGTGCGTCCGGAGCCTGTGCTCCGCAACGGGAGAGGCCACGACAGTGAGAGGCCCGCGTACAGCAAAAAAAACCAAAAAAACAAAAAACCTCTCCGTATAGCTTTTTCAGCAAGATGTTCCTTCCTAGTTTTCTGTGTCCCAGTTTATGATGAGCTGTCAGAGTTTGGGGACTGACATATAGATGGTGGCAAAGGATCCCATGTGACCTGAAAGACTGGAACACACTGTGTCCACACCATGCCCTCTGTCCACTTTCCTTCCGTCCAAGAATGGAATACAAGTAGGATCCTAACTCTGGCCAGCAAGGGCTGCTGTCCAGGTTCTGAGTGAAACTTCCTCTTCAGCCCCCCTTTCCTCCATGCATACATCTATTCATTCATTCACTCATTCAACAAACATATGAGCCCTTCTTTATCCCTCATGATTCAGAGCTCTGGGGATATAAGTCAGCCCCAATTCTGAGCCTCTAAGAGCTCAGAATTGCAGGCTTTTCATCTGGTGGCCTCAGTGCCCAGCACATGGCGGGCCCTTGCTGTGCCAGTAACAGGAGTCCCACAGTCATGTTTTGCTGAAGGAAAAGAAACACCCATAGAGCCACACCCATGGCTCCAGCAGACCTGGAAGTCCAAGCATTCCCCAGAGAGCTCCCCACATCCTGCTGCCGCCAAGAAATCCTCGGGAAACCACGTATCATCGTTTTAATACTGTGTAATACTTTCTTTTAAAATACAGTCTTTTCTGAGGTAGACAGACCAAACTGCAGAGCATCGTCAGACAGGAGATAAATACGTCCATGTACAACACGCATCAAAATGAGGTAGAAATGGTTACAGCTGGAGGAGAGGACCCCAACCCCAATCTGGGCAGAGGAAGGAGAGGGCCAGCTTGCCCTCCCCCCATCCCTGCCCCTGGATTCTTTGGTATGCCCCCCCAAACATTGCCAGAGCTGGACCTGCCCTTCCCCACCTGCCGCAGTGCCCATGAGGTAGGTGCTATAGACTGGAGGCTGTCTCCTTGTGCAAAGCTCCCCGAGGCCAGGAGAAGAGGCAGTGGGGGCCCTGGGTCCTGGTCAGTGAGCTCTTCCCCCAACCCCCAGAGCTGCCTGCCTCTTGAAGGGAAGGCTGGGATCCCAACCCCACCTCCCCAATGCCCTCCACCCCCCCCATATACATATACACACCTGAGAGGACCTGCTCACTCCCTGTTCCCCACAAGGGCCTTTCGGAGCCAAGACCCTGCACCCACTGTTTCTGAGGCACCAAAGCCCTGCAATCAGCCAGCTCCAAGGAGTGGAAGGCCAGGGACCATGGGGGGAAAGGGGGGAAAACAGAGCAGCTTTCCTGTTAGCACTCCTAAGCCAGCACAGGCCCTCAGCACCCTGGCACCTGAAATGTCCCCCACGGACTTCCTTTCAGCTAGTAGTGGGAGGTGGTACAGAGACTGCAGGAGCTGTAAGGGTGGCAAGGAACAGGAAAGGCGGCTGGGGTGGGAGAAAGAAGAGTTGGGGTGACAGCTTGTCCCCCCCACCTTTGGACCAAAGGTCAGAGTTGTGAAATGGGCTCCCTGAGGGGGAGGGGCAAACTGCCAAAGCCCCATCAAAGGAGAGTTGGTGGCAAGAAGCATACGGTTCTCACGAGGGAGGGCGCCCAAGCCTGGGCTTCCGGGGAAAGTTTGGGTGGGACTGAGAATAAACTCCCAATGTTTATTCAGGGGAACACTGCCTGCCCATCTCTTTCACCCTCTCATAGCCCGTGGAGCTCTAGACCTAGGACTCTATGAGAATAGGAGAAGTACAAGTCCCCACAGAACCTTCTGTAACGGATGCTCATTCACCCCTCCTCAGGGCCTCCCAGCAGGCCCGGGAGGCGGAGTCTGCAGTCAGTTTTGTGCCCAACCACTTGTGGCCAGACTATCTCCCCTCCCAAGGAAATCTCCTTAGCGTAAGCCACAGGGGACGTCTGCCTAGACAAGGGCCGGGTGGGATGACCTCTCTGGGGACTTTCTGCCTGGGTCATCTTCCCACTTGGGCCCTCTCAGCCTCCTTTCTGGGTCTGGGGCAGGCAGTAGACAAGGGCATCCCAACTCTGGATAACCAACCCTCCACAGAAAACACCCCACTAAGCTGAGGGGTGGGCCCAGCAGGAAGGGAACAAGACCTACCTCCTCCCAAATTCCACAACCCAATCCCCCTCACCCCCACCTACAACCTTGGACCTGAGCAGGAAGCCCTAGCAATACATTCTGCTTCTGTCCCAAGAAGCACAGGGGTTTAAGTGTGGCCTCTGGGTCTTCCTCTCCCCTTCCCCACTCAGAAAGGCCTCACTTTCTGAGTCTTCTGGGAGAATCTGCTTCCCTGGGGGCGAAGGGGTGGGTGGGGACACACACAGGAGAGCAGCCAAAATCTAACATTCTTTCTGAGGTCAGTTTCTTCCTGAGTTGTCAAAAGAAAAAGAAAAACAGCAAATTCTACACATCTTACAAAAATAAGAGGCCTAAAATATTAAACAAGCTACATTTCTGGGATTTCCCCCCTCAAAAACAAACAAACAAAAAACCCTTCTTTGGGTGTTTTTTTTACTTTTTTTTTTTTTTTTTTTTTCTTGACTCCCACAGACCCAGGGTTTCAGCTGGGTGACGGATACGGGGTGGGAGGGGACTCCCTACCCCTCCTCTTCAGCCCCTAGACCTCCAGATCTCCTGAAAGGGACACCGCAGTCTTTGAATGTGAGGGACAGAAGGCAGGGAGAGGGACCAAGAGACGAGCGGCTGGAGAGCAAGGGATGGAGACAGAAGCACAGAGGGTGATAGATGGAGAGACAGGGGAGGGAGGAGCAAAAGAGAAACAGAGCCAGCGCGGGTGGGGCGGTGTGGTACGAGGTATGGTCAGTGACAAAGCGACGGGGAAAGAAAACTACGCGAACGCAGAGAGAGGGGGAGTGGAGGAGGGGGAGGGAGCCATTCACAAAGCAAGGAGACAAAAGGATTGTGGCGAGAGAGCAGGAGTTCCTTCGGCCCCGGGCCTTCCGTCCGCGGGGCCGAGATGGCGAGCTTCCCGTCCACAATAAATAGGAAAAACCTGAGTACACAGCGCATACGGCATCTATCTGCCTAGCAGAAGCATTTTCCTTCCCACGAAAAAAAAACATCCACCGGCAGCCCCCTTCTCTCCCCCACCCCATATCCCTCACTCCGCATCCCCCAGCCCGGTGGGGTTAAAGACGTCCCTCCCAAACAGAGGGGCGGGGAGGCGGGCGGCGGCTCCCGCGGCCTCACGGAGCGCCTTCAGTGTCCGAAGCCGTACATTTTGTCCCACTCCACGAACGAGTCCAGCTCCTTGGGCGAGGCCCTAGGGCCCACCTTGGCCAGCGCCGCCTCCAAGTCCTTGTAGGAGAGGGGGCGCTGCAGCCCCGGGAGGCCCGCCCCGGCCGCCGCCTGCTGGCACAGCTGCCCCAACTCGCCCCCGGAGAAGCCCTGGGTGCCCTGCACCAGGGCCGCCAGCTCCCGCTCGCTCAGCGCGCAGCCCTGCTGGGCCAGCGCCCGCTGCAGGATCTGCCCGCGGGCCGGGCCGTCGGGCAGCGTCACGTAGAAGCGGAGAGCGAAGCGCCGGCGAGTTGCCTCGTCCAGGGCCGCGGGCCGCGAGGTGGTGCCCACGACCAGCACGCCGTCGGCTCCCGCGCCGCAGCCGCCGTCCAGGCAGGCCAGGAGCGGCGCCTGCAGCGCGCCCGCGGCGGTCGCGCTGTCCTCCCGAGCCGACAGCAGCGCGTCCAGCTCGCTGATAAGGAGCACCGCGGGCGGGCGGCAGCGCGCAGCCGCGAAGGCGGCCTGGAGGAGGCGCGTGCCCTCGGCAGAACCCGGCGCAGCCAGCGTGGCTCCGCGCAGGCGCAGCAGCGCGGCACCCAGCTGTGTGGCGAGGCAGCGGCCCAGCAGCGCTTTGCCGGCGCCCCGCGGCCCAAAGAGCAGCACGGTCCGCGGCGGGCGCGGGCTGCCGGGGTAGGCGGGCGGCCTCAGCAGGGGCCACACCAGCTCCTCCTCCAGCGCCGCCTTGAGCGCGCCCTGGCCCGCCACGTCCGCCCACTGCACCGGCGGCCCGCAGTCCACCATTTTGCTGGTCACCAGCTCCAGGGCCCCCGGGTCCACACCTTTGGGAGGCTCCCCCGACGGCACCGCGAAGCCCCCGCGGGGAGCCGGCGCCGGGGATCGCTCCGGAAACTTCTCAAAGGGCTCGAGTTGCGGGCCGTAGACGGGGGAGCCCAGGACCTTGAGGGGGACGCCGCCACTGTACTTGCCTGATGCCTCCTCCGCCGCTCCCGGCGGCTTCGCCCGGAACCCGTTGCCCCGACACTCGCCGTTGTCCGCGGCGGGGTAGGAGGCGCCGTCGGCCGCCGGGGCCTTGGTGGGCTCGAAGGCGTACTTGCGGTAGCGGCCCTCGGCGCCTTCGTCGGCCGCCTTGCGCTTCAGCGACACCCCGGCCTCCGAGGCCCCCTGGAAGCCGTAGGAGGAGGGCGGTGGCCGGGACGGGGCGGGCGTGGGCAGGGGCGTGGGCGCCGCCAAGCCCGAGGTTAGGTAGGGGGCTGGGGGCGGGGCGGGCGGCGGTGGGAGGGTCCCATAGCCCGGCTGCGCGGCGTAGCCACCCGCTGGGTAGTTGTACAGAGGCCCAGAGGGGCCGTAGCCCGGCGGGGGCGGGGGCTGCAGGAGCGCGGCCGGGGGCGGCGGGGGCAGCGCGGCGCCGGTCTGCGTACAGTAACCGGGCGCCAGGTATCCCCCGCCGTAGCCCGCCGCGTACTCGGGCGCCGCCGACGGGCCCCCGCACGCGTTGCCGGCGTAGAGGGGTTCAGGCAGGTTACCGGCTAAAACCGGGGAACCCCCGAGGCCCCCGGAGCCGCCCCCAGTGCCCGACTTGGTTCCCGGGAGGCCCTCGTGGAGCGAGGCCAAGGGGTAGGGGGTCTCCGGCCCCGGCCAGGGCTCGGGGTCCCCCTTGGCGCCGTTGAGGAAGGCGGCGTCGCCGTAGCCGCCCAGGGTGGGGCGCTCGTAAGGCGAGTCCAGGACCCCCGAGTACTTCTCGGCGTAGCGCTTGAGGAGGTTGGAGGCAGTGAGGGCAGAGATGTCGTCGTGTGCCCAAGCATAGTGGCAGCGCTGGCGACCCCCGGGGGGCAGCTCCAACTTGTGGGCCGGCGACGGGGTGGTGGAGGAGACGTCCAGGTGCTGCTCTGGCCACTGGTTGAGGGGCTGGGCGTGTTCCGGTGTCCAGTGCATCTTCGACAGAGCTTCAGGCAAGAGAGAGAAGAGTCTAGTGAGACCCTGCAGAGCCTCTGAGAACCCGTCGACTGCCAGACACAGGCCGACCTTCTTAAACCTTAGCTTGGGACAGGCTGGTTTTCCAGCATCCACCCACACCTTTCCACCCTCCCCAGGCCGTCTTCTGGCACCAAAAACATCATATTTGACTTGCCCCTCATGTCCCACAATTAAGTTATCTGAAAATACTTTCCGCAGATCCAAGATGGATCTGAAAATGACATGTTTGGCCCTAACTTCACCTTCTAGGTAACAACTATTGTTTTGTCCTGGCCTCTCCAGCCCTGCCCTCTAGGACACATGGTCCTTACTTTTAGACCTGTTGTAGTGAAAGGTCAGGCAATGGGTAGTCCCCCCTTCCCCAGCCCCCAGCCCTGGGCATAGTCAAACCCAGGTGGGGCTTATTCAGTAACAGCTATTTGCTGCACACCCACCATGTGCTAGGCACTACAGAGGCACTGGGGTTGTGTAAAGGCCCCTGGCCTAGCGGTGGCCCAGCAGTCTGATAGTCCTAAATGCTCTGTTCACCTTAGCCTTCCCTGAGGCTTCAGGGGCTCCCTTTGGGCCTGAAGTGAGGGATGCCAGTGTCAGTGGCCGCACCATATCGTCCCTGGGAAACCCCAGAGGCTGACCCAGAAGCATTCACTTCCTTTCTACTTGGTTTCTTTTAGTCTCTACCTGATGAAGTTAGAGCACCTGGGTTCCAGACCCAATTCTGCCCATGACGACTGTGTACAAAGAGCAGGTGCTGCCACCTGCCTCGTTCACAGAATGTTACACCACAGTACAAAAAGTTTCTTTAGAAAAGACATATATGTCTTCTAGAGAAGATGGGACAAAGTCAGTTCACAGCAGTGCGAAGTTAGTGCACATGATAGAAAGTGGGTCACAGATTTGTCTCAGAGCTTCCCAGGAACCAAATAACTCATCTTGCAAAGTAAAAAAAAAACCATCATACTCAAAAGAAGCAAAAATGTTCCTGGCATAGAGATCATGGAACTTTTTTTCATTTACCTCAGGAAGCCGACCTGTGAGATGTAATAAAAGTGGCCTCTTCAGTGGCCGTACCGTAAACACGGCAGAAGTGTTAACTCGGCTGTTTTGTCCACTGTCCCTCAGCACCAGTCCAGGCGTGGGCCACACTGGTAAAAGGGATTCAAGGCCTGGGGAACAGCACTCTCCAGGCATATGGCTCCAATTGGTTGGCCTGATCCGAGGATAACATCTCAAAGACTAAATGGCCCCATGACATGCCAGAGAAGATCTTTGCTGATGATTATTTTTCAAACCTAAGCTTTTGATAAGACAAGTTAACCTTACAGGTTCAATATTCTTTCTTCAACAAAAGTTTATCGAGGGACTTTCCTGGTGTCACAGTGGTTAAGAATCTGCCTGCCAATTCAGGGGACACGGGTTCGAGCCCTGGTCTGGTAAGAACCCACATGCCGCGGAGCAACTAAGCCTGCGCGCCACAACTACTGAGCCTGCACTCTAGAGCCTGCGAGCCACAACTACTGAGCCTGCGTGCCACAACTACTGAAGCCCACGCGCCCTAGAGGCTGTGCTCCGCAACAAGAGAAGCCACCGCGATGAGAAGCCCGCGCACCACAACAAAGAGTAGCCCCCACTCGCCGTAACTAGGGAAAGCCTGCGCGCAGCAACAAAGACCCAACGCAGCCATAAATAATAAAATTTTTAAAAAATTTTTTTATTGAGCACATACTAAGAGCTGCACTGGGCATGGGGGCAGGTTGAAAGGTGAATATGATGGTTCAGCCAGGTGGAGGAGACAGACAACATCCTTTATGAGGTGGGAAAAGAGAGGTTGTGCCCAGAGCTCTAGGGCTCGGGGGAACATGCCATGCCTGGTTGAGAAGGCCTCACCAGGGAGGAGTATCTTTGCTAGACCTTGAAGGGCGAGAGACCAAAACTGACCAGACCGGCTAGAGGGTTCCAGCCCCTTCAAAGATGCAGAGCACAGTGCGTTGAGAAAGCCAGGGCCGGAATAGTTCATATGCCCTCCTCCCGCCTTCAAGATGCCTTACTGCCACCTTCTGGAAAATTGTCATAATAAATGTACACATGTACCACGTCTATGATGTGAACTGTGCCCCTTTAGAAGTAGGGCTCCTGTGCAGTGCACAACCTACATAACCATACGCTGTAAGCCTAGAGGGAGCACCAAGAACTGTTGGGTCCCTGGAGCCTTGCAAGTGGGTATATGTGGGGGGAGTGGTAGAAGAAGAGGCTGAAAGTAATCAGACCGTTTCTCAGGCTCTCCACAGTTGCCCTTACTTGCAGCAGCCTGACTGTATCACCTCTTATGGCTGTAACCTGATGTCAGTGGGTGAGGACAGTCTTTGAAAATAAAACTATTTACCCTCATCCCCGCTGCCCTAGGGAAGGCATGAGCCACGGATACTAAATCTTTAAAAGAGAAGTTCTTAGATTTGTTTCGCCTCCATCTGAGAGGGGATCCTGGCCACCAATGGCAAGAGAGCAGAGCAGAGACAGCAGAACTGAGGGTGAGGTCTGAGGGATGCAGATATGCAGCTCCTACCGAGGGGTCTCCGAAGAACAGAGGCTTTACCTATTGTCAAAGGGGTAATGTCCTGGGATATCAGAAATCCCAAGTGGTTCTGCTTGCAGGGTTATATGTGGTAACATCAGTCATACAAGTGTAAAAATTGTGTTATGACGTAGCCCCCCAAACCTGTTTTTTTTAAAATTCACTATTATCTGTGAATATAGATAAGGAGCTTTGGCTCCTTAATATAGGGAAAAGAGGTTTGAACTTGATGAGAGCACTTTCCCTGAACTTATTAAACTGGGCATGCTGGGGGAAAAGGGTGGCCCCTCCCAGAAGGACATACATAGACACAGCAAGGAAGGCTCTGGGCCTGGACTTCTTCACACGCCATTTCCCTCACCCACTGCCAGATCCGCTGCTCCTCCTTGTCGCGGTCATGCGGTATCCTCCCTGCCCCTCAGCCAGCTCCTGCCCTGGCCTGCAGCAGTCTTCACTCAGGTCCCCACTCCAGACCAAGCACTCAGGCCCTGGTCCGCATTGAACCACTCCACCTCAGCCATTGTGGACTCCAGGAACTCACTACCTCTGGCCCTCCGAACCTGTCCTCCCAGCTCCACACCTGTCTATCTCATCTGCTCCGGGCTCAGCCCCTTCCAGGCTCTCCTAGCCCCTGCCCAAGGGGGCCCTTGTCCATCACAGCTCATGCCACCCACTTGGAGACTGTCTCTACCCTCAATCCCCTCACATACTGGCCTTCCGCTCCAGGCCGTTCTCTTCCATTTTCGCCAGGGGCACGTCTCCCTCACCTCTGGCCTTCTATTTTCACCTTTATCTACATCTGCATCCATTTTGCAGGCCAGGCGGCCTGAGTGTCCCTCCACCCCAACCCATGACCCCACCTGGCCCAGGCTGGGACCTTGCCCCATTAATTAACTATTCTTCCCCATTACCATGGCCTGGCTCCATCCCCACAGCAAGCTTAATTCTTTCCCATTTTCAAAAAGACTTCCTATACCCTAAGTCCCCCACTAACTACCAGCCCATCTCTTGCCCTTCTCCTTCATTCTTCGCTCAAGCATCACTCTCTGCCTGCAGTGATAGCAGGGTAGAGCATGCTGTCTCCCTGCCCTCACCCTCAGGCCAGTTACAGCCCTCTCCTCTCACACGGGGAGGTGGGGCCTGCCTGTGGCCCGCCCAAGCTCCTGCTAGCCAGCCTCCGGTAGGAGCTGGAGGGATCTCCCTTGGAGAGGGACCCCACCTCCTATCCAGGTTCATAGGGCACACTGCAGTCCCTACATCAGCTGAGCTACACATGATGGAAGGCCTGGGGGACTCGGGGGAAGGTATGGGTTTTGAATCAGAGAGACCTGGGTTTGAATCCAGGCTCAAACACTTATGGCGTGAGCCTGAGCAGGCTGCCTAACCTCACTGAAGCTCAATTTCTCCATCTGTTAAAGGGCATAACATGCCTTGCAGAATGGCCATGAGGATTTAAAAAGATAACATAAGTACACAGTGCAGCGTCATCGGATATAAAGTAGAATGATAAGTGGTACAGTTAGGAACCTGAGCAGTGGCCCAACCTTGCTGAGTGAATCCGAACAAGTCACTTCCCCTTGGGGTTGGAGGAATGTGAAGAATGTTTCAGCTTTGATATGACAGACTGGTCCTTATGCCATTTCCTCTCTGTCCCCACTGGGGGCAGAGCCAGCCCCTTCTCTGTGCTCTATGCACTGTCTTGTGTAGCCCTCACAACAGTCCAATGAGAAATACTATTGTCATCATCCCCATTTGGCAGATGAAGAGACTGAGGTACAGAGAGATTAATACACCCCTAAGGTCACACAGCTGTTACCCAGGGGAGCAGGATTCAGACCCCAGCAGTCTAACTACAGGGCCCAGGCCCTGACCTCTTGGCTGCACCATCTCCCTGGTCTAGCCCTTGGTACTCACAGAGAGAGAAGAGCCTGAGGCCATGACACAGCCTCCACCAAAGCTCGTTTCCTTGGCCCTAAGGAAACGTGTTTCGGTGTTTACCTGGGAATGTGGCTATGCTTCAAGTGCTGTATGCTTACCCTTCAAACCTGCAGTTGGAAGCACCTCCCCCTGGGGGATCCCAAGTTAACTGTAGGCTGGGCAGACAGTTCCTTATTTGGGTGTGTGGCCTTCGCTGGGGGTGGCTGGGACTCTGTGGAGAAAACGCCACTTTTTGAAACTGCACCCTTTGGGGAGCAAAGGAGGTCAGGCTCCTGAAGCAGTTCTTTCTCTGCAGACCCTCGGAGGCTGGAACTCCACTTGACTCCACACACAGAGAGTGCAGGCCTTCAAACTCATAGGTGGTCAATAAATAGTAACAGAAAGAATTGCTGGATGGAGGGGGAGGAAAGAATTCTATAAAACCCTCCCCTCATTTGTAGGAAGTCTTCCAGGATCAAAGAGGGAAGTGATTGGGCCTTTACAATGGCCAAGGCACTAAATGCACTGATTTCAGTCCTCGTGGGCCTCTCCGATCCCCGTGGACCAGGCCCAGGACACTCCGTGCATCAGGTCTGACACAGGCTGTGATAGTGTGATTTACGATAAGAAATATATATGGGTTGGCCAAAAAATTCGTTCGGATTTTTCTGTAACATCTTACAGAAAAGCCCGAACGAACTTTTTGGCCAGCCCAATATTTAGTCTTCATCCACTGTTCCTGACTCACAGCTGCCCAGACCCTTGGACTTTCCTAAGCATAAGAGTGACGGGAGCATCTTTCATTATAATATTTGGTCTCTTGTCCGAGTTCCTGAAATAGCTTCAGAGCAATAAAGATGAAATTGGTGTCCTGTGATTCCTAACATGCCCCTTTCAACCACACCTGAGTTTATGTTAATGAGGTGATTTTTGGAAAGCTCCTAGGAAACCCAAGGATGAAGGCTGGTTGCAAGGGGAAGCAGCCATAATTAGAGGGTTGGAACTTTCAGCGCCCCCCACCCCACCTCCCAGGGAAAGGAGAGGGGCTGGAGACTGAGCTCCATCGCCAGTGGCCAACGGCTTAATCGCTGTTGGCTGTGTAAGAGGCCTGCACAAAAACCCCAGAGGACAGGGTTGGGAGAGCTTCTGGGTTGGTGAACACGTGGAGGTGCTGGGAGGGTGGCTGCTGGGAAAGGGCATGGAAGCTCCATGCATCTTCCCATATACCTGCCTTACGCATCTCTTCCATCCCGCTGTTCCTGACTTAAATCCTTTTATAATAAACCAGTAATCTAGTAAGTAAACTGGTTTCTTGAGCTCCGTGAGCAACTCTAGCAAATTAATCGAACTGGAGGAGGGGGTCGTGGGAACCTCTGATTTACACCCCACTGGTCAGAAGCACAGGTAACAGCCCAGACTCGTGACTGGCATCTGAAGGGGGCAGTCTTGTAGGACTGGGCCCTTAACCCGTGGGAGCTGCCGCTACCTCCAGTAGATTGTGTCAGAATTGAGTTAAACGTGTAGGACCCCCAGCTGGTGTCCCGGAACTGGCTGGTGTGTGGAAAACCCACAGGTCTGGTGTTGGAAGTGAAGCAGTGTGAGAGAAAGGGGGACACGCAGGAGGAGTGTGTTCCTCCCTCACACACGCCTCCACCCTCACTCTGACATCAAGAGGCAGCAGACACCCTGAGCTGTCCCTGTGTGACCACGGGCAAGACACCTAACCTCTCCAAGCCTCACTTTCTTCAGCTGTCAAATGAGATGGTGTAGATGATGGACAGCAAACTTGCTCTCGCTAGGAACCCTTTAAATGAGTTTTATACAGGCTGAGGTGGGAAGGGACCCCAACCATGCAGTGTCAACACCCCCCTCCGACTCCCGAAGGGGGCCCCTAACACGCCCTCCCCATCTCACAGAAGTTCTCTGGTTCAGAATTCCCTGACCCACAGGGCTGGGGGCGGGGCAGGAAGGAGGGGCAGCTGTGTGATGGCTCCAGGCCTGGGTGGAGAAGGGCCGATGTCACCCTCCTGAGCCAGCTCTTCGGGCTCCATTATCTCAGCCTGGGACAAAGGGGCTGGAGCGGAGAATCCCATTGTTGGGCCTCGTATGGAAATCTCATTAATCTATTCACCACGGCTCCCACAGGCCTTTTGTCCCAGGCTTTTTGTCTCTCGCTCACAACTGATGCCCCGGGGGTCTCCGGCTGCCTGGCAGAGCTTGAAGGGGACGGTTCCCCCATCCACTGGGCCCCGCCCCCTCGTGCCAACCCCCAGTTACTGCAAGAGGAGAGGAGAGGGAGGGCACCCGGGAGCCTCTGGAGGGCAGGACAGGTCACCTGCCTCAGCCCTTGCCCCCACCATCTAGGAAGCTGTTCCCCCAGCACAGCTGGACCCCCAGCACCCGGCCCTAGACACAGGGCCTAGCGTGGGTGGGGCTCAATAAGTGTTTAGGGGATGAACCGGAAGAGGCCAGAGAGGCAGCTACGAAACTCTGCACCACAAAGGCCGCAGCCCATTTTCTTCAGGTTCACTGTCTTCTTTCCGTCCAGCCAGCAAACACTTTCATATACCTTCAGAGTGCCAGCCACTGAGCAGCAGCTGTCACAGGGGCGAAACTGGATCAAACCTGTCCTTGCAACTCTACCATCTCACAGGGAAGATAAGGTGAAAGTGGTTATGGCCATGGGAAAGAAGAGAAGAGAAAAGAAAGGAAAGGAAGAGGCATGGAGAGAAAGAAAAAGAAAGAAAGAAGGGAAGGAAGAGAAGGAAAGAGGAGGAAAGAATGAAAGAGCAAGAAAGAAAAGAAGAGAATTAATACTGGCAGTTGGGAGGCAGTGGAGCCTATTTTCGGTGGGGAATCAGAGCAGCACCTAAAATGGGTCTCTGCAGACAGAAAGCACTGGGGTGTGTTCGCATCCGAGCTGAGCAGGGAGTGCTGGCACATCCGTGTCATCACTCACCACCCAACACCCCACCTAAGTAGAGAGTATTTACAGATGATAAAACTGAGTCCCAGGGAGGAGGTCCTGCTTGCCCAAGGTCAGAAAGAGGGCCTCCTCCTTCTGGCCAGTGTTCTCCCACCTCCACAGGCTCGGGTAAGGCGAGGATACAAATGGAGGAGCAGACCCCGGAGGGGAGCAGGGGTCCACCCAGCAGATCTCAACACTCCCCTCCATGTCCCTAAACTCACTCCTTGGCTGGAAAAATGGTGGCGAACTGGAGCTGGGGAAGGGGGAAGGGAGAGCCATAGGGAGATGAGGAAGGGGTCACATGCCAGGAGGTGGGAATGGTCGGAGCCAAAAGAAACCTGGAAAACAGCCCTGCTCATTCCAGCCTACAGGGCTCTGCTCACCCAGGTCCACTCACTGGAAAGCCCTCCCTGTGCCAACTAGCTCTTTCTCATCTTTCAAGGCCCACGGCAGGTCCTTCCTCCTTCACGCATCCTCCTTGGCCACTCCAGCCCTAACTGACCCCTTGCCTTTTGGGGAGAGCTGGAGAAAGTCCCTCCTGGCAATAAGAACACAGGCTGTTCTTCCTCTTGCGCCTGGATCCC
The DNA here is from genome assembly GCF_002837175.3 of Physeter macrocephalus. Taxonomy (NCBI): domain Eukaryota; kingdom Metazoa; phylum Chordata; class Mammalia; order Artiodactyla; family Physeteridae; genus Physeter; species Physeter macrocephalus. Next base: position 87,659,671 of record NC_041219.1, on the reverse strand, counting down.
ATCCCCTTTCAATGCCCGGGGACTGTGTTCCCTCAAGTCTCCCGTCTCCTGCATGACCAGTTTCCCCCTCTACTGGGTCATCCTCATCAGCCCACAAACATGCTGCTCCTTTTCCCATCTTGGGGTCGGGGGAGCTCAAGAGGATCTCTTGGTCCCCTTCCAACTACATCCTATTGCACTCTGCTTGCTTTTTACCAAAATAAAAAACAAAACAAAAACAAGAAAGAGTTTAAAAGATGCCTATACTACAAGTTCTGATTCCTCCCCTCCCGTTCTCTCTTGAACGCCCTCCATCCAGGCTTGCACGCCCAGCGTTCCAGCTGTCTGCGTGTGCGTTGTTAAGTCTGACAGTCAGTCAGATGGCCAGTCCTCAGCTCAGCGGCATTGGACTCAGCCGATCCCCCCTCCTTCCTGAAGCTTCTTCACTGGGCGCCCCGCCCCCTCTCCTCCTCCACCTCTTTCAGACCCTCCTTTCACCCCTCCCCTCTGAGCCTCGCTGAGCCCAGGGCTCAGTCCTTGGAGACTTCTCTCCACATTCATTCCTTGGAGACCCCATCCGGGCTCACGGCCTTGACCATCGGCTGTACACTGAGGATTCTCCAGCCTAGTTCGCCCCCATGCACACCCCGCTGGCATAGTCAACCTTCTTCCTGACCCCTCCCCGCTTAAATGTTTAATGGACACAATTGACATGTCCAAAAATCAAACTTCTGACTTTCTCACCCAACTCCGACCTACCCACCACCCACTACTCCCACCCTGGGTCTTCCCCACCTCAGGAAACGGCAGCCTCATCCCTTCTAGGTGCTCAGGCCGGAAACCTTGGGGTCACCTCTAACTTCTCTCTTTCACACCTCAGACCAGCAAATCATACTGGCCCCGGCTTTCAAATCTATCCAAACTGCAGCCACCTCTCACCACTCCGGCGACATCTCTTACCCAGAGGACGGCAGCAGCCTCCCATTCTCCCCGCCCCATGTCCACTCTTGTCCCCCACTCTCTAGCCGCAACGCAGTAGCCACAGGACCTTTGAAAACATGTCTGAGCAGGTCATTCTTCTGCCCAGAAGCTTCCAGAGGCTCCTGTCTCACTGGGAATAAAAGCCAGAGTCCTCCTAGTAGCCGACCTCATCCCACTGATCAGCTTTCCCTCACCTCCAGGCCTCCCCTCCCACCACTGTCCCCTGGCGCCTCCCCTCCAGTCACACTGGCTTCCTCACTTGCTCCCCGCACACTGGCTTTGCTCCCACCTCAGAGGCCCTGGCCTTGCTGCACTCTGTGCCTGAGACACTCTTTCCCCAGGATCTCTGCACGGCTCACGCCTTCACTCACTCCAGGCCTCTGCTCAGCTGTCACCTCATCAGACCCTGACCCCCCAACCTGATGTCCTCTGTAGCACTCATCATAATATGACCTACTTGTTGCTTTATCTTCTTGTACCTGCTGGAAAGCTACATAAAAGCATGTACTTGGTTTTGTTCACTGTCATATCCCAAGCACCTAGGACAGTACCTAGCGCACAGTAAGTTCTTAATAGACTCTGTAGAGTGGATGGATGAATGGATGGATGGATGAGCAAAGAGGCTTGAAAATGCTTCTGTGTCCAAATAAAGAAAAAAAATCCAGGTGACTAAATTTGAGCCCACAGGAGCTGTTGAGGGTGGTAAGAGGCAAAGCCAGGGAATTACTTCAGGAGTGGATGGGGAGGGATCGCCTGGAAGGGGAATCCGCGTCTGTGAACAGCAGAGGACATACCCAGCCCTGATCTGGCTGGAGCTGAAGGACACCCAGGCTCCCAGGGACCCCACCTTTTTTTTTTTTTTTTTTTTTTTTCTTTTTCCCCCAAAAATCTTCCTCCTCCTCTCTTCCCCCAGCCAGGCCTCTGGGAGAGGACAAAAGGGGCAATGGAATTCCCATCAAAGGCCACCGGACACATGGTAAAGAGATCAGGGCCCTTGGGATCCTGCTTCCTCAAGGTAGTAAGGCCTCCCCGCCAGTCTGGCTCCTCTCTGAGATGCGGGTGGCTGGGGGCGTGGGGTGTGCTCTGGCCCTGGACTCCTCATATGTCAAATGCCAAACAGCAGGAGGCTGGCCAAGCAGCCCCCATCTGGGCTGTGTGTGTGCGCACACGCGCTGGGGGGAGGGGAGAGTGCAGAAATCCCTGCTTGTGTCCGCGGTCAGGGCCACAGACAAGCTGTGACCATCTGTTGTCGTCTTGAGAGGCCAGGCCAGGGGCCGAGCACCCTTGAGGATAAACCTTCCCTTTCTCCCAGCCTTCTAGTGCTTGCAGAGAACTTGAATAATTACCATTCAGTTTCATCCTCACAACTTCCCTGATAGATAAACATATTCTCCCCATTTTACAGAAGAGGAAATGGAGGCTCAGAGAAGGGGAAGTGATTCTCCCAAGGTCACAACAGCTAGTAAGAGGGGAAGCTGAGATTCTCAGCCCATCCTGCCAGCCCCTCCCTACCTCAGCCTTGGCCAAGGTGCCTGGGTGCCAAACACAGGGCCCCCTCAGGGCTAGGCTCTCAGGCACAGCTCCAGCCCAAGCCTGCTCCCCACCCCCTCTTCCAGGAAGCCTTCTAGGACTGACACCCCAAGGAAGTTCCAAGATGCTTCAAAGTCTAGAGCTCTATACAGCCACTCCTTTCCCACCCCGGGCTGTTGGTCTGTCCCTGGGTATTGGGCCCCCTCACCGGCCAGGACCTCTTAAGGGCCGCTCGGTCACCCACCCACACTGGGGCTGGGGTGCTCTGACAGACTGGGGAGGGGGCACCGCACGCTGCGAAGAACCCCGCCTAAGGTCACACAGGCAGGAAGGGATCTGCACCCAAGAGCCTGGCTTCCACCTCTGAACACAGGCTCTAATCCTGTGCTGCCCACATCGCAGCTGCTAGCCACAGGGAGCTATTTAAATTCATTAAAATGTACTAATTATTTAAAATTAAATCACTTATAATTACTTATTAATTATTTAAAAATAAAAAATGTATTATTAAAGTGAAATTCAATTAAAGGAATTTCCTCGACAGCACTAGCCACACTCCAAGCTCTCACTAGTCACATGCGGTAGTGGCACCTGCATGGTCAGCGCGGACACAGAGCGTCCCCATCACTGCAGAAAGTTCCATGGGACAGTGCTGCTCTCATCCCAGCCAGGACTTGCTTCTGCAGCCAGGGTGCTTCCCACTACAGCTGGAGCCTCCGCCGCTTTCTCTTGAACTTGAATGGAGTCTCACTTCTTAAGGTCTCCAGGTAAGACATCCCTAGGACTCGGATTCCATTCCTCAGGACTCCAGCTTCCCCAGGAGCCGGGGAGGGAGGGCAGATGAGCTGAACCCACCACTCCCCGCCAGCCCAGCCTGTCCCGCCTGCCACCAGCAGAGGAGGGGCAGGCTGAAGAGGAGAGGACAGTAGGACAGGGCAGTTTGTCATCTGGCCCTTCAGTCTGTGCCTCCTTCCCTCCCCCATCAGCTGCTTAACACCCATCCCCCTCTCCTACCATCCTCATCCTCATCAAATCCCATGGACAGATGGGGGCCAGCAGGGAAAAACGTGATCACTGTGAAAGCACTCTCCAGTGCAACAGAGTCTAGGAGTCACAGCTGTGTCCCCTGAGGCCTGGCCAGTCCTTCATGCCCGCCCTTGTGTCAGCAGTGAGAGAAGGGGGGAGTACTTAGGAATCTTAGGGGGAGATTTAGGAATCTGTAGATGCTGGATTATTCTAGCAGACACAACCCCAGTTAAAAATGCACTCAGTCATGTGGTCACTCATCCATCCATCCATTCAGGGCACATTGAATAAGTCCCACCACGTCAAGAGGTAATAAGAGGATGTAAAGATGGACAGGTGGGCTCCCTAACCAGCTTGACCAGGTAGGGACGTGGCTTATTCTGTACTTAATCCTCGTTGCAGGCTAGATGAAGATCCTTTGTCTCTGCCCAGTGGTCTGAGCAGGATGGACAGCCCCCCCCCCGCAAACCCCCCCTAAACAGGCGCACAGCGCGTGTGCGCGCTCGCGCGTGCGCACACACACACACACACACACACACACACACACACACACACACTGCCAGCTGCTGCCATGAACTCCCTCCCATGGTCTTTCTAGCCAATCACAGCACCGAAGGGTAAGTCTCACTGCCCAGCGGCCCCCAGGGAGTGTATTAGCACATTTGAACCGCTCAACCTGCAATGACAAAGCCTGGGGCCTTGGGAGGAGACACAGCAGGAGGGGAGGGGGCCCTGTGGGGAGCTGTCCTCCCTCCTCTCCCAGGGGAAAGCTCAGGACTAAATTAAGCATTCTGGGGCACAGAGGAATTTGGGGGCCCCAGCTCCAGCAGTGAATAAGCGATCCATAAAATCCCAATTTACACACTCACTGATCAAACGGCCCATCTACTCCCCTAGGAACTTGGGCATGGCTCCTGGGCTTTCCCCTCTCTTGCAGAAGGTCCTGGGGTGCCAGACCCAGGACACAGGCAGCCAACGCTTTATCTGCAGACTCAGTCCCATCCCCAACCCCCATGAGGCACATCCATTCCCAGGGCTTGGGGACCTGCCTGTACCCACTGTGATCTGGCTGCCTTTGGTGGGACTCATCAGGTCTGCCCTCTATGAATGACAGCTCTTTTTCTCTCCTGTGCTGCCCCGGGGCTGCCGGGGCTGACTTCAGCCTCATCAGAGCTGCTAATCACTTTTCCAGCTCTGAAGCCCTGCTCTCCTGCCCACTCCCTTCTTTCCGACAGCCCCTCCATGTTTTGTCTTGACCCTCATCCTGGTGGCTGTAGCTGCTGGGAGATGCTCTAAGCCCTCTCCTTCCAGCCACACAATCTCACCCCTCCCGCAGGCTGGGAAGATATCCAGAAACACAGGGCAAGGTATACGGGTTTCCTATCCCCAACTCATCCATCTCCCTGGAGACAGCAGGTAGGGAGAACTGGCCTAGTTATCACCCTTACCCCATCCTCCAAAGAAAACTCAATTTGTCTCCACCTACCTCAATTTTGTTTGCTTTATTTAGGCTGCCTGAAATTTCAGTAACAGAAAACCATTCTGGTTAACAGGCGTCCTCTTTTAAACTACCTACAGCTCTGGGAGGTTCTGGGCTATCAGCCACTCGGCCCTCAATGAAAGTTAGCAAAGCTGATTGGCTTGTCTCCATGCCTGCTTGAGAGTGGCCCTACTGAGCAAGTAGAATTTTCATCAAGGACAAGTAAAGCGAGTCTTCGGGGCTGGTAACTGCGTTAAGGGCAGCACAGCCCACCCTACTACGCCCTCTTCTCACTACCTGAGCTGTGTTGGAGCAGGTTAGTGGGGGCTTTAACTGCTGGGCCCTGGGACAGGACAGAAAGGGAGGGAGGGCTCACCCTATGTCCATGCTTTCCGGAGGGCTTGGTGGGTCAGGCTGCTATCTCCCAGAGGCCATTGCCTCCTGGGCCCGGAGCTCGATCTCCATGACGTCATTGAGTCCCCCCAACAGACTGCTAGGAGGGGTTTATGGTGCGAGCCCATTGGACAGCAGGACACACTCCTTCCCTTCTTCCTCCTTTCCTCACCTTCACTGGCTGCTCCCAGGGACCCTCAAATGCAGCCTGGACTCACTGGTGACTTCAGTTAGGCAGGTGTCTGAAGACTGACCTGGGGCTGGGGGTCTCTGAGCCCACCCTGGCAAGCCCAGGGGTCCATCTGGAGGTCACAGTCCCACCTCCTTCCTAGGGCTCAGATGATGCAGGGAGTGGGTCAGCCTCTGAGATGTGGGGCAAGTGTCTCAACCTCTCTGCTTCCTCCGGTGTGAAATGGGGCAGCCAGCATGTCCCAGCATGCCCCCAGGCTGGCATGAGGGCAGTGAAGGAAGGGTGGTACTCTCAAGAGTGGCTGGAGGGAGCCAGGGGCTGGGGCAAGACACCAGGCCTGGCTCTGACTTGGCTCCCAAGAGGGCTGGCCAGGCACTTCAGCCTGAAAAAGGCAGGGTCGGGGAGACTCCCTGGCGCCAAAAGGATCCAATGCGCTTGAGAGACCCCTAGGAGAGAAGGGCGGTTTCCAAGCTGGGCCCCAGAGTGGAGGCATCACCCTGCAGCGTAAGGCCCCTGTCCTGCCCCTCTCAACTGCTGGGTGGGACTGTGGGGGGAACTGAGTTCCAGACCACGGCTTCCCTGGACGTCCTGCCTGACCCCTGGCCCTGCTGCCCTGTGTCCTGGAGCACCTCTCACCCACTCCTCCTCTGCCAATAGAAGGAGGAGCCCCAGGGCCCTGCCCCCTCTCTGCCCTCTGTCCAACTTAGAAAATGCCCAGATAATGTCACATGCCCCTTCAGGTCCCTCTTGAGAACCCGCTGTGCCAGACCCAACTTCATCCCGAGCCACACTTTTCCTGTCCCCGGGAATCTTGGGGAGCACTTGGCTTCGCAGCACAGAGTGGGGACAGCAGCGGGCACTGGCGGAGGAGGCTGTGGTCACTGGGGTTACTGGCCGGCTTGGGCAGCCCTGCTGCCCGGGGCTGGGTGAGACCCTCCTAGTGCCTGTCTCCTCGTGGATCTGCATCTGGGGCCCTTCGTCCCTTGGGACTTGGCCCTGAATGGCTGTGGGAGGGGGAGGAGGTCAGGGCTCTTGACCAGTGTTCAGTCGTAGGCCCCTTGTGCAATCTAGTAAACCTGTGGCCTGTTCTCAAAAGTATTTGTCAGTGCATACGATAAAAATACACAAGAGAAAAAAAAGGTGTAACTATATATCGCGACAGATGTTAGCGAGACTTATTGTGGTGACCATTTCATACTATATACGAAAATCAAATCATTATGTTGTACACCTGAAACTAATGTTATATGTCAATTATACCTCAATTAAGAAGCAAATAATACCTGGGACTACTTTGTCAATTATACCTTAATCAACCTGGGGAGGGGGTAGAATTTTTAAAATATTCAATACACGGGGCTACAAAGGGAATTAATAACACTGGAATACAACTCTATTCATGAGCTCCTCCGGGATCACGGATCACGGGTGTTTAGCCCAAGAGACAAAGGCTCCCTCTCAGACCCCACCCCCTTCCCCCCAGCCAAGCTTAAGATCCAAGGTTGACTTGAGTCAGTTTGGGTGGCATGTGACCTCCAAAAGGCTTAAGCTTTAAAGTCTGTGTGATCCTATGTTCCCGGGCCCCAAAATACCCCCCTCCCCATGCATAGGGGTGTGTGAGAGACACCCTGCACAGGGCCAGAGCAGAGCAGAGGTAAGGGAGCAGGCCCAGGCAGCCTACCCAGGCTTCCCCAGCGGCTGCCTCTGCCCCCTCCTACTCCCTTCCCAGCCCTGGGGGAGCCCAGCTGAGTAACTCCAGCTATGCAGCCTGGCCGGTCTACCTGGGCGTGAGTGGGCAGGGCTGTCCTCGAGGGGGTGGCCCCCTGCACCTGCGGGGACACAGGAACAGAAAGAGAAATGGTGGGGGGGATGGTGCTAGGCAAAAACCAAACAACCACAGCAACTCCTGTCTGCTCCGATCTGGGACCCCAGCACACGTGCCAAGCACTGCTGTAAGCACATGAGCTCATGTAATCCTCACAATAACCCCAGGAAGGAAGTATGATTGTTACTCCCATGTTACAGAGGAGGAAACTGAGGCACAGTTAACTTGTCGAAGTCACCAAGCTAGGACATGGTGCTGGGTGGCAGCTCTGTGCAGGCCCTCAGCTCCCCCCCCACCCCATCCTCGAATGAGGCGAATCTGCCATGAAAGAGTTCTGGCTTAATGTTAGCTGTCTGAGAACATGTAGGTTGTCTCTGGAAGTGATAAGCTCCCCATCAGTAGAGGCATTCAACACGAGAGGCTGTCTGCAGGGAGGGGCACTCTTGGGCAAGTTGATGGGCTCTTCCTCTCCTCTCTGCAATTTTTCTGGGTCATCCCCACTTACATGTCTAATAGGCACTGCAAACCCAACAAGTCTAAAAACTGAACTCCTGACCAACCCCACCCCGATGAGGCAGCTCCATCTTTCCCAATAAGGGGCTCAAACCCCAAAACTCTGACCCGAGAGGGCTACAGTATGGAAGTTGGTGACAGGAGAATGGCCATCCCACACAGAACACGGGTCACCTGGAAAAGGAGCCCCTTCCTAGAGGGGTGAGCGTCTGGCCACCAACGACCGCTGTCTCTCTGAGGAGCTGGGCGGGAGGGGCGATCCCCCCTGGTGGCCAAAGTCCCCCTGGAGGCCCTCTGCCCCAACAGAAACCTCCAGGTAGACCGGGTAGATGTGGGAGAACATGAGGCAGGGGGAGGTGTCTTTTTGCAGTATAACCCGAATCTCGCCAGTTTTCTTTCCCCACCGGCCTGGAAAGAAGAAAAAACACCCCAGGCTCTCGAGCATCCGAGGGCCCAACAGGCCAGTCAGCAGCAGGTGGACTCTCCCAGTTTCCTAATTCCCACAGTCACAAAGATGGAGCTGCCTCATCGGGGTGGGGTGGTCAGGAGTTCAGTTTTTAGACTTGTTGAAGGGGCTCCTTTTCCAGGTGACCCGTGTTCTGTGTGGGATGGCCATTCTCCTGTCACCAACTTCCATACTGTAGCCCTCTCGGGTCAGAGTTTTGGGGTTTGAGCCCCTTATTGGGAAAGATGGAGCTGCCTCATCGGGGTGGGGTTGGTCAGGAGTTCAGTTTTTAGACTTGTTGGGTTTGCAGTGCCTATTAGACATGTAAGGGGGGATGACCCAGAAAAATTGCAGAGAGGAGAGGAAGAGCCCAAACTAGGGCCTCTGTCACCTATGAACAGCCTCCCTCGGGGGGGAAAAAGAAGTCTCCTCGGGACTCTGCCGAAGATGCAAGGCCCTGCTGTGAAGGAAGTGGTCTTTTCCCAAGTCTCTCCTCTCCATCCCATCCTGGGTCCTGTCCACCGCTCCCCAGCCCAAGGACCGTCGGAGGCTCCCTCCTACGCAGGGAAAACAAGGAGAGCGGTTCTGAAAGCTTAGCCTGTCCTTTTGCCTATTCGCTGGTCCCTGACTCTCTTGTAAGCTCCTGGAAAGTGGGACCACATCAGAAATAATGCTTGTTGGATGAAAGCCTGCCCAGATAAACTATCTGGGCCTGGCTCAGGGCCCTGCTGAGTGTGAGGTGAGTGTAGCAGTGCTTCACGTGGGTGCCTGCAGCAAAGGAAAGAGCGCCAGGGCTAAGGATGGGATCTGCTCCTTCCAGGCCACATGGGAAGCCGAGGGTTGTTATGGAAGATCCGAGGCAGGAAAGCCCAGCTCAGGGGCTGGTATGTAGGTGCCCGGGGAGTGTGTGGGGAGTCTCAGGGGCCCAGGAATCCCGGCCCTGGGCACCGTCTGGAACCTGGCTGAGATACGCCCAGGACCTGGCACAGTGCCAGGACCCAGCAGGTGCTCGACCCAGGTTTGTTAGAATAAAATGCAGCCTCTTTGCCACATCTTCCCATCCATCCCTGATTGATTAATTCCAGCACTGGGCAGGGGATCAGGTGGCTTGAATCTTCCAGGCAGTGAGGGGAGGCAGCTTCCATCTCCCGGATTCCAGACGTAGCCAAGCTGGCTCCCCTCTCACCTACCTCCTGAGCCCCGCCTCCTCCCCTGACTTTACTTTGGAAAGAGCTTCAAAGATGGCCTGGGCAAGCCCTGCCCTGGGCCAGAACTTTCACACACATGTCCCCTTTTTCTCCTTGCTCCTACGCTGGGAGTTGGTTCTCTGCAGTGGGTACCGAATCACCAAGTGGGTCACCAGAGGTAGGCGTGTACTTCAGAGACAAAGGACACACTATGTGACACCAACACCTCTATCACCTATGAACTCACTCACTAGTGTTCTTACCCCCATTTTGCAGATGAAGACCTAGAGACATAAACAGAGTATGTGACTTGTCCAGGGCAATTAGACCTGATGAGTGGCAGGGTCACTGCAGCCCAGGGCTTGGCCCCTCGGGTGGGGGACATGATCGGTCATCATAAATTGGGACTGGGGCCTACGGACGTTGGTCGGAGGCCACTGCCTAACGCTACCATTCACTGAGAACACCCCACCCCACCACCAGTCCCCAAGGTGAATTGCAAAGGCTGACTGTCCACGCCTCCGTACTAAAGGAAAAGAGAGCCAGGCACCTGGATGGTTCCCACTGCAATCCCTTCTCCTTGGCTGGCCCAAGCAGGAAAATGTCAACACCAACAGCAATCACAGATGGTCCCAACTCACGATGGTTTGACTTACAACTTTTTGACTTCACAAAGGTGCGATACGCATTCAGTAGAAACCGTACTTTGAATTGCGAATGTTGATCTTTTCCCAGGCTAGCGATCAACGTGCACTAGGATCCTCTCTCGTGACGCTGGGCAGTGGCAGTGAGCCGCAGCTCCCAGTCAGCCATGCCGTCACCAGGGTAAACAACTGATACAAAACAACCATTCTGCACCCATTAAACCATCCTGTTTTTCACTTTCGGTACAGTCTTCAATAACTTACATGAGATATTGAACACTTTATTATACAATACGCTTTGTAAAAAAAAAAATAATAATAAAATAAAATAAAATAAAATACGCTTTGTGTTTGATGATTTTGCCCAACTGTAAGCTAATGGAAGTTTTCTGGTCACCTGTAAGGTAGGCTAGGCTAAGCTATGATGTTCAGTAGGCTAGGTGTATTAAATGTGTTTTTGACTTACCATAATTTTAACTTACGATGGTTTTATCAGGACATAACCCCATCGTAAGTCAAGGAAGATCTGTACAGCCCTGAGCACTGTCCCCTGCATTTCTGACCAGGCTCTCACAGGCCCACAGTCCTTCAAGACTGGGACTCGGGGCTTCTGGCTCCTGACTCATTTAATCCTCATGATGATGTTTATGAGGAGGGCACCATGATTAGTACCATTTCTCAGATGAGATATAGAATACTTAATAAGCACTATGTAAATAAATATTAGCTACGATTCATCAAGTCGCTTAAGAGAGTGCTCAGAGAAGAGCTAGACTCTCTTGCCCCTCATCCTTGTCCCTGGGGATGAGTGGGTCCTAAAACAAAACAACCCCTGGACCTCCTCTCTCCAGGTGACACATTCAGAGGTGACTAGCCCATACCCCGACCCAGGCAGTGTGAACCTTTCCCACTCAAAGGCTGGCCCAGCAGCTCCGTCCGATACCCCTGGTCTCTTGGCTCATCCTGTCCACCTTCCATGGAGACAGCACCAAGTGGAGGGCAGGAGTGCTGGGCTGCAGGCCCCACTCTGCTCTCAGCACTTCAGGGGTGTCTGGACTGGGGTGAGGGTTTCTTGATGTACGGTTCCCATGGGTGTCACGGGGTCCAAGAACCCTCTAAAGCAGAAGGCAAAGTCTAGTATCGAGTGATGGAAGTGCATTTTTCTGGGGATGGCTTTTGAGGGGTCTGTAAATCAATAAAAAGTTATGGACCCAGGACTGGGTCATCTTGAAGACCCCTCCCATTCCTAGTATTCTTGGGCTACATGCATTTAAACATAAACTCCACTCCTCATCCTTCAAGGCCAACCTCAGCAGCCACTCTGGAAAACTCTAAGATATCTTGCTTCTTTGACTGTAGCATAAGGCTTGGGACCCACATAGCCTTGTAGGGTCTCTCCTGCCTTGATCTTCCTCACTAGCCTGCCAGCTCCAAAAAGGGAGCAGGGCCAGCCCAGGGCTGAGATGGCAGAAGGCACCAGTATACCCCATGGTCGGCCTAGTGGGGCTTACCCCAGCCCACAGCCTCTGTCCACGGGAAGGCAGAGGCTCTCGGTGTTGCGGGCCACAGGTGTACCCGGCCTCAGGTCCATCTCTCTCCACAGCGGCCCTGGAACCTCACTGAGCCATGCTCCCACAAAGAACCTGGTTTTCATTAAATCGGGTGGAGGAGTCATTAGCTGCCAGCCAAGTCAAGAAGAAGCAAACTTCTGCTAGAAGGCATAGGGAGAGCAAGGGAGACCAGCCTGTCCCCTGCGATCCCTGGCTGACAGAGGTGGGGGGAGGGGGAGGCGGGAAGGCTGGGCTCCTAAGGGTCCAGCAACTGCAGCAGTAGGAGCTGGGGGTGGAGAGTGGGGGCAGTCTTGGCCCAGATAATAAGCAATTGTTAATGTGATCCATATGGATCCTGACTGGCCTCTCTGTTTAACAGGATGATAATGGCAGGGAAAGAATGCTGGTCTGTGGGGAAAGGAAGGGGCAAAGTCCTCCCCGGACTTGGGGATGGGGGAGGGTCAGCAAATGAGGAGGAGGAAGAGACCCACCCAGGGGTCTCCCCCAACCCAGGAGCACAGAGTTATTTGCCTGGAAGTGTCCAGATGCCATGTTTTGCAGGCTGCCCTTACAAAACCCCTTTTATTCAGCCAACAAATATTTATGGAGCACCCACAAGGTGCCAGGCGTCCCCAGTGGGGACGGGGCACGGGGAAGTGTATGCTCCACCCCTGTCCTCCAGGAGGAAAAGCCTAGTGTGGACTCAGCCTCAGAGGCTGACAGGAGGCACAGGTGCAGGGTTAGGAGAACATGTAGGGAGGAGCAAGTGACAAGAGCTGCGGGCTCTGAAGAGGGTATATGGAGGAAGTGTGGCATCCCAGTCGGGCCTTGAAGAATGTGGAGGTTGTGGAGAGACAGGGACAATGGGAAAGCATTTGGCTGAGGGAACAGCCAGAGCAAAGGCAGAGAGGCGTGAAATTGCGTGGAGAGAGTCTGAGGTCTCAGCAATAAAGCTGCAGCCCAGGCAGGGGAGGGGAGGGGAGGGGATTCTTGCTCCATAAAAAGCTGTGGCCATGGATGACCAGGAGGAAGGCAGGAAAGGGCTCTGAGAACAACACACTCCGGTCTGGTCCCTCTCCTGCCCCGCTCCAGTCGGCGCAGTGGAATTGTCCACTCATGGGATCCTCAGCCCAGCCCAGCCCACCCTTACACCACAGCCCGAAAATCCCGCAGGCCCTCGGAGGTCAAACTCATCCCTGTGTCTCTCAGCCCTCCTCTTCTTCTCCTGAGGAGATGGGGGTCCCCCTGAAAAGTGGGGGTTATTGGGCCTCCCCCGGAGCAACTCCGCTGGCCCACAGAGCTAATTCCCTTTGGCGCAAGAGGGCTTTCCCCCGAGAAGATATTACAGGGAGGGCACGAGGGTCACTCCTTACAGGGGTGGTTGCTGAGAACACCAGTGGAATCAAGTGGAAATAAATGAAATGGCGTTAAATACGGGAGAGGGGGATTTACGAGGCCTGTCACCCGGTGGAGTGAAGCTGGCCGGCAGGCCCCGCCCCTTTCTCGCCCACCCCAGTAAGTCCCGTCCCGCCCCCTGCCCCGCCGCTCCGGCGGCCGCCGGGTACCGGCGTGCGGCTGGGTCCCCGCGGCGCTCAGCCACGAGCCGCGCAGCGCGTCCGTCCTCCGGGGTCACAGCGCAGCGGAGGACGGCGCTTGCTCCCGGATAGGAGCTCCGGGATGGGGGCTCTGAGGAACCCCAGCCCGGCCGCTTCCAGGACGATGCACAGGGGTTCAGGTTGGACTCTGGAAGGGTCTGGGGCTCCCCTGTGCAGGGTCAGAGTTCTTTGGACCACTGCATCACCTGGCCCACTCCAGCGACTCCACAGGGAAGGCTCTGGGCCCCAAGAACCGAGAAGTTCTCCCGCCCCGCGGAAGCCCAGAGTGGGCTTCGAAACGGATCCCCATTCCTCGCTGCCTGGCCGAGGGCTGGAGTCCGCTCAGCCGCGGCAGCCCGCGCGGACGACAACACAAACATTCTTCCGTCCTCTATTCTCCTCCAAATTAGGTATCCATGGAGACAGGGCCTGGCAGCCTGACAGCCCCACGGCCTAATCCTGATTTAGTGACCGTCCCTTTAACAGCCCACCCACCCGTCCACCCACCGCTGCGCTCTGGGCTCCTGGCTGCCTCTGGACGCAGACTCCAGGCCACTTACACTCGCCCCCGCGCAGAACCCTTCCCAGGCCTCCTCCGCCCAGGGACGGAGAAGGGGGCCTACATTTGCTGAGCACCTACTGTGTGCCCAACCCTAGCGGAGGACCCTCTATCGAGCGGGTTCCTTAGCAAGGGAATCTCTGTGTAGACAGACCAGGAGAGGGCTCTTGGAGTGGGGAAGTTTAAAGGGCTCTCGGGAGAGAGGGCCGGGAGCTCAGAGGGTCACCCTCGCAGCCTGTAGCGCACGGGTGAAGGTAAGTTGCTTCCTGCAACACCCTGACTCTGAGATGGGGGCTATGCTCTCCCGGGCCAGAAGAGAAGAAAGGCAGGGGTTGGGCGTGAGGGACGCAGGACCCGCAGGGCCCGAAGTGGCCTCAGTCTCCTGTCACTGCCCCGTCACGATGCGGGGGAATCTCCGGGCCTGGAACCCAGTCCCCACCCCCCTCCCTCACACACAGGGGCCGCTGGACAAAGACCTGACGGAGTGGGAGGGGCCTCGGGCCGGCCCTCGGGCTCCGGACACTGGATCCTTCTGGGACCCGAACCCGCAAATTCTGGTTCCCCACCCCCAATCCCGCAGGCTCCCCCCAGAGCCTGCTGCTCGCTACTGCTGCAGCCTCCGCACCAAAGGGGGCGGCGAACAGGGTGCCCGTCGGCTGCGGAGAGGAGAGCCCCTTCTCTGCCCGCCCCCTCCCCCCGGGAAGTGACCCTCGGCTCCCACGCACCCGCCGGGGTCTCTCGCTGGCCTTGCCCTTCGACCCCCGCCTCGTTGAACCCCGCGCCCCGCAGCCCCCGCCCTCTCCGGCCCTCGCACTGCCCCGCGCCCGCGGACAAAGCTCCGGACACCCCGACCGAACGAACGGTCACCACCCCCTGACCCCGGCCCGCCCGCGCGCTCTCGTGCCTGCCCCCGCCGGGCCCGCGGCCCCGTACCTCGGCATCCCGGCCGGGTCCTAGGTGAGTGTGCGCGGCCTGGGGGGGCGTCCGGCCCCGGGGCTGGGGCGCGGGCCGGGGGCGACAGGCCGGGGCTGGGGGGCAGCGGCGCTCACCATCCTGGAGCCGCTACTGCTGCGGCTGCTGCGGCCGCCGCGGGCGGGAGCGGGACTGGGCAGTGGGGGTGGCCGGACAAGGGGCCGCCCCGGCTCCCCCCGCAGGCAGGACCCCCACCCCCACCCCCGCCTCCCCTCGCCCGCCCCCAGCGCCCTCCCTCGCAGGCCTTTGCTCCCCTCCCCTTTCCCTGCTCCTCCCCTCCCCTCGTGCCCCTCCCTTCCCCCCAACTCCCGCCCCTTCCCCGGCCCTCTCCACCCCGGCTGCTTCCCCGCCCTCCCCTCCTCGCCCCCGCCCCGCCCCCACCTCCCCTGGGCTCGCCCGGCCCCTCCTCTCTACCCGCCCGGCCCGGCCCCGCCTCTCTCCTCCCCAGGCTCTAAAATAAATTAGCCACAGAGGGGGAAAAAGAGCAAATGACCCTTGGTGTGGAGTGTCATTGCGCCACTCTCAGGCCCGCTCCCGCCTCTCCCGGGCCGTTGGAGCGGGAAGTTGGGGTGGGGGTGGAGGCCGAGCAGGGTGAGGAGCAGTCCCCGGGGTGGGGGTGGGGGGGCCGGGACTGAGCAATAGGGCGGCCGAGCGTGTCCGCCGGGTGTGAGCGGCTTCCTGGGTCGAAGGGCAAAGGGGAAGACAGCCGGCCTGGCCCGCCCCGTCCGCTAGCCGCCTTCGACCCCCACTCCCTGGACTGCCTCGGCCTCTCAGCCTAAGCCTGGTAGACTCACTCTTTCATTCTCCTCCGCCGCCCCCCCCCCCGCCCCTCCGCCCCCAGGTGAACAGTTGGCTGCGCCTGCCCGGGATGCAGAGGGTGGGACACACACAGCCCAGCAAGTCCACCGCCCTGCACTAATGCCACTCCGAGTGGGGTGGGTTCGGGGGAGGACCGAGAGCCCTGGAGGTGGGCAGTGGAGAATGCGATGTGACGTCTAAACCGTGGGCTTCCCTGGAGGGCTTCCCCAAGAAGGCAGCATTCACACTGGGCCAACAGGATGAATCCCAGACCTGTGATCGGCTTGGAGGTATCCAAAGGCGTTCATTGATTGGTGCATTCATGCAGCAGATACATATCGAGCGTCTACTCTGTGCCTGGGCATTGGGCTAGGCGCTGGGGACACCCGAGAAAGTCCCAAAGGCACATCCCTCTCCCGGTGGAGCTCCCAGTACAAGCGTAGACAGAATTCTATCAGACACACTGACGCAAGTCTTCAGCGGTGATCCAGGCGGGAAAGGAAATCTGCAAAGCGAGAAGCCCGCAGCAGAACCCACTTTGCCCCAGGAGGAGAGGGGTCTGAGCTTAGGTTGAAAGTTACAGATACGTTTCCCAGAGGAGATGTTGAGCACCCAGAGGATCCCAAGGGCTTCTGTGTTCCCATGCAAGGGCAGTGTCTGAGGGTCCTCCCTTCTGAGGTGTGGTTTTTGTTTTTGTTTTCTTGTGGGTGCTGCCCAGACTCTCTGAGTACTAGTGGGACAGGTTGCCCTTTGTGCTCTCACCCCCAACTGCCCGGTAGTGCTCTGTCTTCAGTGTTTTGCAGAAACACTGCAAACTCTCCCCTTCCCTTCTAGTGATGGTTCCTCTGGAGTCTCTGGGGTCTCACTGGCCCCCTCTGGAAGCTCTGGGTTCTGATCTCCCAGGGCACCCCTATAGGTGCCACTCAGGGAAAGGGGGAGGCTCCCATATTTTTTCCAACCCACATATGGAAGCAAGACTAGCACCCAGGCAGTTTCTGGAATTCACCAAGGTCAGGATCTTCTCCAACCCCAGAACCCTCTCTTCCTCTCTATGCCACACTCCTAGGACCACATCCTGGCACAGGGTCAGAATGGTAGGGCAACCCGTGGCTTCAAAATCAGAAAGGCAGGATAAAGGGAGCCACAGCTTCCACCCTAGGAGAGCTGAACCCCTAGCTGAAGGGACAATCCCGGGACAACAGAGGAGGAAGGAATTTGTTGAGTATTTCTTTACTGATGGGGTATCTGAGGACCAGAGAGAAGAGACACGCTTGAGGTCACACAGCAAAGCTGGATCTAGAATCCACTGTACTCTTTCTACCCTATCTGTCAGGCTCCCCAAGGGTCAGGGGCAGGAGCTAAGGGAGAGGCCAATGTCCGCATGAGCTGAGTGACCCCAACCAGCAGGACTAGTTCCTGGAGGCCAAGGCCAGCATTGCCAGGGCATTGTGGCTAGGTGTCACTGGGGGCCATGCTCCCCCAGGCTCCAGGGTGGGGTGGGTGACAGGTGTGAAGGTGGAGAAAGGAGTTGATAAGGTGCTCCCCTGGAGTAGGGATCGGGTTCTCCTTCACCCCCCCAGGTCCCTCCAGTATGAAAGACGAGGTTAGACCTCAGGAAGGCCTTTCCAGTAAGATAGCAAGGCAGGTCAGCATGCTGAGAGGCCTTTGCTGGACTTCACGTGGGAAGGTGCTGCATCTCGGAGGTGCTGAATTGTTTCTGATGGGCAAACAGCCATAGGTTGACTTAAAGTGTTTAGTTAGCAGCTGGGGGTGAGGTTGGTCTCTTCACCCCTCTGCCCACCAGGCTCAGGCAATGAAGTGTGGCTCCCCATCCCAAGCTCATTAAAGTCCTGTTAATACATCATCCAGCCTCCTGGGCTGACAAATACTCAATCCTGGCAAATGGCCCTTCATCGTGTCTGCCCTCCTGGGCGGGGCCTTGGGGGTCTGTTCTCTGAGGACTCCCTGCTGACCCCTCTCCTGGCTGGCCCCAGTCAACAGATCTGTGCCCTAAGAGCCCCCTGCTGAGGACAGGGGTTTGACAGGTCTTATGATCATCCGGGCCTAGGTCAAGTGCCTGGCAATGGATTGGATAATAATAGTGGTAGTGATGGCAGTAATGCTCTGCTCAGCTTCTGCTGAGGGCCCTCCATTCTTTCCCAGCCCTTTTGCTTGTATCACATCCAAGGTAGAGGCAGGTGCTGTGCTTGGGTGTGCTGCTGAGTGCCTGAGCATGGGGATGGGGAGGGGGGCATGGGTATGTGTGCAGGGGTCTGTGTGTGACCTTCCTGGTCCAGAGACTTGCAACAAGGCCTTTCCGAAAACATCAAGGAAAATAACCCAGCTGGCCCAGGGAGAATCAGCTTTACGGGTTTTGAAGGGAGAGAGGAGAGTTAGGGAAGATGTGGAAGCCAGAGAGGGAGGGAGGGAGGAGCAGGTGGGGTGAGGAGGAAGGAAAGAAAAGGGCCTTGGGGAAGGATGGGGGTGGGGGGAGGAAGGGAGAAAGAAATGGAAGGGAGGAAGAGGAAAGGGTGGGGAGACCTCTCTTTGTAGTCCCCTGGATCAGCCACTCAGGAGTCATTAAGAAGCAGGAAAGGAAGGAAATGTGTCCAGGCTGGGCGACTGGGGTGCGTGCCCAGAGCACACCACACCCAGCTGGCTGCCACACCTCCCACTCACCCTGGGCTCAGGCTGCTCCTCCCACAAGTGGAAGCCCTACCCCTTCTCTTTCTGGCTGTTTGGACTTCAAGGCCCAGTTCCCAGTGCCTCCCCACCCCTGCTCATGCCCTCACTCTCTTACAGTTTGTGTGCTTATACCAGCTTTGCCTTCCCAGTGAGCTGCAGGCTGTGTCTGGGTCCAATCCCCACCCCACAGCCGGCCAGGGACACGTAAGAGCCTCCGTGAGAATGAGGAAAAGCATCCCTCCCTCTGGGCAGACACAGCTCTGTGCCGGGCCACCTAAGATTTGGGAGGAGGTGCTGGGGCTGGCTGTCAGTCCCCTCCTTTCCCCCAGGGGCCCAACACTTGGGGACCCTGGGACCCACTTCCCAAATCCTCATACCTTCTCTGGCTCTGCCATTTGGTCTCTGAGCAGAAACACACCCATCCTACCCCCATCCTGCATCACAGCCTTTGGGCCAGCACCCCAAACTAAACTGTCACCCCACCATGCACCTTTATAATACAACACCACAGAACTTCTCACTAAGCACCACACCATTTTAATACTGCAGAGTCTCTCTCCCTGGAGTATCATTTATCCTTCAGAACCCCAACTCAGAGATGTCCTCTTCTGTAATGCTTCCCTAGCTATCCCCTACCCCCAGCAGAGCTGGTAGATCCTACCCCAGAGCTCTCCTAATCCTTTTTCCTAGGTTCCAGGGGTTGAGCCCAATACCCTGCTTCCTAGAAGAGCCCTTCCCATCCTACACCCTATCCAAAGGCAGAAGACTCCACTCGAGCCCGCCTGGCTTACTCTCTCACATGCCAGTTCCTCTGGAACCCCATTGAGCTTCTCCCGTCCCTAAAGCTTACAACCCAAGGAAGAACGAGGAACTGAAAATCCAAGTGGCTCAGAGATCTCCCCACCCCCACTGCCCTCACTGGGGCTGGGCCTGACAGGAGATTCCCAGCACATCTGGTTGTACTTAAATCATCCAGCGCCCAACTGCCCAGGCATGTTCCCTGCTTTTCTCCCCTCTGGCCTGGCCTCCTCCCCTTCTTCAACCAGCCTCCCAGGTCTCTCCTCCAGGAAGCCTTCCCTGATTGGCCCAGCCTCTGTAACCACAGCCCACTCTTGAACCTCCATCTCTCTGGGTCTGGGGTCTGGAAGGGTGTGCACTCAATATATGGAGCCCCATCCTTTCCAAGCATTGGTCCTGGATAGAAACCCTTCCCCCAGGCACGGAGGAGAGCTGACTTCTCCTCTGTGCCCTTGGCCTCCAGGGTGGTTGCCTCCAGTTACTGGTGTGTAGTGGGTATTGGGAGCCTTTTTAAAGCTTTGGTTCAGATCCAGACAGAGAGCTGTTCCCACAACTCTCGCTGTCAGCCATTTTACAAAAGACTTTGCAAGTATTAAAGAACAAAAAAAAGGGATATAAATACAGAAAATGCAGCAAATAGAAAAGGACACAGGCTACAAAGAACAGGTTTGGGAACTACCAAGACCTGCTTCACCAGGGCTCCGGGTTTGAATATTTGTTCATTCATTCATTAATTCAATAGCATGTACTGATGCCTACGTACACTAAGTTCTGGGAACAGAGACTTGAGTAAGACCCCAGTGCTCCGTAGAGAAACTCACAGTCAGAGGAGAGGGACAGGTGGATAATGTAAGATGCTGCAATGGACATGAGTGGGGAGGCAGTGGGGTGCAGTGGTTGAAGATGGGAGACCCTGGGTTCAATCCAGCTACTTGCCTGCTGTCGCTCTGGGCAGGCAGCCGAGGAGCACTTAGCTGCTGGAGCCTGGCTCCTCACCTGGAAAAGGTGAGTGATGTGTCCTGAGAGGGTTGTGGTGGAATTCAATAAGATTGTGTGTGTGGAAGCACTTTGTGAAATGCTAAGTGGGTTGTTGCTATTATTACCGGGCTCAGGCACGTTGCCTCTCTGATGGTCACCGCTCATTTTTCTGATGCCTGAACAGCTGTCCCTGCCTACTCTCTGAGAGTTGGAGAAACGTCTCCTGTGGGGGACACCCAGCCCAAGCAGCAGGCAATTAGGATGCACACACACGTAATACTTTTGTTACACAAGTAAAACACCTTTTTAAAGTAACTTTAAAAATTAGAAAACACAGAGAAGCACAAAACAAAAAAATTTTTTTAAATCGAACACCCTTAATCCCACCACCCAGGGATAACCACTGGTAAGACTTTGGAGTAAAACAGGTATTTTTCTAGATGTCGATATGGTGAGAGATTGCCACACTATCTTGTAATCTGCTTTTCTCAATAGGCAAGTATTTTGAGTATCTTTTCTTGTCTATAAAAATACTTAAACCACATAATTTTTTAAATTAAAGTCTGGTTGATTT
This sequence comes from Physeter macrocephalus, assembly GCF_002837175.3. Classification (NCBI taxonomy): domain Eukaryota; kingdom Metazoa; phylum Chordata; class Mammalia; order Artiodactyla; family Physeteridae; genus Physeter; species Physeter macrocephalus. Next base: position 87,638,969 of record NC_041219.1, on the reverse strand, counting down.
ACGATATTGTTTGTACAGCAAAGTGATTCAGTTATGCATATATATATATATTTCTTTTTTCTGATTTTTTCCATTATAGTTTTTTTTAAATTAATTAATTCGTTTATTTATTTTTGGCTGTGTTGGGTCTTCGTTGCTGTGCACCGGCTTTCTCTAGCTGCAGCGAGCGGGGGCTTCCCTTCGTTGCGGTGCGTGGGCTTCTCATTGCAGTGGCTTCTGTTGCAGAGCATGGGCTCTGGGCGAGTGGGCTTCAGTAGCTGTGGCACGCGGGCTCTAGAGCACAGGCTCAGTAGTTGTGGCGCTCGGGCTTAGTTGCTCCATGGCATGTGGGATCTTCCTGGACCAGGGACTGAACCCATGTCCCCTGCATTGGCAGGCGGATTCTTAACCACTGTGCCACCTGGGAAGCCCTATAGTTTATTACAAGATATTGGATATAGTTCCCTATATATAGTTCCCTATATACAGTAAATCCTTGTTGTTTATCTATACCACACAATTTTTTTTTTTTTTTTTTTTTTGCGGTACGCGGGCCTCTCACTGTTGTGGCCTCTCCCGCT
>NC_041219.1:87623804-87638270 GCF_002837175.3 Physeter macrocephalus | reverse complement strand
AGCACAGGCTCCGGACGCGCAGGCTCAGCGGCCATGGCTCACGGGCCCAGCCGCTCCGCGGCATGTGGGATCTTCCCGGACCGGGGCACGAGCCGGCGTCCCCTGCATCGGCAGGCGGACTCCCAACCACTGGGCCACCAGGGAAGCCCCACCACACAACTTTTAATGACAGTTTAATGTTCCATCATATGGACATGCAAGAATAACAAATTTCCTTTGTTGTAGATTTTTTTTTCCAGAAATAATAGCTTGATGAACTGATTTGTAACACCCACCTTTGTGCATATGTCTGGTTAAGATAAAAATCCTAATAATCAGAGGCTGCGAATGCATATTTTTAGCTTTGAGGAGCCACTACCCCAGGCCTCTGGGCGGTGCCCTCACATTTCCTCCAGGCAGCCCTCCCAGACTGGCGTTTCAGGGCCCAGTGCATCTCCCAAGGCCCACGCCTTTCCCAATAGCTTCCTCCTTAAGCGACCTGGCCTGGAAGCCCTGAAAAATGCTCGGAAGTCCTGGCTGGTGAAGGCCAGGAGGGGCCCTGGGTGGAGAGCACAAAGCACAAAGCTAGTCTGGGGCACCGAGAGAGGCCCCGCCCACCTCGGGGCTGCTGGCCGAACATTCCTCCCGGGACAATGGCTGCCTCAGGGAATCCCGAGAATGAAGGAGGCCGGGTGGCTTCCCGAGGCCACCCCCCAGACACCCCCGCACCAAGTTGAACCCGTTCCCAAAATGGAAAGAAGGGGCGCTTTGCACTGGGGACGGGGTGGGGAAGGGCAGTGCTTCCTCGTGCCTACACCCTCCCTCCCCCACCCCCTTCTTTCACCAACTGTAATCCGGGACGCCCCAGCCCGAGTCCCGCCCAGCCACCCCTTCCCTGTGGATCTTGGGCAAGTCCTGCTCTCTCTGTAAAATCCCTGCTTCCTCAACTGTAAAATCAGGGGCTTGGATTCAGCGACTGCTAAATTCCCCACGCATCTATAATGCCATAAGGTAGTGGCTAAGACAGGCACAGGCTCTGGAGCCATATTGCCCCAGTTCAACTCTTGGTTTGCCCTTTACCCTGTAAATTTAACATTTCTGCCTCAGCTTCCCCATCTGTAAAGTGGATTGATGATAGATGCCCAGCCCTCACGGGGCTTTCCTGAGGAAGGATGAAAAGATGCTCATGAAACAAATGGCTGAGTCATCAAAATCTATGAATAGTGATTCACACTTACCTCTAAAGCTAACTGGATCCCTAGCCCCAGTCCCCTCTATTGCCTAGTTGAGATTTTGGCCCCTGGACATTTTCCCAGCAACTGGCCACACCTCTGGGAGATGAAGGGCAACGGATGTCCCAGGGAAGCCTGTGTCTGGCATGTTTCCACTTGCCCTTGTATGAGCCATAAAGCCATAAAGCTGTAAAACTGTAAAGGCTTTTGGGGGCAAATAAAATTTAAAATACAGGAAAACTCCTGTGTCAGGTCACATGTCTCCACTTTTGTTTGGGAACTGCAAGCATTTCCAATGCAGCCAGCAATTGCTACACACCGTGGGTGACAGGATTCCAGGCCCTTAATAACGCATTGGAGGCTTAGGACTAACACACTTGAACAGTGAGTAACATGGGTTTCCCATAAATATTTTCAAGCTGTTTACCACAGATCCCTGCCCAACCTCCTCTACTCTCCCTCACACACTTGTTCTCTGCTTCTCCTTACGCACCTCCTCCTCAACCCTATCCAATACCCCCGAATTAAAATCCTCTGCTGTCATAAAAAGAAACAAAATTGAGTTATTTGTAGTGAGGTGGATGGACCTAGAGTCTGTCATACAGAGTGAAGTAAGTCAGGAAGAGAAAAACAAATACCCTAGATGCCACTGATATTAAGAAGCACTGTTGGGCTTCCCTGGTGGCACAGTGGTTAAGAATCCGCCTGCCAACGCAGGGGATACGGGTTCGAGCCCTGGTCTGGGAAGATCCCACATGCCGTAGAGCAACGACACCCGTGCATCACAACTACTGAGCCTGCGCTCTAGAGCCCGCGGGCCACAACTACTGAGCCCGTGTGCCACAGCTACTGAAGCCTGTGAGCCTAGAGCCCGTGTTCCGCAACAAGAGAAGCCACCGCAATGAGAAGCCCGTGCATCACAATGAAGCGTAGCCCCTGCTCACCGCAACTAGAGAAAGCCCGTGCGCAGCAACAAGGACCCAACGCAGCCAAAAAAATAAAAGAAAAGAAAGTTAAGAAAAAAACCAAAACAACCCGAAGCACTGTTACTTTATGTACCATTAGAAAGAAAAAGCACTGCCAATTAAACTGACATAATGATTTCTTATCACTTGGAATTTTTATGTTACATTTATTAAAAAGAGTTCTTTTGGACTTAGATGGAAATAGACTTTTAAAAATATTTATTTATTTTATTATTTATTTACTTATTTCTTTTGGCTGCGCCGGGTCTTAGTTGCGGCATGCGGGATCTTTAGTTGTGGCATGCGGACTCCTTAGTTGCGGCATGCATACGGGATCTAGTTCCCCAACCAGGGATCAAACCCGGACCCCCTGCATTGAGAGCGTGGAGTTTTACGCACTGGACCACCAGGGAAGTCTAAAATATACATTAAAAAAAAAATTTATTTACTTTTGGCTGCATTGAGTCTTTGATGCTACACGTGGGTTTTCTCTAGTTGCAGCAAGTGGGGGCTACTCTTCGTTGCCTTGCGCAGGCTTCTCATTGCGGTGGCTTATCTTGTTGCAGAGCATGGACTGTAGGCACGTGGTCTTCAGTAGTTGTGGCACGTGGGCTTAGTTGCTCCGCAGCACATGGGATCTTCCGGGACCAGGGCTCGAACCCATGTCCCCTGCATTGGCAGGTGGATTCTTAACCACTGTGCCACCAGAGAAGTCCCTGAAATATACTTTTTAACATAAATTACTCTTGCACCTATAGAGCAAGGAAAACATGGGTGAAATAAATTGCTTAAGAATTTCTTTAAATTTATCATATTCAGAGTCTGATTCTTGGAATCACTTTTCAGCTTTGAGCTGTCAATGTTTTTCCACATGGACTCATCATCGGGTCCAATTTAAGGATTGGTGAGACAGCATTTCTTAAAAGACTGCACTACTGAATTAATTATCTGTTGCTCTGTAAAAAATTACCCCAAATCTTAGAAGCTTAAAGCAACAAACATTTATTATGTTATAGTTTCTATGGATCTGGAACCTGGGAGCGGTTTAGCTGGTGTTTCTGGGTCAGGGTCTCTCATGAGCTAGCACTCCAGCTGTGGGCAGCAGAATCCACTTCCCAGCTCAGGCACGTGGGTGTTGGTAGACCTCAGTTCTTAGGTGACTGTTGGCTGCTACCTCAGTTCTTCACCACGTGGACCTCTCCAGAGGCCGCCTGACTGTCTTCATGACATGGCAGCTGGCTTCCCCAATAAACAATCCAAGAGAGAGCACAATCATTCAAGATAGAAGCCATGGTCTTTTTATAACCTAATATTGGAAGTCACATAGTATCATGATTTCTTCCCTATGCTACTGGTCACAAAGACCAGCCCAGAACAATGTGGGAAGGGGCTACATAGGGTGTGACTAGCAGAAGGTGAGGACCATTGGGGACCATTTTGCTGGTTGCCAACCACATCCATTATTACCCTTGGGGTTTCCCTCTAAGCCACTGACATCCATTCTGGAAGTTTCGATGCTGGCAGATGATCTTGTCAGATAGTTGATAAAAATTTCTAGATATCAGTCAGGACTCGAAGAGTCCTCACATGGTTTGTGGAGTGAAACATCATGGGGTTGCAGTTGTCCTGTCACGACACCAGGAAAGCCACCCAAATGTGTACATGTGCAGCAAGGACAGCTAAGCACATCTGCTGTCTGGCTGACAGCAGGTTAACATGCTGTTGATGGTAAGATGTTTACTGATTTCAGAAATGTTACCATGTGACCAAATGTGCACTTCAGAATTCATCAAATACAATATTTTACATAAGAATGAGAAATGGTGGCTCCAGAGTTAACTCAGAGACTCAACACCTTCTTCAGGGACCCAGGTTCCTTCCATCTTCACCTCTAACACCCTCAGCATATCTGCTGTGTCCCTGGATGGTTCCCCTCAAATCACAAAATGCCTGAATGCAATTCTAATCATCCCATGTGGGCCCAACTATTCCCCTCAAGTGCCTCCTTTTGAGAACAAAGAAACCTTTCCCAGAGACACCCAGAAGATTTTCCCTCTTGCCTCATTGATGGGAAATTGTTACTGCCTGTGTTTGTCAGTTGCATATGTTGGCAAAACTCAGAGTGATTTAAACAAGATTGAAGTTTATTCTTTCTCACATAAAAGAAGTCTGGGGCTTCCCTGGTGGCGCAGTGGTTGAGAGTCAGGGGGACACGGGTTCGTGCCCCGGTCCGGGAAGATCCCACATGCCGCGGAGCGGCTGGGCCCGTAAGCCATGGCCGCTGAGCCTGCGCGTCCGGAGCCTGTGCTCCGCAACGGGAGAGGCCACAGCAGTGAGAGGCCCGCGTACGGCAAAAAAAAAAAAAAAAAAAGAAGTCTGAAAATAGGTGGTGCTGGTGTGCCGGCTCCATAGTTTCAGTATCACTGGAGACCCACCACCTAGCTTACATGATTTCACTCTCAAATTCACCTCATGTTCCAAAATAGCTGCTGGAATTCCAGCCATCAGATCCACGTTGTAGACCAGAAGTAGCAAAACAAAGGGCCAACGTTTGTTCCTCAGCAGAGTCAGCAACTTCTCAGATGTTCCACGAGCATTTCTATCTACATCTTGTTGGTCAGAACTTGGTCACATGGCCATATCTAGCTGCAAGAAAATCTAGAAAGATTTTTCAGGAGGGCACTGTGTCACCCTAAATAAAATGTGACTCTTTATTATTAAGGAAGAAGACAGGAGAATGGATGTTAGGTGCTGCAATCTGTGTCGTCCACAGTCCTCATGCTTAAACCAAGCCCTGGTCAGGGGGCAGGATTACTAGGATTGATGTAGATGCATCAAGATTTACTCCTGGGTGGACACGGGTTACATTCCTTGAGAGGTGGATCCCTGAACAAAACCCGAATTGTTTTGTTTTGTTTTCATTCATGGACATTTATTCCAGAAAAAGAAGACTCAATGGTCACACAAAAATATTTTTCTTTTTTACATGAATATTTATGGCAGCTTTTTATTTGTAATAACTCCAAACTGGAAAAGACCCAGATGTTCCTCAAAGGTTAATGGTTAAACAGGCTGTAGTATATCCATTCCATGGAACAATACTCAGCAATAAAAGCAAACAATTGATACATGCAACGTGGATGCATTAAAAAAAAATTTATTGGAGTATAGTTGATTTACAATGTTGTGTTAGTTTCAGGTGTACAGCAAAGTGAATCAGTTATACATCTACATATATCCACTCTTTCTTAGCTTCTTTTCCCATATAGGCCATTACAGAGTACTGAGTAGAGTCCCTGTGCTATACAGTAGGTCCTTATTAGTTATCTAATTTTTATATAGTAGTGCATATATGTCAATTTCAGTCTCCTAATTTATCCCCCCCCACTTCCTCCCTGGTAACCATAAGTTTGTTTTCTACATCTGTAACTCTATTTCTGTTTTGTAGATAAGTTCATTTGTACCCCTTTGTGAGATTCCACATATAAGTGATATCATATAGTATTTGTCTTTGACTTCACTCAGTATGACAATCTTTAGGTCCATCCATGTTGCTGCAGATGGAAAACCTGAATTGTTAACACTGAAGAAGCAGATAAAGCAGTAACTACTGCTTATTGACCAACAATCATTGCCCCTCCCCACCTTTCTTGCTAACAGAACCTTGATTTTGTTCAGGGACCAGACTTCCAGTTCTTCAGGAGAGGCTGAGCCCCTCCCCAGTCCCAGGGGTGAATCTGGATTAGTCTGAGACACCTGTGGGAATTCCATTCTCTCTACTAGTGTTTGGTTTAAGATTGGACGTGTAATATGATTTTGGCCTATGACACATGAGGGGATGTTCTTTGGGAGACTTCTGGAAAGACTTCTCAGAGGCCAAAGGAGATACACCTTTTCTTAGCTTCTGTGTTGTTGTCTGCATGTGATATCTGGAACTGCGGAGCCATCTTGTGACTTTAAGAGAAGTTAGGGTACAAGGACAAAAACCAACATGATAAAGATGGCAGAAAAAAGAGAATGCAATATGGTGGAATATTCATAGAATGGAATCCTACTCAGTAATAAAAGTGAACTACCGATACATACAACTATTTGGATGAATCTCAAAAACACTGTCTGAAGCAAAAGGGTCAGGCACAAAAGAGTATATATAATATGATTCCATTCATAGAAAGGTCTAGATAGAACATGCAAGACTGACCTATGGAGGTAGAAATCAGATCAGTGGTTACCAGTGGGGGTGAGGGAGGGACTGACCACATGTGGTCACAAGAGGACTTTCTGGCATGATGTCAATGTTCCATATCTTGATTGGAATGGTGGCTACTAAGTATACATTTGTCAAAATTCATCAAACTGTACTTTTAAAATCTGTGCATTCTACTGCATGTAAATTATATTTCAGTAAAGTTGGCAAAAGAAATAAAGAAAAAAGAGACAAACAAGGAAGGAAGGAAGGAACACTGGGTCCTTCCTTGGTCCTCGACAACACTGTTGAGTCACTGAATTAACCAACAGTCCCACCTATTATGTCTTGTTTTGCAACATAATAAATAAACATCCTTGCTGTTTAGGGCATTTTTAAGTTGGGTCTTCTGTTAACTTGAAACCCAATTCCTCTTGTCAAAGTGGGGAGAGGCACCCAGAGATCAGGACACAGATCCAGCCTGGGAAACTGTGGGCTTCAAGGAACAGCTGAAAAGGGCAAGAGACTTGGGAGCTGCATCTGATCTGGTGGGGTCTGCTCCCCACCCCACCGTCATAGTGAGCCCAGTACAACTGGAGGTTTCTTCCCGCCGTTTTCCTGACCTTCTCTACCCCATTTATAACATAGTGACCTAGCAATCAAAGCACCTACTCTCAGACTTCTGGTGAGGATTAATTAAGAGAAAATGCAGGAAAGCTCTTAGCACAGTGCCTGGCACATAGTAAGGGCTCCATAAGGCTCTTGTCTTACCTCACCTGGCCCTCATGAGGATTACCTGGGCCTGAACCAAGCAGGAGAGGTGGGAATAGAATTCAGAAATCTTTAGGAAGCAGATCCTGGAACTGTAAATGATTGATGACACCAAGGTCTCAGGCTTGGGTGACAATGTAAATGGGATTGTTTCTCAGGATTTTGGCAAAGATTACCTGCAGTATCTGTTTTTATTACTAGGTAGATGCTGGTAAAGGGAGATAAGAAACATGGGAGGAGGAGGAGATTTGGAAAGTAAAAAGAAGAGTGTAAGTTGAATTTGAGATGACTGTGAGCAGTATGGAGGGGTGGACGAGAGCAAGGGCTCTGCCACCAAGTGGCTATGTGATCTTGGACAAGTTACCGGTTCTCTCGGAGCCTCAGTGTCCTCATCTGTAAAATGGGAATTCTAAGAATACTAGAATACTACCTCATTAGGTTGCTCTAAAGATTAGATGAAACTGTATATTTAAAGTGCTCAGCACAGTGCCTAGCACATAGTAGGTGCTCATTAAATAGTGACACTAATTTTCATCATCCCTTCACACCCTGCCTCATCTGCCTTGGCAGGCAGCCTCACACTGAGTTACTGCTGAAAGGGATGGAGAGTTTTGAGCTTATACTTCACCTTCTCCTGATTCAAAGAGGGTGTTCCCTTGCAGAAGATTTCCTCTCCTTTTCTTTTTCTTTGACCCGTGCCTCCCTTCCTTCCAGGCTCTACTCTGCCCTCCCTCTTCCAGGAAGCCTTCCCTGACTAATGCCTCCCCCTTCCCTGCCAACCCCTCCACAAGCCTCCCTGTAGGGACTGGCTTCTCAGCCCAGAGTTCTATCTACTCCCTTCCATTGCCCCTCCCTCAGTAAAGACCACTCCAGCTCAGATAAGGCCTGGACCCATGGGGAGGGACGCTGGCTCTTCACCACATCTCCAGTGGTTGAAAGCTCAGACAGGGGTGGGGGCTGGTAAGGAGGAGGCCACCTGCCAGAGTGGCAGCAGACAGGCCAGCTAAATCCTTGACCTACGATTTAAGGGGTCGGGCCTAGTTCAATAGAGCACTCCAGGCTGAGTCCCAGCTCATTCACACAGGTCAGGGGGATGAGGAGTAGGGAGGGGAGGAGGGCCATCTCCTCCAGGAGCCCCTTGGATTCATTCCCAGGCCTTGGAGGCATAATCCAGCACCATGAAAACCCACAACCTTCATCCCCATCAGAGCAGAACCTCCATCTGAGAGGCGAAGTAGGGACTGGGAACCGGTAGGGGAGGCGGATCAGAGAGGTGGAAGAGCTGTGGAACGCATGTCACAGAGCCTGGCACACAGTAAGGGCTCCTTAAGGCTCCTGTCTGTTTTAACCCAGAGTCCTTTGTTAGGTCCTGAGACCCAGCATCTTTGCCCAGAGTTCCCAGTTCCGCCCACCTCTCTGCCCCCCTCCTGCTCCTTTGGAATTTTCCCCCAGAACTGGGCCCTACCAAGATTTGGGGGCAGGTCCTTTGAACAATGGGTCTGTCCAATGGAATCCCACGTGCAAAACAGAGACATTTCCCTCGCCATAAGTGCTAGTCAGGTCTCAGGATGAGGGCCAAGCCTGGGTCCCGCTCTCAGCCAGTTGCCCCTACCCTTGGGTTTCCCCATCGCCCTGGTTTGCCCACTGGGAGTGCTATGCAAATGAGATGCAAAGCAAGCCAAGATAGCCGTAGGGATTGGCTGATGCCGGAGACTTTGTCCGCCCAATCCAGGGCCTCCCGGCAGCTTGGGCTCCAGCACTCCATCCCACCCCACCCCCACCCCCCGCCCCCCACAGGTCGGTCCCGCCCATAAATCAGCTCCGTCAGCGTTAATGGCTCCTGACTAATTGCCTGGACGCTCCGGCTCGGGTCTCCAGCATTAAAATTCAATCAGGCCCAGCGCTGAGCTATTAAATATTCATCGGGAGAGCTTCCCGAAACCAGGCTGGGGGATGGGGAGTGATTGGGTTGGAGGGACTACCCGAATCTACCAGCTCCAGAGGAGGCTCCCTGTTCCTCCCCAGTACTCTCTTATATCCTACAACTGCTGCCTGATTTCCATCCTGCTGGACCTGATTTCTCTCTGGAAGTCCCTAAACCCTCTCTAGAGACTCCTGGGAGATTGAGCTGCCCTGCAGGAGTGTGGTGTTAAGTTATGCTGAGGGGCTGCCCTATTCCTCTGCCCTGCATCCCCTCCATGCCTGGGCACCTCACCCCATGGACCTCTCACCCAGTCAGTGCCCACTGTGGGTCATTATTAATGCTGGAACCTTAGGTACCTCAGGAGTAGAATAGCTCCAAGGCACAGATGACTTCATCCTTAGCAGAGACCAGGAGGGGCCCCTATGTGCCTGGTTCTGCTGCCTTTGCCAGGGGCTTTGCTGGCGCTACTCTGGCCATCTTCAGCAGGCTAGAGAGACCTCCAGGCTGGGCAGCCTGGTCTGTGCCGGAAGGGAGGAGGGGGCTCTGTGCAGTCCTCCTCTCCTCTCCCCTTCCCCCAGGAATGCAGCCTGTCCGAGCGCCTGGGCCCCTGGCCTGATGCTGAGCAGGCTGCCTGGAACTTCTCAAGGAGGGTACCCAGGAGGAGGGGGCTGGGGCTGAGGGCCTGTAGGGGGTCATTGGGAGGGTCCTGGATTGAGCAGGAAGTGCATCCCCACTCACCCACCCACACATACAGACACACTATAGTTGGAGGGTTATGAAGAGGGTTTAGCAGGTGTGATGACAGCCATGGCCCAAAGGCTGGAGTGAGCCACTCAAATAAGGACTGGGAATTTTCCTAGACCCTCCATGTTGTATTGAAATATCATGTGACACAGCTCCAGTCCCTGGGCCTGGAGGTGTTTGAGTTAGGGAAAAGAGAGAGCACCAGGAAATATGCTAGGAGAAACCTGTTCCCCTCCCCGGTTTTACAGAGAATCCTCAGGAGCAAACCACCTGTTCACAAGGCTCTTCCCCTGCCCTTTGGACTGCTCCCTGCTCCTGGTGCCTGAGGTCCTGCAGGAAATTAACCCTGTGGGGCATGGCAGAGGCTGTGACTGCCAGAGCCACAGAGCGCCTCATAGATGCTACAGGGGAGGGATGGAGGCCAAGGGCACCAGGAGGTGTGTGAAGTTCAGGGCATGCTGTTTGGGGGGACACTGGAAAGGACTTCGTGTTCCGCTACTCTGAGATCATCGACCCTTGGCCCAGCAGGAAGCCTAGGATTCTGGTCTGAGAACCCCTAGTCCCCCAGAACTTAGGTGCTCTCCTAGCAGGAAATGGGGGTGGGGAGAAGCTGAGAAGCACCTCCTCTCCAGGACCCAGGCAGGCCCCAGGGCTGGGTGCAGGGCAGAATATGTCTGGCAGCGATTACGAAGGGAGCTGGGGCTGGGAGGCCTCAGACTTCAGCAGGTCAGGAGTGACCTGAGCCAAGTGTCTGATTCCAAAGCCAGACGTCACAGGCAATCCAGGATTCCAGCTCACCCCACGTGTGGTTCCCATTAGGGCTGGCTGGGGTCTTCCTGAAGGCCAGGCGGATTCCTGAGCCCCTCCCCCAGCACAGCCCCTCCCTCTTGGGGCTGTTTGGAATATCTTACCCAGTTCTTCCAGGTGGCCTGCTAAAATGCAACCTCCGGGATTTTCTGGGGCATCCCACTCCAAATAGGCCTCCCTGCCCACTAGATGATGTTTTTGCAGTGTCAAAGGGGACAAAGCGATAGGCGACTTATAACCCCCCAGGGAAGGCTAATCCCTGAAGACCCCTACACTGTGCCTGGGGCCTTCCCTCCTCTCCAGGTTAGCTGTTTTTGTTCAGGCCTCAGCCCCTCTGGTCCTGACACTTGCAACTGCCCTCACTGACCAGGCCTTTCCTCCATAATGGCCCTGAGTGGGCATTCTAAAACCCAGACCTGTTATTCAGATCATTTCCCTCTTACAAAACTTCCAACAGCCTTTCAGTATGTTTGCATCCTCAGATATATCTGTGCTATGTGTGTTTTAGACACACACACCATTTTAAAGATATAAAAAATAGTTGTCAACATTTAAAAACCAGGAGGCAACACATAAAAATCTACACTTGTAATTTTTCTTGAAAACAGCTGATAATACTAAGCTCACAGGCTGGCATGGCAACAACTGGCCGGAGCTGAGTAGCAACTGGTCTTCCAGAAGGGATCCCTGGGGGTGACGTGAGCACCACAGTCCCCACTAGTCCCTACTGTCTCCCAGGTCTGAGGCCCAGATGAGTGAATGGCCTTTTTTTTTTTTTTTTTTTTTGTGGTACGCGGGCCTCTCACTGCTGTGGCCTCTCCTGTTGCGGAGCACAGGCTCCGGACGCGCAGGCTCAGCGGCCATGGCTCACGGGCCCAGCCGCTCCGCGGCATGTGGGATCTTCCCGGGCTGGGGCACGAACCCGTGTCCCCTGCATCAGCAGGCGGACTCTCAACCACTGTGCCACCAGGGGAGCCCCGTGAATGGCCTTTTTAATCACTGGGCTGGCACTGACCTTTTTATCTTACTTCCTGTCAGTTTCACTCCTTCCAGCATCTTATGTTCCTTTCTGTCTCTCCCTGTGCTGACACTTCAATTTGCTACAACAAACCCAAGTCTAAGGTATGTGTCTCTTCAGCCTCCTTCACGCACCTCTCTGCTCCTTATCCCAGTCAGCTCCTCCCCTCCAACACTCCTGCTCCAGACACATCACTACCTTCACAGTCCCGAGTCTTTGCACATGCTGTTCTTTTTTTTTAATTTTTAATTTTTTACATTTTTTTGAAGTATAGTAGATTTACAGTGTTGTGCCCATCTCTGCTGTACAGCTAAGTGACTCAGTTATACTCATATAGACATTATTATTTTTTTTTTTTAATTTATTTTTTGGCCTACGGAATGTGGGATCTTAGTTCCCGGACTAGGGATGGAACCTGCGCCCCCTGTGGTGGAAGCTCGGAGTCTTAACCACCAGGGAAGTCCCTACATTCTTTTTTTTTGGGGTGGTGGGGGTGTGCTGGGTCTTCGTTGCTGCACACGGGCTTTCTCTAGTTGCAGTGAGCAGGAGCTACTCTTCGCTGCGGTGCGCGGGCTTCTCATTGTTGCAGAGCACGGTCTCTAGGCGCGTGGGCTTCAGCAGTTGTGGCTCGGGGGCTCTAGAATGCAGGCTCAGTAGTTGTCCTACATGGGCTTAGCTGCCCCGAGGCATGTGGGGTCTTCCCGGACCAGGGATCAAACCCATGTCCCGTGCATTGGCAGGTGGATTCTTAACCACTGGACCACTGGGGAAGTCTCCTACATTCTTTTAAAATATTCTTTTCCATTTTGGTTTATCACAGGATATTGAATATGCGTGCTGTTCTTCCTGCCCCATGAACTTCTATTTCTCCTTCCAGCCCAAACCCAGAAGCCTCCTGATGCCTCCGGCAGGCAATACCTTCAGGTTGTCCAGCGGTCCCTAGGATTCCAGAACATCTCACACTGCATCCCCACCCTATAGTGACAGCCCCTCTAGGGCTGGGAGCAGGCCTGCTGAGCATCCCCAGGGCTCACCTGTGTTGAGGAATCAGGCCATCAGGTGGGTGATGGGGATGGTTGGGGGCAGGGGTTGTAGCTCCGCCCCTCTGGAACGGGCCTCAGTGGCAAACACAGGTTTGTTGGAGTTGGCAAGGTTGCAGGAGGGGAGGCAGCAGGCGTTCTGTGCTGCAAGGTGAGGTCCGAGGATCTTGGCAGGAAGGACACCTGTGTCATCCAGGGACCTTGACATAAGCTGGGTGAGGGCTTGATATATATGGGAGCCTAATCTCACTCAGGATCACCTGTGCTTCTGCTCCTGGGGGATTGTTTAGACCCCTGAGGGTGTGTGTAAACATTTGGGCAGTGGTTCCTTGCACCAGGGCAGTGGGGTACTCTGCCCTGTGAGCACCCCCAATGCCCCCAGAGCTGCCATCAGTACAGGGATGGAGAGGACAACATCCTCACCGCTTGAAGCTGATGTTGCAGAGACCCCAGGAGATGGGCTTGAAACCAGTGAGGCTGCTCGCATGATCTATTCCCTGGCCTCCCGTCCCTAGCCCACGCCCCTCTTCCCCAGCAGAGTCTCTGCTTCCTCAGGGTCCCCAGCTGTCACAGCACCTTCCACAGGACCCAGTCAACCCCTGTCATCACTCCCCCTGCCCCGGGGGCTCCCCAAGACCAGGGGCGGGCCTGATGCTCCTGGTCTCCCCAAGACTAGCAACTAGCCCTCTGTGGAATCACCCAAGAAGTAGATACTGGGGTATCCCCATTTTACAGAGGAGGAAACGGCTCTGAGCGGGGAAGGAACGTATTCAAGATGCCCCAGCCTTGAGGAGTAACTGGACGGAGAATTTCAGCCCAGGCCGAGGGAGGCGTCTGAGAGCCAAGTTCTGTCTCCTCCACCCTGCCTCTTCCAGGGGGTTCCAGGCCCTCCCCTGGCTTCCTCACCCTCCCCTCCCACCCACACCAGTCACAGCCGTCCTGTTCAGGGATGGAGGCGTTAATATCCCAAAGCAAGACTTGACCACGGACCAATGCGGGCGTCAGCGAGTTGAGGAGGGACAACCCCCAGGATGCTTCAGAAGTCTCGACCCCACCAGGAGTAGAACCTGAACAGTGGGATTCTGCGTCTTGTAAAGCTGTGTGACTCCAGCAGCGGAATCCCCGTCCTCAGCCAAAGAGAGGCGGGTCGGGGCGCTCTCGGTACCCCCCAGCATTCGCCCCAAGGCGGGTTCGCGGGTCACCCCTGAGCTCCCGCCCTCCCCTCCCGAGCGGGGGTGTGCGCGTAAGAGGGGGGCGTTCGGTACGCCTCAGCCCCTCCCCCATCCTTGGGGGAGGGGGAGGGAGGAGGGAGCAGATGGCAGCAATTACCGCTCGGACCCTCCCCCGCCCTTAGCCTGAGGCCGGAAGATCGGCCTCGCAAGCTTTCGCGGGCGGGAGGGGCGGCGGCCTCTGCGGCCTGGAGCCGACTGGGCCGCGAGCGGGGTGAGGGGCGCAGGTCCGGGAGGGGACTTCCTTCCCCCGGGAGCGGGGCTGGGAGATTCCCTTGGGAAAGGCCAAGCCCTCCCTTCCCGCTCCCAGCCCGAGTCGGTTCGGGCCGGTTGTCCCTCCAAGCCCCGCTCCTGTAGGTCTCAGAGCTCCTAGGGTGTTCAGGTCTCTGCCGGGGTTCAGGCTGGGGAGAGGGGAGCTGTACGGTTGTGCAGGTTGTTATCTAAACAAGGGCCGGGGGCTTCCCTGGTGGCGCAGTGGTTGCGAGTCCGCCTGCCGATGCAGAAGACACGGGTTCGTGCCCCGGTCCGGGAAGATCCCACATGCCGCGGAGCGGCTGGGCCCGTGAGCCAT
>NC_041219.1:87584724-87623728 GCF_002837175.3 Physeter macrocephalus | reverse complement strand
CCCGGGAAGACCCCACATGCCGCGGAGCGGCTGGGCCCGTGAGCCATGGCCGCTGAGCCTGCGCGGCCGGAGCCTACGCTCCACAACGGGAGAGGCCACAGCAGTGAGAGGCCCACGTACCGCAAAAAAAAAAAAAAAAAAAAAAAGTACTTTAAACAAGGGCCGGGAGTTTAGAATGGGGTCCGAAATCCAAGCTCGGGCCTTGGCAGGAGTTGACTCTGGGGGAAGGCAAGGGGCACCTTTTCTCACTGAGGGATGATAGGAGCAAGCCTGGACTGCCCGTGCTTCAGGGCAGCGGACTGTGTGCCGGAGCGCAGATAGCTCGAGGTGGCCTGTGTGGGGCAGGGGCAGGGCCAGAGAGAACAAGAGGGCTCTCAAGACCCAGGACACAGCTCTACAAACTGGGCTTCCCTGGCCCTTTCTCTCTTCCCGAATTCCTCTCCCATCCTTCCCTTGTCCAGCTCATTAGCAAAATTTGGCCTTTCTGTCTCTAAGCTATATCTTGGATCAGACCCCGCCCCCAACCTCTCCAACGTGCAAGCCCCTATTACTCCTACTTCCTCGCACAGCTTCAGAGGCTTCTGTCTGCTCTCCTGGTTCCCCAGCAGTCAACTCATACAGCTGCCAGGGGGCGTTCAAAATACCAATCAGAAAACAAATCAGAGCATGTCACTCCCTGCTAAACAACCTCCATGGCTTCCTCTGGAAGAGAGCCCCAACTTCTCGCCCTGACCCCTGCCTATGCCGACCTCTCCTCCAGCATTCCCCCTCTGCCTAGGCACTGCTCACCCTGGCTGCCTTTCTGTTCCTTGAACTAGACAAGCTTTCCCCCACCTCTGGCCTTGGCCCTGCAGGTCCCTTTGCCTGGAAGGCTCTGCCCAGCTCCTTCACAGGTATGTCACCTCCCCATCAGCCCTGACCACAATACTGAAGCAGCCCCACACTCATCTGCCTGATGTATTGTGTCACTTAACCTCATCTGTGTCTTCCACAGGACTTAACCACTTTCTGTAGCTATCTTCTTTTTTTTTTTTTTTTTTTTTTTTTTTTTTTGTGGTACGCGGGCCTCTCACTGTTGTGGCCTCTCCCGTTGCGGAGCACAGGCTCCGGACACGCAGGCTCAGCGGCCACGGCTCACGGGCCCAGCCGCTCCGCGGCATGTGGGATCTTCCCGGACCGGGGCACGAACCCGTGTCCCCTGCATCGGCAGGTGGACTCTCAACCACTGCGCCACCAGGGAAGGCCCCTGTAACTATCTTCTTCATTCACTTGGTTTGTGGTCTGTTTCACCTACCAGAATGCCAGCTTCATGAATTCAGGTGTCTCTCTTGTTCTCTACTGGCATGATGCCCAGCACAAACCTAGAAGGTGCTCAATATTTCCATACATTTCAGGAATGCGGGAGTCCCTGGGAAATGAACTGGACACTAGTCCATCTGGTCACTCTAAGGGGCCTACTCCCTGGGAGGGGCCAGCTGTAAACCTCTGTGTTCACCCAAATGCCTCATACACGTGGGCAGGCCTGTGGTTTCCAGTCACGGTAATCTTAGCAGCCAACACTTACTGAGCATTTACTATGTGCCAGGCATTAGGTGCTTTACATGGCTTAATTAATTTTATTTGTATGACAAAGTACATACTAATATCCTCAGTTTACAAGTAGAGACACACAGGACACACACGATGTGTGATCGTTCAGCAAACATACACACGCATCATCAGCATTGGACTCATTAATTTTCATCGTACAATAGATGCGTGAGATGAGTAATATACGGTTGAAGCTGGGGCATTTAGTAACTACTGCAGCAAGGTGGAACAGAACAGGAGAACAGAACACCAGGGAAGGGTCAGCATGGGGGCACAGGGCTAGTTTGGGCAAGTGAGCAGAAGAGGACATTTAGGCCACAGCCTGTGCCCTTGCTCTGGGTCCCCGCAGCACTCAGAGGTGCAGCTGTGATGCAGAGGCAAGGGCCTGGGTCCTGGTGTTCTGCCCTCCCCCAGAGGGCAACCACTTACCTTCTCAGGGCCATATTAACGAAGTGTCGGGGGAGGCATACACAATACCTAACTCCCAGAGCCCTGGGCAGGATTACATGAAAAAATGCCCTAACCTATAAGGGAAAAGTATCTGGAAAGAAAAAGAAAAGATATATATGTATGTATAACTGAATCACTTTGCTGTATGCCTGAAACTAATACAACATTGTAAATCAACTGTACTTCAATCAAAAAAAAAAATTGCTTGTGGAAGTACTTCATCAGCTGCAGAGGACTTGCTGAGGAAAGAGATCAGGGTATAGGTTGCCAGCCTGAAAAACGGGGGTTAGAGCTACACTTTTGGCCCAAGTCACAGCCCTCTGTTGTGTGCTCCTCCAGGGCGGACCAGGGTCTGCCTCTGTCCTCGGCCTGGCACAGTTAGTACTCGATGAGTGTTTGTTGAGTGAATACACGTGTTTGTTGAGTGAATGCCTGGCTTGAGGGAATGACCAGGGGATGAGTAAGAGAGGGAAAATAAATACCGTGATGTATTGACACCCAAACTCAAAGACAGAGTGAACCGAGCAGGGACTAGAGACCCTCTGCCTCTGAGCCTGTTTCTTCATCTGTCAAAAGCAGTGGAAAGGCTTGGCCCACCGTTCTCTCTGAGCTCCAGCGTGGATCAGATGAGATCCAGCGGGTCCATGGAGGCCCCCTTTGCTATCTATTGCTGAGCTGAAGTGTCCCCTCCCCCGACATCCCTGTCCCCCGGAATTTATAGATTCTTCATTGTCCTGCACAAAGGCCTTCTTGGGGAGGAGATGGGGCGGGGGAGGAGGCTGGGGAACTAAAAAGTCAGAGGCTGAGTAACAGCCGGCCACACCCGAGGCCCCATAAATCTGCCCCAGCTCCCTGTAAGAAGGACTTCCTTTGCCTTCACCCTGAGCAGCTTGCAGGGCTCTGGCTGCTGGGATCAGTTCATCCTCCCAGCAGCTCTGGAGCCTCACCAAGGTGGAGGTGTGAGGGGCGTGAAGACAAGACCCTGCGAGTGGTGGGGGACTGCTACTGTTTTATCCCTCTGACGTCAGAAAGTCCTTTCCCCCGTTTCGCTCCACTCCCTTGTGTGCCCTGTGTAATTCTAGTCCACTGCTGTTGGTTCTGAGCAGAAAAGTGAGCGTTCTGTGGGTATTCTGAGTCCAGACCCCAGAAAGCAGCCTCTTCCCCCACTCCGGCCTCTCAGGGAGAGAGGGTCGGGGCTGAGAGTAGAATCGGCATATGGTGCAAGGCTAACAGATGACATGGAAAACAGAATTACTCAGCTGTTCTGTCCCTCCATCTTCCGCCAAGAAGGGATGGCCTTCAAACTGGAAAGAGATAATGATATCAATTGGGAGGGTTGAGGAGGAGAGGAAGGGAATCCACAGGGTACAGGGGACCACAAACCGGCACGGAAAAGACCTGGCTTGGAAGCCCATCCCTGCCACTCACCAGCTGGGTGATCTCAAGCAGGTCCATTAACCTCTCAGAGTCTGTGTTTCTTCATCTATGAAATGGGTCAGTGAAAGAACCCTGCCTTACCTTCTCACTGGCTTTTCTGAAGATGACATGGATTTTCCTCTTTGTAAAATGGGCTTTACAACTTCTGAAGGTGTAAAAATGTAAGAGGTTACTTATAAACTGCAAGTGTTAGCCCCTTAGTTGTTTGTAAAATTATTTTTTAAACATTTTTTCCTACAACAAAATAAAATGGAGTAGAAAACATTAGAGCGTGCCACAACTACTGAAGCCTGTGCGCCTAGCGCCCGAGCTCCGCAACAAGAGAAGCCACCGCAATGAGAAGCCCTCGCACCACAGCAAAGAGTAGCCCCTGCTCACGGCAACTAGAGAAAGCCCGCGCACAGCAACGAAGGCCCAACGCAGCCAAAAATAAATTAATTAATTAAAAAAAAAAAAGAAGAAAACATCACAGTGCATCACATAGTTTTATAAAACTTTGCTTTTCGTTATGTGTATGTTCATGTGTCCTGGGGCTGAAGGTAGATGTATTTACTGTGGGTGATGGTCAAAAAAGTTTGAAACTTTCCAAATGGAGGAGATTCTTTAGTGATATCTCCAGAAAGGAATAGTGGATGGATGGAAGTTAACAACAAGAAATGCACCAGGTGAAACATATATGTAATTGGTGGTGGACTGTGGAACCCCAGGCTGGGAAGATGAGCCCTGAGAAGCTCAGTATAACTGAGGTTGGTGGCGATGGGTGGAGGGGCTTACTTAGGACCTATCTGCTCTCTCGGTGCGTAAGGAGGCTCTCTTTGCTTTGTAAGATGCCTGGGGCCTGAATCCTGGGGATGCTGACCCTGAACACCTACTAAGCCATGGATGCTGCTCCTTCAGCATGGTCCTGAGCTGAGCCAGCAAGAATGGGCTGGTCAGTGAGAACCTTGAACTCCTGTGCCTGGACCCCTCCCCCAAAAAGTCCACTAAGTGCAACAGGTATGATGTAGTGGTGGGCAGGACCCCCCTGCCTGAACTTCACCCATGACCCTCACCCCCACCCCCACCCCCGGGGCCACAGTCTAGCGAGGGTGAACTGGTCAGAGGGGGCCCTAAATCAATCCCAGGCTTCCCTGGTTGGCATTGAGTTACGAGCTGTGGGTTTTGTGATGTAGATCGTGGTTGGGGAGGAGGGGGCATGACCTATGGCAGGTCACACAGGACCCCCAGAAGGGGCCAGAGCTGGGGTCAGAGGCCATCTCCTCCATTCTCTGCCCCACCCTGCTGGGTACCATTTCTAGTCCTTAAGCTGGGTTGGGCCATTTCCCTACTGACCTCTGGCCCCAGCTGTACCTGCCACCAGACCGGTAGGGTAGGAATAGGGGGGTTCATGCTGGAAAAAGATCCTGGAAGAAAGGAAGAGGAATGAGATGAGAGGACACTTGGCTCCTGACAGGTGACTGGTCTATGCTCCAAACTGGACCCAAGCGTTTTCTGAGCTCTTTATCTGCAGATTTGCCACTGTGCTCTCCCCCAAACTCCCCCTGTTTTTCTGATTGAATTCCACATGTCAAGACTCCTGCAAACCCCAGCCCAGAGGATTAGATGGCTGGAGATATGGCATGACAGTCAGAGAGCAAGATAGAGAGAGAATCAAGCTGGTGCTCCAAACAATGCATATTATCAGGGCTTAAGAGAGAGAGTTAGAGGGGTAAAAAGATGGAAAGATCCAGACAGTAAGATGAGAACGATCAAAAACTGAAAAGATGGAGAAAAGGTGAAGCCAGACAGAAGGAAGACAGACAGAAGGCAGTGAAGAGAACTAGGCTGAAGAGAAACTGGAGTGGCAAGAAAAGAGCATTCTGGTAAACTCCTGTCAGACCCCAGCAGCTCAGAGATCAAAAGGAGGATAACCTGCACAATTCCTTCACTGTTAATCCTTAAGGCCGCCACACGGAGACTCCAGAAGGAAATGTACCTGACAGAAAGTTACCTGTATCACCCAGGATGTTATCCATTATTTGACACATTAACCAGCAACCTCCACTCCCCTACTGCCACAATCATCTCTATCAGCAAAGACATACACAGGAAGGGTCAAGACCCAGGCTGAGGAATTGAGCAGGGGTGGGGGAGGGACACAGAGGTCTCCCGAGGCCTGGACGGGGCACCTCCGAATGGGCATCACTGCAGATGGAATGTAAAAGAAAACTCATGAAACTTCTGGGTACCCAGACAAGTTGACTAATGATAACCTACAAAAATAATTCTCCTGTCCTATGTGGTTTGCACCACAAATCGAACTCCACCACTCTCCTCCTGTGCACTAGTCCTGCCAAGACCCTGCACCTGCACCTGCATCTGACCCCAGAACCCTCTGCTATAGCCTCCACTCTGTGGGGTGGGGATGCTCTCCCAATCCCTGCACAGGGCTGCCACCTGCTGGCTGAGAGTGGCCTTGTGGAAACAGGACCCTTGTAGAGGCTGGGGGGTGGTGTGTACTGAACTGGCAGGAGCTTCTCAAGGCTTGGGGGAAGAGAATTTGAAAAGCAAAATGTGAAATCCCCTTTACCCAGGTAGATGTTCCTGGGGCCTCTCAGCACAAGTCAAAGGCTCCTATCCTTCTACTACAGTCACTCCTGAATGGTGCTGAGGGGTTCTTCAGGCCAGAGGAGAGCCTCAGGAAATTCACATTTCCTGAGTGGTGGACACTGTGCTAGATGCAGGAGACAGAAGGACCAAGGTGAGGGAAATAGCCAAGTATGAGATTAATGATAACTAGTGTGAAAAGCACCAGAGCCAAAATATATGCCTGACACAACGTAGGTTTCAATTAATAGTTGAGTGAATGAATGAATTTCTGAGATAGCACTGAGCAATGATGAACTCTGTACAGCAGAGGTTGTGGAGGAAGAGGAGGAAATAGTCAGGGAAATCTTTCTGATTCTTTTCTTTCCCCATTTTGTTATCAAGTAGTAATTATCCTGGTGGAAGATTCAAACATTAAAAAGCAAAATATGAAGGTCCCCTTTCATCTCATTCCTATCCCCCTCCTTAAGTGAACCACTGCCAACATTTAAAAAAAATATTTATTTATTTATTTGGTTGCACCGGGTCTTAGTTGTGGCAGGTGGGCTCCTTAGTTGTGCCTCGCAGGCTCCTTAGTTGTCGCTCCAGGGCTCCTTAGTTGTGGCATGCAAACTCTAGTTGCAGCATGCATGTGGGATCTAGTTCCCTGACCAGGGATCAAACCAGGGCCCCCTGCATTGGGAGCACAGAGTCATAACCACTGTGTCACCAGGGAAGTCCCCACTGCCAACCTTTTAATGAGCATTCTTTACAGTAGTCCTCAGTTTTGGCTGCACACTAGAATCACATGAGGAGATTTTTTTAAATCCCCTTGCTCAAGTTGTGCCCCAGACCAATTACCTCAGAATCTCTGGGGTGCGTTCCAGGATCAGTATTTTTTTTTTTAAATATTTATTTATTTATTTTGGCTGTGCCGGGTCTTAGTTGCAGCACTTGGATCTTTAGTTGTGGCATGCGAACTCTTAGTTGTGGCATGCATGTGGGACCTAGTTCCCTGACCAGGGATCGAACCCAGGCCCCCTGTATTGGGAGCGTGGAGTCTTACCCACTGGACCACCAGGGAAGTCCCCAGGCATCACTATTTTTTAAAGTCCCCAAGTGATTACACTGTGCAGCCAATGTTGAGAACTACTGTTTCAGGCCTTTCTATGCATTTACATACATGTAAGCAGCCAACTGTGCACAGGTGCACACACACACGTGATATATATATTACATTGAGTTTTTCTTCTCAATTAACAACATTTCTCAGAGATATTTTCAGAGCAATCCATATGGATCTATCCTTTTTTTTGGCCATGCTGCACGGTATGTGGGATCTTAGTTCCCCGACCAGGGATCGAACCTGTGCCCCCTGCAGTGGAAGTGTGGAGCCCTAACCACTGGACTGCCAGGGAGTTCCCCTATCCTATTATTTTGTTTAATGAAGGCAAAATCTACACATGCATATTTTTCCAAGCCCTTCCTCTACTGATGAACATTTAAGTGGTTTCTAAATTTTTTTACTAATACTAATAATGCTGCAAAGTTATACACAGTATATCTTTGTTCACATATGCAAGTGCTGTTTTGGGAAAGATTTCTAAAATCAGAATTTCTGGGTTAATGTGTATGTACATTTGTTATTTTGATAGACACTGTCAAAATGCTTTCCAAAAATACTTCACTAATTTACATTCTTCCAACAGTGTAAGCATTTAATATTACTAGTGTTTAATTTTTGCTAAGCTGATGGTCCAGAGTAATATTGATATTTCATTATTTTTTTAAAGAATATATTTATTTATTTTTGGCTGCGTTGGGTCTTCTTTGCTGCGCGCGGGCTTTCTCTAGTTGTGGGGAGCAGGGGCTACTCTTCGTTGCAGTGCGCTTCATTGCAGTGGCTTCTCTTGTTGCAGAGCACGGATTCTAGGCGTGCGAGCTTCAGTAGTTGTGGCACGTGGGCTCAGTAGTTGTGGCTCACGGGCTCTAGAGTGCAGGCTCAGTAGTTGTGGCGCACAGGTTTAGTTGCTCTGCGGCGTGTGGGATCTTCCCAGACCAGGGCTCGAACCCATGTCCCCTGCATTGGCAGGCAGATTCTTAACCACTGTGCCACCAGGGAAGTCCCCATTATTGTTTTAATCTGCCTTTTCCTGCTTACTTGTGAGATGAAGCATCTTTTCATATATTTATTTTGGCCATTTGTATTTCTTCTATGAATTAATTACCATGTCTTTTGCCCATTTTCCTATTAGGTTGATTTTTAATTAGGATTAGAGGAAATTTTACTTCCAATAATATGGCTGGCTGGACTCCGGACTAATCTTTCTGAGTAAAACAGTAAAAATGCAAGTTAAAATACAAATTATTTTAAAAGCATTGAAGAGTTGGCCAGATAGCAAGAATTTATTAGGTTAAAATCTAAGGGAAGGCAGAAACTCAGGGAAACAGAGCAAAGAATATGCTTTAGCTTGAGGACAGCTGTTTAATTAGGCAAACTTGAGCTTCAATTTCCATAGCCTTTATATCTGACAGAATCAAGGTGAGGAATTTCATAGAAGATTTCTTTAAAAAGCTAGGAGTCCAAAGGGTATGTTCTGAATATAAGATTGAACCTCAAATAAATCCACCCCACTGCCACCTCCAGGGGACTTTAATGAAAGCCTCCTCAGTGCTAAACTGATGGAAAGGTTCTTATCCCCTCTATCCACTTGAGCTGATCTGCAGCCCATGTTTACATTATCCTGGGTGATCCAAAAACCTCCAAGTCAGGAATTCCATTGAAAGTGGTTCAAGACTGGTGGTACCTCTAAGTGCCTGGAAGAAGCAAGCTCCCATTCTCTGAAAGAAGACACCTTCATCCTCAGCTTCAAGGAATTTCCAACAAAATATTCCAGGGAAAATAAATAGCTCACAGTTTAAAACAAAAAAACACTAAACACAAAAGGAAAAAAGACTATCAGCAAGATCCAGCCCGCCCATATAATCCAGGACAATCTCCCAATCTATAGATCCTTAATTTAATCTTATCTGTAAAGTCCTTTTGCCATGTAAAGTAACATATTCACAGGTTCTGACGATTAGGATGTGGACATCTTTGGCGAGGCTATTGTTCCGCCTATGATAACAATGTTACTTCATTCCACAAAGTTTGAAATCATAGAACTTTAAAATAATTAAATGGACAAATTTAACAGCAGACAAGAAACAACTGAAGAGAGAATTAGTAGACTGGATGCGGTTCAAAAGAAATTACCCAGAATGCCTCACACAGAGAAAAAAGAGATGAAAAGTTTATGGAGATGTTAAGAGACATGGATAATAGAGTGATAAAGTTAACATATGTTTAAACGGAGTTCCAGAAACAGAGGAAACAAAGAATGAGACAGAGGCAGTATGTGAAGAGAATTTTCCAGAATTGATGAAAGACAACAATTTATAGATCCAAAAGAAGTATAAATAAAAATCCAAAGAAAGGTAAACAATAAGAAATCCATACCTACACATAAGAAAAAACTTTAGAACACCAAAGACAAAGAGAAGATTTTAAAGACAGCAAGAGAAAAAAGACAAACTTTAAAGGAAACAAAGAACTCTCAATAGTGCAATGAAAGCCAGAAATCAGTGAGATAGTTTCAGTGTATTATCGCACCTAGCAACTGCAACATACACATTCTTTTCAAGTATACATGAAATATTTGGCAAAATTTAACCATATACTAGACCATAAGGCAAGACTCAATTAATATAAATATTTAAAATTATGTTCTATCACCATAGTGCTCGAAATCAGTAGCAAAAATATAATCACCATATGTTTGGAAGTTAATAAACATACTTAAAAATAATTCATTGGTCAAAGAGGATATAAAAATGGAACAACTTATACAGTAATTACTGGGAAATTTAAAGTATTAAATGTGGATATTCAAAGAGAAGAAAGGATTAGAATTAATTATCTATATTTATATCTCAAAAAATTAGAAAAATAATAGCAAAATAAATCAAAGAAAGTAGAAGTAAATATATTTTAAAAGATAAGAGGAAACCAATGCATTAGAAAACAAACAAACAACAAGAAGATCAAAAAGTTCTTTGAAAAGACTAATAAAATTGTCAAATTTTGGTAAGATTGCTCAAGAAAAATAAAAGGAGGAGGCATAAATGACTGACATAAGAACAAAAATGGGGACTTAACTATACATGTCACATTCATAAAAAGACTGTAAGAAGATATTATAAACAACTTTATGCCAATATATTAAAATTTTTGGATGAAATGGACAAATTCCTAGAAAAAGATAACTTTCAAAATTGACTTAAAAAGAAATTTAAAAAATGAATAGTCCTATTACCATTAAAAATATTGAGTTAGTGGTCAAAAATATTCCCAACAAGAAAACTACAGCCTGGTTGATTTCACTGGGAAGAGTAACAAATATTAAGGAACAAATAATCATGATCCCCTCACAGACTCTTCCAGAAAAGACAGACTGAGAGAATACTTCTCAACTTACTATATGAGCCTATTTTATGAATTATTATTTTATGATATCAAAACCTGACAAGGGTGATAAAAAGTGAGAATTAGAGGCCAATTTCATCCATGAATATAGATGCAAAAATCCAAAAGCATTTATAGATAAATTATTAAAATCAATAAGAAAGTTTAGAAAGCTTGTTGCATATAAAATTAATATGCAAAATATATTCTATTAGAATAAAACATAAAATATAAAATAGAACATAAAAATAATATATAGAAATATAGAATATAGGAATAAGCAGTTAGAAAATATTAATAAAATTAATAAAAGGATACTATTTACCTACCATCAGAATATATGTAGGAAAAAAATCTATCAAAACATGTACAATATAAAATGTTCTGTTAGTCAACCACATATCAGTACTTTAACACACACAAAAAGTTGATTTCTCACTCTCATTCACTCAAAACCTGCCACGTGTCTGGGTGATTATCCAGGTAGCAATTTGGTAATTCAGGTTGCTTTGATCCTGCGGCTCCACCATCTTGCCATGAGGCATCCTCTGCCATCACTGAAGCAGGAAAAAAGCTGCTGTAGAGTCTTACATTAGCAAGTGAATGCACAAGCTCAAATGGGGCATTGTCAATTCCACTCACAACCTATTAGACAAATTAACCACACAACTTCGCTTAGTTTCAAGAGAGCTGGGGAAGTATAATCCTCCATATGTCTGGAAGAGATAGAAGAATTGAATATGGGTGGGCACAATAAGTCTCTAGCACAGACCTTTAGGGAGAAAACTATAAAATATTGAAGACATTAAAGAAATCTAAATAAACAGAAGACAGACCATGTTTAAGGATTAGAAGATTCAATATTATAGAGGTATCAGTTTTCTTTAAATTGATCTACAGATTAAATAGAAGAGTCTCTTATATGGTCGCAGACAGGTGTTCATTGCAAAGCTGGAGTCACCTGAAGGCTCAACTAGGCTGGATGCCTAAGGTGGCTCACTCCCATGATGCTGTTGATGCCGGCTGGAGGCTGGAAACTCAGCTGGGGCTGTCAACTATAGCACCTACAAGCTGGACTTCTCATAGCATGGTGGCTGCATCGTGAGAGGGAATAACCTGAGAGAGTGTCTGGAGAGTGAGACTTCCAAGGGGGAAGCTGAAAGGTTTCTTCTGATCCAGCTTCAGATGTCACACAGCATCACTTCTGCCATGAGCCCCTAAGACCAGCCAGGTTCAAGGGAAAGGTAAATAGAACACCTCCCAGTAGAAGTGTCAAAGGATGTGTGGCCATCTTCAGTCTGTCACATTTGACAAACATTCAAAATTCCAATAGTTCAAAGGACCAAGAGTAGTCAAGACATTGTTAAAGGAGAAAAAGAAAGTGGGAATACTTGCTTTGGCAGATACCATGATTTATTTTAAAGCTTCAGTAATTAGGACAGTGTGATTTGGACCCAGGTATAGACAAATAAACCAGTTACCTTCTCTGTAGTTCCTTCATCTTTAACATATGGCTTCTGCCTCATGGTCCAAGATGACTGCTTTAGCACCAGCTATAACTTCTGCAGCCAGAAGGCAAGATGGTGAAGACAAGAAGAACACACTCCCATCGCATTAAAGATACTTCTAGAAACTGAGCATACCATCTCCACTTACAAAGAGTCAGTTTAGGCCAGAACTTAATCACATAGTCATACTCAATGCAAGGATGGCTAGAAAATGTACTCTCTAGTTGGGTAGCCTGTGTCCAGCGAGAGAATTCTATTACATACAGTCCACAAACACATGAAGAGATGTGCAACAATATTAGTTATTAGGGAAATGCAAATCAAGACCATAATGAGATACCACTTTACATCCTTCTAACTGGCAAAAATTAAAAGTCTGACAATACAAGAGTGGAAGAAGATACAGACTCACAGGATCTCTTTTACATTACTGGGTTCAGTTATAAATGGTACAAACAATTTGGAAAACAAGTTTGCATTATCTCCTAAAATTGTATAATTAAATGATTTTTGACTCAGCAATTCCACTCCTAGAATACTCTTGCATACACAATCATGCAAGAGCGTTTGATGAGAGGCTGGGCGGACTCAGGCCTGGGGCAGCGTGGACACTCTGGCCCCGGTCCGGTGGCGATGGCAGAGGCCAGAGGAGCTGCAGATTCCGGGGAACTGGAAACTAGCCTGCAGGAGATTGGAGGCAGCTGCACAGGAGCAGGGCTGCCCCCAGGTGAAGGCGAGCACCCTGGAATCCTGAAGCCGGGAGGAGCACGAAGGACAGACAGTGGCCAGGGGAGACCCAAGTGTGGGGATTCCTCGGCTCAGCCTTGCTCCAGATGCACTGCGGGGGAATCTGGACATTTTAACCACACAGAGAATTGTTAGAAGATGCAAGTTGAAAAAGGAAGATTCCAGTTGTGGTTTGGAACCCTCCTGTGCCAGCAAATGTAAATCTCTCATAGATGGGTGTGGGTGCCCACCTGTTCAAATAGCAGCCCGGTTTGTCCTCTCCGCCAGGTAATTCCACGGGCCTCTGCGCCAGAGCCAGGAGGATCCCGTCACTTTAGAAGAGGCTCCAGATGTTATTACTCACTAGGCCTCCTTTCAGATGCATCTTGCTTGAGAAGATCAATTGCATTATTTAAAAGTTTAAGAAAATTCAGTATCAAACATCCTGTGAGGTTTGAGAATCCTGTGGCTTATGGACCCATAACTAGATGTAGCCCTGCTTTATACTTTTCCATTGTTTTATGGATGTATCCAGGGCTATGTACTCTTTTTAAACTAAAAGTCTTATTTTTATATTTAAAATGCACTATAATCTTCAACTGAATTTTACTAAATGCTATAGTACCCAGTGTTCTGTGTGAGTCCCTAACTGAAGTTATCAGGCACAGGACCACTTTTATATTAAAATGGAAATTTCTCATTAAAAAAAGAAGAGTGTTTGGGACTTCCCTGGCGGTCCAGTGGTTAAGACTCCATGCTTCCACTACAGGGAGGTGCGGGTTCCATCCCTAGTCAGGCAACTAAGATCTTGCATACCTCCCTGCTGGATCAAAAAAAAAAAAAAAAGGGAGAGTGTTCATAGCTGCACAATTTATAGTAGCAGAGACTTGGAAACACCCCAAATATCCATCAATAAAGTAGCATGATAACTGTGGTATATTCACACAATGGAGTGAATATACACATAGCAACGAAGATGACCGGACTGTAGCACCACACGACAATATGAATGAATCTTAGCAATATGTTATTCAGTGATAAAAGTAGACAGCAAAAGGCTACATACAGCATTTACATCCTTTAAGCTAAAATACTAGAATTATATATGTGTAATATACATAATACATATACTTTGCAGGAATACCTAAAGATGCTATAAAACAATATGTAAAGGAACAAAACAAAGGGCATGAAATTCAGGATTATAGCTGCCTTGGGTGGGGAGAGGCAGGGGATACACTGGGAAAATCACGTAGTGTATTGTCAGGTTCAAGCTTTCGTTTGGAGGTGGTATTATGGGTGTTTATTGCCTTGTTAAAAATAACTAATTAATTAATTAGCTAAATAAAAGCAGACTATACAGGCACCAATAATGAGAACTGGGGATTGTGATTAATCTGATTCAGCATATATGAGGTCTGAGAAAGAGAAAAAATTAAATCTACATAAACAATAAGCAAAACAAAAACAAAAACATGAGACTTTAATTACGATAGTAAGAAAAACTATAAAGAATCTAGGAATCAACCTAACAATGAATGTATAAGACCATGCTGGAGAAAATTTAACACTATTGAAGAACATAAAGGAAAACCTGGAAAATGGATATATACCATATTTGTGGAGGAGAAAATTTAACATTGTGAGGCAGTCAACTTTCTCCAAATTAATCTATAAATTCAATGCAATTCCTATCAAAATGCCAGCAAATTTTTTCTAAAGAATTCAACACTTATCTGCAATTTTTCTTTTATTTGGCTGTGTTGGGTCTTTGTTGCTGCACGCGGGCTTTCTCTAGTTGTGGCGAGCAGGGGCTATTCTTTGTGGTGGTGCACAGGCTTCTCATTGTGGTGGCTTCTCTTGTTGTGGAGCACCAGCTCTAGGAGTGCAGGCTTCAGCAGTTGTGGCACACGGGCTCAGTAGTTGTGGCTCGCGGGCTCAGTAGTTGTGGCACATGGGCTTAGTTGCTCCATGGCATGTGGGATCTTCCCAGACCAGGGCTTGAACCCGTGTCCCCTGCGTAGGCAGGCAGATTCTTGACCACTGCGCCACCAGGGAAGTCCTGCAATTTTATATGAAAGAATAAAAATCAATTTTGAAAAAGAAAATGAAATATGGAGAACTTACCCTATCAGGTAGTCAGACACACTACAAAGCTGGAGTAATAAAATCAGTGTTGCATCAGCACTGGAACAGTCTAGTAAAATGATATAAGAACTCAAACACAACTTAAAACATTAAAGAAAACTTGAAGTTTATATATGATAAAGATGATGCTACAAATCAGGGGAAAGAGAATTGTTTAATAGATGGGGTTATTTCACTAGTTGGAGAAAAGGCTGGATCTTGTATTAGTCTGTTTGAGCTGCCATAACAAAATACCACAGACTGGGAAGCTTAAACCATAGAAATCTATTTTCTCACTGTTCTGGAGGCTGGAATTCCAAGATCAAGATGCCAGCAGGGTTGGTTTCTGGTGAGAGCTCTCTCCTTGGCTTGTAGATGGCCTCTTCTCACTGTATCCTCACATGGTCTTTCCACTGTGCTCACACAGGGGAGGGGGAAGGGAGGAGAGAAAAAGAGAAAGAGAGCGTGCTCTGGTGTCTCTCCCTTTTCTAAAAGGACAGCAGTCCTATGGGATTAGGGCCCCCTATGAACTCATTTAGTCTTAAGTACCTCCATAATATCCCTGTCTCCAAATACAGCCACATTGGGGGTTAAGCCTTCCACATATGAATTTTAGGGGGACACAATTCAGTTCATAACAGCTTTCTTCCTCACACCAACTATAAAAGTAAATTCCAGATGGATTAAAAATTAAATATTAAAAATAAAACTGCAAGATTAATAAGAGAGATGAAGATCCTTGTGATCTTGGAGCGGGAAATTCTTCTTAAGCAAGACCCAAAAGCACAAAGTATAAGAAGATTTTTTTGTGAATTTAACCACATGAAAATTCAGGATTTCTGGGCTTCCCTGGTGGCGCGGTGGTTGAGGGTCCACCTGCCGATGCGGGGGACGTGGGTTCGTGCCCCGGTCCAGGAGGATCCCACATGCCACGAAGCGGCTGGGCCCGTGGGCCATGGCCACTGAGCCTGCGCGTCCGGAGCCTGTGCTCTGCGGCAGGAGAGGCCACAACAGTGAGAGGCCCGCGTACCGCAAAAAAAAAAAAAAAAAAAAAAAAACAACTCAGGATTTCTTTCGATGAAGTTCACCACCGATAAAGCTAACAGAAAGGTTTATATTACAGTTGCCACATTTAAAACCCATCTGACAATGGGTTTATTATCTAGAATATTAAAAGGAATTCCTGAAAACTCAATAAGAAAGAGACAGGAAATTCTAATAGAACATTGGACCCAGGCTATGAACAGGTGAATCACAGGAGGGGAAACAAGAATGACTATCAGGTATGTGGAGAGATGCTTACCTTGTTGATAACCAGAAAAATCCAATGTAAAATAGCAGTATCCCTTTATAGTTCTGTACCATCAGATTGACAAATATGAGAAGGTCGAATAAGTACAAGGGTTTGTAATGATTTGGGAGACTTTTATGCACTGTTGGTGGGTGCACTGCAAAATAGGGAGCAATCTGACAGTACCTGGTCAATAAGTATGTATGTTCCCTATGACCTAGCAGTCTCAGAGATGCTCTTTTTCAGGTCTACAACTAGATATGTACAAGGATGCTCACTGCAGCATCACTTGCAGTGGCATGAAGTTGGAGGCAACATAGGTGACCATCGCTGGAAGAGTAGGTAAGTAAAATGTGATGGATGCAGACTATGGAATTCTATTCAGCAGGAATAAGAGGGAGGAAAGAAAGCGGTTAAAAGGTACACCTCACATATTTTATCAAGAGAGCAAAGATTTTTTTCAGGAGCCTCACCCATCAGCCTGCTGCTTGCATTTCACTGGCCAAAACCGTGTTACCTGGTCACACCAAACTATAATAAAAGGTGACTAGAGAGAAGGGAGGTTATGGATAGGGTTTCTATCGTCTAATCAGTGATTTCTGACACATAATCTGGTAGATTTCTTCTAACTGCTGCATAGAGTCCATAGTGTGCATTCACCACATTTTACTGTGATGGCTAGAGGTACAGCAGTCATCTTGTGACCATGAGGAAAAGTCAAGAGACTCCTAGAGAAGGCCCTGACAACATAAAGTTACTAAATCAACACCAACAGCTTCTTATGCCTGAACTTTTTATCCCGTATGAAGAATAAACCTCTATTTGTTTAAGCCACATGTGTCAGTTAGGGTTCAATTGCAGACAACAGAAATAAATCTGGCTAGTTTAAATGGAGAAGCACGCTCTAGGTCCTGGAACAACTCCCAGCTTTGAGAGGCATGTGACCTCTGCCTCTGATGGGGAAAACAACAGTCACTACTACAGGAAGCTGATGAATCAGGAAGCTGCTCACCAGGACCCTCCTGCATCTGTCATGACCTGTGACAGCAAAACGGATGTCCCATGCTACTTAGTTCTATTCCAAATGTATGCCTCACACAAGAGTAGAACCTAAATCACAGATTCCTAGCTCACAAGAATCTGGCAGGTGTCATTTTAGCTTTCCAGCTTCTATAGTTTTGGATGGATGTTGAACTGCCAGAATGTGGCAGCCACCACACCACTGAGGTCAGCTTTTGGTTACTTACAACCAAAGGCACTCATGACTGGCACACTGCACAGAATGCAACAAGGCCAGATCCCAAAAACATAACGCTGAGTAAAAAGAACAAACACGATGAGCTCTGTAGCACAATCTAAGGTGTTACTTAAAACATACACAAATCAACACTATCTTTTTCAATGAAATGTACATTTTCAAGGATATATGTGTCAATTGGTAAAGGAAAGGAGGAGAATGGGCTGTGGGGATCAGGGATGAAAGAGATAAACCAAATAAAGTAAAATAAAACAAGAGAGAGGGCTTCCCTGGTGGCTCAGTGGTTGCGAGTCCGCCTGCCGATGCAGGGGACACAGGTTCGTGCCCCGGTCCGGGAAGATCCCGCATGCCGTGGAGCGGCTGGGCCCGTGAGCCATGGCCGCTGAGCCTGTGCGTCCGGAGCCTGTGCTCCGCAACGGGAGAGGCCACAGCAGTGAGAGGCCCACGTACCGCAAAAAAAAAAAAAACAAGAGAGAGATCTTGTACAGTCTGATAGTGGGAGTGATATAAGCAGAGCAATATGATTGGCTCCATTTTCTACACCTGAGGTCCAAAACCAATTCATTAAATTTGATATTTAATAGTAATTTAACTTAAAGAATAATTTATTAATTTAATAAATAATTGTAAATAAATGGTTTAATTTAAATGATTTATTTAAGTATTAACACAATTTAAATATTTCATATTTAATTTACCACACCAGATTAATCCATTAAACTTAATATATCATGATTTATGTACCCCTAATTAAGCAATTCTTTATACTTTAATTTTCCCAGAGCCTCAAAAAATAGATTCAGGGCTTTCCTGGTGGCGCAGTGGTTGAGAATCCGCCTGCCGATGCAGGGGACACGGGTTCGTGCCCCGGTCCGGGAAGATCCCACATGCTGCGGAGCGGCTGGGCCCGTGAGCCATGGCCGCTGAGCCTGCGCGTCCGGAGCCTGTGCTCCGCAATGGGAGAGGCCACGGCAGTGAGAGGCCCGCGTACCGCAAAAAAAAAAAAAACAAGAGAGAGATCTTGTACAGTCTGATAGTGGGAGTGATATAAGTCTGTCGCAGCCCCTGTTTAGTGAGATGTCTTCACCGGCACTCTCCCCCCCGCCCCGCCCCCCCACCTCACCAAGCCCTGCTCCACCAAGGAGGAAGGGACTTCAGCTTTCGGGGCCGAGTTCGGAAACCCGGCAACGCTTCCATCGTCGAAGGGTCTGCTTCTGCGGCAGCTAGTTTCCGCAGAAGGCCGAAGGTGAGCGCGTCGGCAGAGAGGCGGGTCTTACTCTCAGAGCCGCCTCCGCGGGGGAGGAGCCGCCCTGACTCGGGCCCCGCCCACTCCTGCCAGGCTCCTGGGGCGGGTGTTGGTCGGCTTGGAGAGGAGAGCAGCGTCCCCGCCCGCCCCCCCATCCCTAACAAACCCGGCTTGATCCGGCTCAGCCCCGAGGTGTCTAAGGCAGCTTTTCCTGTTAAGTCGAGCCATCTGTTACCTGCGTTGCTTCCTGGGGCGGATAGTCCACCTCGAGACACTCCAGAGACCCGGTGTGTGTGCTCCCAGGAGTCTGGGGGGATGCTGCTGTGGGCTCCAGGCTGGGCCCCAGCAATGACTGCCTCCTAGGGACCCTCCAAACCGCAGGTAAGGTCCCATGGGAAAGAGAAGACCGCCTCTCTCCTTGACTCTCACTAGGATCCTCACTTGCAGTGAAAGACTTCGGCCCTCTTAGGGTTCTTGCCCTTCGGCCTCCCTGCCAGGGGCTTGTCCTCTCTCCAAGGTGGATGGGACGGGAGACTCCAGCGGGAAAAAGCTCTCCCCAGGGCCAGTTGGGCGATTCGCAGCTGCTGGGACCCCTCCCGGAATCCAGGGAGACTGTTCCCTTCATTCATTGTTATAGATGCCAACTGCGTGAGGAGGGGAGACTCGCCTTCTTGCCCCCAGGATGGAAGAGGAGGAGCTGACACTGCAGAAGGGAGGGCTGGACGTCTCTGAGGCCCTGTCCTGCCCCGACAATGAGACCTTTACCCCAAGCTGCATGCTGGGCGCCCTGTACTGGGCCTGTTTCCGCAATGACACTGCCCAGCTCCAAGCCATGCTGGATGATGGGGTCCCCCCAGAGGAGGCCACCCAGGTGGACAGCAATGGGAGGGTGAGCTACCCTGGGTGCTTCACAGGGCAGCAGGGGGCGCTCTGTGTCCTCACCATGCCACACTCATCCTTAGAGAGTCTCAGGATCAACACCCACAGCCTGGGTCCTCAGGAGGAAGGGAGTGGGTGAGAGTGGGTCTTCACAGGGGCTGGAACATCTCTGGGACAGTTGTGGGTTTAGAAGGCACAGGGTCCCCCCAAGGAGCTCCTGGAGGAAAGCACCGGGGCTGAGCTGTCCCTCCCCCAGACAGGCCTCATGGTCGCCTGCTACCACGGCTTCCAAAGTGTTGTGGCCCTGCTCAGCCGCTGTCCTTTCCTGGATGTGAACCGGCAGGACAAAGAAGGAGACACTGCCCTCATGCTGGCTGCCCAAGCAGGTGAGAGGCTGCTAACACCACCCTTTACTAAACCCCATCACCCCCACCCCCAGACCCGGCCACAGTCTCACACTCTTTGCACCGACGTTCTCCCACCCCAGACGCTGCCTTGTTGGGTGGACGGTGGGTTTGGGGCTTTGTCATCCCTTTCTTGGGTAGCTAAGCTCTGCCCTTGGTGCCCTGCAGGCCATGTGCCTCTGCTGAGTCTCCTGATCAACTACTATGCTGGCCTTGACCTGGAGCGCCGGGACCAGCGGGGGCTAACTGCGCTGATGAAGGCCGCCATGCGGGACCGCTCCGAATGCGTGGCTGCCCTCCTCATGGCAGGTGCATGGGGCCTGAACCAGGATGTGTGGTCTCCAGTCCCTCCCCCACGCCTCCCCACCAGACACTAAATCAGCTGTCATAGTTGCAATGAGGAGAGAGGTAGAGATGGAAGATCAACCCAGGCTGACTTCCTGAAGGAGGGGAGTGTGCTGGGGCTTCTCACAAGCAACAAAGTCCAGCTATTGATAGCTCTATTTGCATTGCGAATGGCGGTCCCAGAAGAGAAAGCTTGGGAGGATGACCTAGACCAGCTGGAGAATCTAATGCAAAGAAGGCTGGTATCTGGAACCAGATTCCTAAGTCCTCATCCCTCTGCCACCAGCTGAGTGACCGTGGGCAAACAGCTTCCCTCTCTGGGCCTCACCGGTGTAAGATGAGAGTGATGGCTTTCTCTGGGCTGATTTCCAGCTCTGACGAGCCAGGGTTCCAGGAATGCAGTGACAGGTAGTTGAGACGTGTGGCCGTGTAGAGTTGTTCTGGGGTGAAGTCCACACTGTCTGTGGAGTCTCGGGCCTTCATTACTCCCTGAGGTGGGGCTGCCCTCTGTTGTTCACTCTGGGGGACCCCAGCCTCCAGCTTTTCCCTTTCCCATCCCGTCAGACTGGGTTTGGGGTGAGAAGGGAGGAAGCTCTACACCCCCTCCTTTGTCTCAGAGTGACTGCCACTCCCCTCGCTCCCAGGATTAGGGGTGTGTGGTGGTGAAGAGAACAACCAGGAGTGGGAACCACCAGGATCCCCGCTTCCCCTGCTCCAGAGGGTACAGCTCGCCCCCCGCCCATCCTGGGCAAGTGTCACACCACCCCTCTGGTCAGTGCCTTGGCTCAGGAGGTCTCTATTCTTCGCCAGGTTTGGAGATAGCCGCCCACCCCCCAGTAGGTCTCTGTGAAGTCTTTTCCCCTCGCTGGACTCCGATTTCTCTATCAGTCCTAAACCGGAAGTTGGGGTCTGGGACTGGTACTGTCTCTGGGCTGTAGCCACAGAGGGGCCCCAGCTTCCAGCTGCAACAGGATGGGACTCTGTGACTTTGCATGTAACCCCAATCAGTCCTGCTGCTAAAGAATCTGCCCTTCTGCAAGTCACCAATCCCTGTCCTACCCCATGTCACCCCGTGCCCGCCCCCAGGTGCCGACCTGACTGCAGTGGATCCTGTCCGGGGCAAGACAGCCCTGGAGTGGGCATTTCTGACCGACAGCTTCGACACAGTGCAAAGGATCCAGCAGCTGCTGCGGCGGCCCCAAGTGGAGCAGCTCAGCCATCATTACCAGCCTGAGTGGCCAGCCTTGCCCGGGCTTGTGGCCCAGGCCCAGGCTCAGGCCGCCCCGTCTTTCCTAGAACGACTTCAGGCCACCTTGAGCCTCCCCTTTGCGCAGTCTCCTCAGGAGGGGGGTGTCCTGGACCACCTTGTGACCGTCACGACCAGCCTGGCGAGTCCTTTCCTCACCACTGCCTGCCGCACCCTGTGCCCTGACCACCCACCTGCACTGGGCACCCGAAGCAAGTCTGTGCCAGAGCTGCTAGGCACTGCCCCGCCCCCTCCCCCAGTACCCCAACTCCCCCAGGAAGTCCCTGGCCCCCGGGTCTTCATCCCCTACCAGAGCCCTCAGGGTGTATTGAGCATGTGCCATCAGTGGCTCCAGCCCAGAGATAGTACCGGCCCCAGGCCCCAAGCCCCTAAGATCCTCCTCTCCAAGGCACCCTCATCTGGCATTCAGTGGAAGCCAGAGCCCAGGTCTGCAGGGAATCGAAGGCTGTCCCTTCCTGTCTGGAGATACCAGGAGCTCAGGATGGAGAGGAGGAGGCAGGAGGAGGCCAGGTTGGCACAGAGCCAGGGGACGATGGGATAGGCCGGGCTGCGAACAGGTAATCAGACCCCTCCCTGAGGCTCCTTTGCCCTCTAGAGCCCCTTCTGCCTTCCCATCCACCTCTGTCTAAGTGACTGTACTCTCAGCCTGTGTACAGGTTATTCCTACAGCATCGTTTGCAACAATAAAAGAGTGGAAACAACCTAGGTGTCCGTCATAAGGGGACTGGCTAAATTGATTCTGAGTGTAAATACTGCACACCCGTATGATGTATTCTATACAGTGGCAAAACAAGAGTAAGGAAGCTCTTTATGTTCTGATGTGAAGCTATCTTCAAGATGGATTAAGTGAAAAAAAACAAAAAACCAAAAAACAAGGGGTGGAACAGTGTCTATGGCATGCTACTATTTGTCAAAGTAAAATCTGCACCAAGATAAACTTGACTAATACAGATATGTAGTGAGTACCAAGATTTATTTAACTACTTAATGAGCAAACCAGCAGGATGGATCAAAGGAAGAAATGAAAAACTCTTATTGCCATTCAGGGGAAAAAAGAATGCTTGAATAAGATTGCAAAGTTAGATACAAAAAAATCAATTCCTACCTGGCAATAAAACCATAACTGTTTTTTTTTTTCCTACCAGACAAAAATAATTTGCTATTTATCAATCTACAAGTTAACCTCTTAAGTTTTTCGTCTGCGCACTAATCAATAGTAAATCGTATAGCAAACTTAGTTACTTCCCCTGAATGACCCATAGGTGGGGTTATTAGCCAATGATCTAAAATATCTTTGAAAGGGCACTTAGTGATTTTTTGGTGTGCCTTATTTACAAGTTTTGGGTATTTTTTCTTAACATATTTGTTGCATAAATATATTTGCTTGCTTATTTGTGATAATGAAAGCAACCACTTGTAAGGTGCTTACTATATTCATTAATACATTTAACACTCCCAATAATCCTATGAGGATTTTATCTTTGAGGACACAGGGTACAGAGAGGGTAAGGAATTGCCCAGGTTCACACAGCTAGAAACTGGCAGAGATCAAGATTGAAAGCCAGCCATTCCAGTTGTAGGGGCCAGACTCTCAACACCAAACCATGCTGCCTCACAGCACCTTTCTGGAAAGAGACATGACAGTGTTTTAGGGAAGAAGACTAAGCAGCTGATTAAGGGTGGAAGGGAGACTTTTCACTAAGTATCTTTTTGAAACTTTAGGCCTTTTTAAAACATAAACTTAGGTTTTTCAAACAGTCATAGATTTACAGAAAAGTTGTGAAGATCATGCAGAGAGTTTGCATGTACCCCATACCCAGTGTCCTCTGTTATTAACATGAGTGTAGTACATTTGTTACAATTAATGAACGAATGTTAATACATTACTATTAATAAAATCCATTCTTAATTCAGGTTTCCTTAGTTTTTTCCTAATATCCTTTTTCTGTCTAGAATTCCTTTCAGGACACCACATTACATTTAGTCATCATGTTTCCATAGATTCCTCTTGAATGTGACAGTTTTCTCAGATTTTCCTTGTTTCTGATGACCTTGACAGTTTTGAGGAGGATTGGTCAGATATTTTGTAGACTGTCCCTCGGTTGGGATTTGTCTGATGTTTTTCTGAAGAGATGAGGGTTATGGGTTTTCGGGAGGAAGATGTACCATTCTCCTCACATCATATTCAGGGTACCTCCTATGAACATGACTTGATCACCTGGCTGAGGTGGTGTTTGTCAGGTTTCTCCACTGTTATGTTCCGCTTTTTACCCCCTTTCTATATTGTACTCTTCAGAAGGAAGTCATTATATGAAGTCCACACTTAAGGAGTGGGGAGTTATATTCCATCTCCTTGGGGGTGGAGTATCTTCATAAATTATTTGGAGTTCTTCTGTACAGAAGGTTTCAACTTTTTAGTCAAGTATTACCAAATTTTGAAAGACTTAAAAATAAATCTGCTCTTGTGTCCATCAAAAGATGAATGCATAAAGAAGATGTGTTATATATATGTATATACATATACACACACACACAATGGAATACTACTCAGCCATAAAAAAGAATAAAATTTTGCCATTTGCAACAACATGGATGGACTTGGAGGGCATTATGCTAAGTGAAATAAATCAGACAGAGAAAGACAAACGCTGCATGATATCACTTACTTGTGGAATCTTAAAAAGTAAAACAAACTAGTGAATATAACAAAAAAGAAACAGACTCACAGATATAGAGAACAAACTAGTGGCTACCTGTGGGGAGAGGGAAGTGGGGAGGAGCAAGATAGGGTTAGTGGATTAAGAGGTACATACTACCATGTATAAAATAAATAAGCTACAAGGGTATACTGTACAACACAGGGAATATAGCCAGTACTTTATAATAACTATAAATGGAATATAACCTTTAAAATTGTGGATTACTATGTTCTACAACTGAAATTTATATAATATTGTAATCAACTATACCTCAGTTAAAAATAAATAAGTAAAACACATCTGTGACAATGATATTAGGGTTAGATAGTGTGTGATTTCCCCCAGAGGGCTCTGAAGGCAACTATGGTGAACCAGAATGGGTTCAAGGTTAACTTTGCCATTTCCTACCTGTGTGATCCTGAATGAGACACTTAAGTTTCTCTTGCCTCTTTTCTCATCTGTTAATTGGGGGCAAACAGGGTTATTGGAAAGATCCATTAACTAAAATGGGTAAAAAGGCTCTGTAAACCGTAAAGTGCTGCCGAGATTTGAGGTGCTATGGAAGGGCCCTGGGGAACCGAGTTTGACCGAGTTGCTTCCGAACCTCTGGGATGGAGCTAGAGTTCTTTCCTCCCCACCCACTGCTGAAATCCAAGCACGTGAAGCCAGCCCTGGCCCTGGGCATTGCAGCCAGGGAAAGAAACTACATCTACAGGCTTGGAACAGCATGGAAGTTACATGCTTCAGCCTGAGAGTTGGCCTGTGACCTTGGGCAAGTTATTGGACCTTTCTGAACCTCAAGTCTCTTATATGTAGAGTGGAGGTTATAATGACTTGTCACCAAAGGGCTGTTGTGAGAATTAATTGAGCTAATGCAGCACTCCGCACTGTGCCTGGCCTTAATGTCATCATTATCCTATGTAATCCTCACAACCTTCCTCGTTTACAGCTGAGGAAACTGAGGCTATGAAGGTTAAGGTACTTGCCCAAGGTCACCAGCTGGTAAGTGGCTAAGTGGTACTTGGAGTTCAAGTCTGTCGGACTCTGAAGCCCGTGTCCCTTCCCTTGCAGCACGCCCGGACTCCGCCCACAGCCTAGGCTCCCTGGTTCTCAGAGCCTCTCCCTCCCACTTCCAAGCAGCTTGAGTTTTACAAGGGTGCAGGGGTGACCATGGCACCCTCAGGGCGGCAGCTCTCCCTCCAGGCTCGCTGGCTTGGGGTAGATCTGGGCTAGCAGGTGGTAACGCCTTGTCCATGGGTCAGACAACAGTTTCCAGCAGAGGGAACCTCTCCACCTTGGAGAAGACCCACCGCCCCATCCCTGACCATCTCCAGGGCCACTGGAGTCCTAGGCCAAGCCATTTCTCTCTAACCCTCTAACCGCTCCCGACAGCTGTTCAGGCCACCAGCAAGGAAAGAAGTCTAGTGGGCTGCCCTAGGTCCACGTCTCCACTAGCACCCCCAGCCTGGCTCCTGCGGCTTCCAAACCGAGTCCCTGTCAGCAGAGGCCAAGGAACCCAGGGCAAGGTCCCTGGTGGTGAAGAACACAGGCCACGTCAAAGCTGCTCTGCCACGGCCCACAGACGTGGGTTTGAATCCTGACCCTGCCTCTTAGCTCTGTGACCAGGTCCCCTCCCAGCCTCGGTCTCGTCCTCTGTAACATCCAATGGTGAGAATATTTAATCGCTACTTCCCAGAGTTGTCGTGCGGCCTAAACAGCGGGAGGCATGCGAGGCATGGAGCACGCGGCCTGGCTCACGGTCAGCGCCCGGTAAACAGCAGCTTTTGTTACTGTGCTGGGCGGCAACGGGTAAGGAAACGGCCAAGGGGGCAGTTCCGTGGAGGAGGCCAGCGGACGTGTCCTTGGAACCCCATGGCCTCCCCTGTGATTCTAGGATATTATTCTGGTGGCCCCTGAAGTGAAAACACACACTTATCCCAGACAGCCTTCTCAGACCGGCTCCCACACAGCTCTGCAGCCCAGCGCCCTCAAGCCCAGCCCACCCCCCCATCACCACAGCGCTGATGGCCTGCCAACCTGGCAGACAGGGGCTCCTACAGAGGGGACTGCAAGGTTGGCTGTCCTGACGCACACTGGGATGTCAGCCAGGCTGTGGGGACTCCTGGGGAACCCTCCCCTCACTCCTGCGAGGGCAGAACCCGTGTCTGTCTCCCTAACCCCTAGGTCTGTGCCCGACCCATACAGGCTCAATAAATGTGTATAGAAAAGAACCGAGTTCAGGCTCCACCAAGGTCTGGGATGCTTAGAGAGGCCATTATCATCTCCCTCTTCTTTTCAGGGGCTGCCCTGGTTCCAGGAGTGCCAGCGGCCCTGGCTATTCCAGGGCACAGCCTAGGAAACCCCTATTGGGTCAGGAGAAGGCAAGGGAGCACATATACGTGGGGAGGACAGAAAGACAAGCGGGGGCTCATTTGTCTGTGTCCCCTTTTTCCCAAACTGGGGCATCTTGACAGGATTCCCTCCTCTCTGGCAGTCGTACTTTCCAGATGGTTGAAAACATCTATGTACCTTCCATCGCACCAGCCACCAGGCCAGCCGTGCCCCTCCTCCTCAGAGGGACCACGGCTTCTCATGGTTAAGGAAGATAGTGCGTTTGAAGGGAGGACTTGAGGGCAAGGCTTGGGGTTGGATGGACTCTGCAACATCCCTCAGAGTCACACAGGCAGCGTCACATGCGGACACGGGGTCAGCCAGGGGCCCTAGGGGCCTGCAGGCTCACAGGCACAGAAGTACACACAGGCCCACTGGTCCACAAACTTCTAGTCCCATACAGAGAGGCCAGCCATACAAGCACACATAAACACACCCTATCACACAGGTGCACAAGCACATAGGTTCACTGACAAAGGAAAAAAATAAAGACAGGGTCCCCCCACTCTCTGAGGTTCCTGGCCCCTCCCCTGCCCTTCCTAATCCCTGTGCCCTCAACACGTTGCAGTCCCCTGTCCAACCGGCTCCATACATAGCCTGTATGACGGTGGTCGAGGCTGCAGAGTCTGTCTAACCATTGGGAGCAGGAGTTAGGGGGTTGAGGGAGAGCCAAGCCTGACCCTCGCGTCCTCCCCACAGACTTAGGTATCATCCGTAACTATGAAATCCATGGTCCCTCTCAGGAAAAGGAGAGAGGTGGTGGGGGCTTCCCTGGTGGTCCAGTGGTAAAGAATCCACCTTCCAATGCAGGGGACTCGGGTTTGATCCCTGGCCGGGGAACTAAGATCCTACATGCTGCAGGGCAACTAAGCCCATGCGCCACAACTATTGACCTCGCGCGCCTCATCTACAGAGCCCACATGCCCTGGAGCCTGCGCGCCACAACTAGAGAGAGAAAACCCACGCGCCACAGCTAGAGAGAAGCCTGCAATCCGCAAAGAAGAGCCCACGCGCCACAGCAAAAAAGATCCCTCATGCCTCAGTGAGGATCCTGCATGCCTGAACAAGGATCCCGCATGCCACAAAGAACCGCCACAGCCAAAAAAATAAAGAAAGAAAGAAGGGAGAGAGGTGGGCAGCTAAAGCCTAAATCCTTCTTTGTGGTTGTTTCCTCCAGACCAGGCTTGGCTACCCCCCCATCCCCTACATCCTACATCTGTGATTTGCCCTGGCGGACAAGGGGCAGAGGCCTGCAGATGAGGGAGTCTTGGAGACAAGAGCTCGCTGAGAGCCCTTAGTACCAGGCCCCCTGGCGCTGGGAAGGGCAGAGCCTAGGCACGGATGCTGGAGGGGTAGGAAAGGGGC
Organism: Physeter macrocephalus; assembly: GCF_002837175.3. Lineage (NCBI taxonomy): Eukaryota > Metazoa > Chordata > Mammalia > Artiodactyla > Physeteridae > Physeter > Physeter macrocephalus. Next base: position 87,595,676 of record NC_041219.1, on the reverse strand, counting down.
AGGATTTGTGGCATTTCCCCTCCAGCTGGAAACAAAGGCACATTCCTGTGTCCAGCTCCAGCAATCTGGTCCCACCCACCCGAGTGGCTGGAGCTGAAGGAAATCCCGCTGGCCTCTGGCCTCACCCGGCCACTCAGCCTCTCTTTCAAACAATGTCTGTCCCAGCTGGGGCCATTACCAGCTCTCAAATCCTGGGGACCCCCTCCTTGTCCAAATAACAAGCCCTCTCCATTGGGGATGGTTCCTTTAACTCCTCAGACTCTCTCCTCAAGCAGCAAGGGTCCCCACAGTAGCCCCCAAGAGCCTGCCAGGCCCTGCTTGTGTTTAGAGTGGGCAAAATTCTTGATGCCCCTGGGAACTCCTGTGACATCCAAAATGCTCAGCCAGACCCTCAGGACATCTTCAAGTCCTGAGATTCAGTGGGACATCCCCCCAAAACAAGATCATTCACCTCAGCTAGTGGACACATCTTCCTTTATTGCAGCAAAATTGCAACTCTAGGGAAGAGTGGAGGTACCACGCTTCTGACTTAGTGAAGAGTCAAGAGATACTGTGTGATACCAACAGAACAGGAACTAAAGGTATATTATTAAATTTACAAAAGAATAACATATGATCAATAATTAGAAGGGAGAGAACCTAAATGACCTAAATTCCAAAGCTTTTAAATCTAGAGATAGCAGAAAGACAAATACTGCATGGGATCCCTTACACGTGGAATCTAAAAACAAGTCAAACTCATAGGAACCGAGAGTAGAAAAGTGCTTGCCCGAGGCTGAGGGGTGAAGAAACAGGGAGAGGTTGGTAAAGGGTACAGACTTTCAGCTGTAAGGTGTATAAGGTCTGAGGATCTAGCATATAACATGGTGACTGTGAAACCGAGTCCCCCTAAAACCGAGTTCCCTTATCAAGTTTATGATTAATCTTTCTCTCCAAAACTTTATTCCCTTTCTTATACCCTCTGACCTCAATCCTGTGCTAACTGAACACTTATCAACCAGAGTCAGAGGACTAAAATTGCAGTTGTTGATAATATTGTTCACGACTAAAATTGCTGTTATAAATATCACCATTAACGTACAAACTTTAGGCTGTTTCTCCAAGGCAAGATCAGCTAACAGACCCCTAATCCACGGACCAACTAGCCAGAGAATCGTAAACCAGAAACATCCTGACTCTTGAAACTACGATTAAGAAATGTCACAGAAATGTCACAAGACGATGATTAATCCTAGCCTCTCTGTTTTTCCCCTTGAAAAACCCCCTAACTCATAGACCATGTGGGAGTGGATCTGAGGCTTGTCTCCTCCTCCTTTACTTGCTGCCCTGCAGTAAATCCTTACTTTGCTGCAAACTCCTGCTGGCAGAGTTGGACTTTCTGCGTGATGGGCCCACAAGCCCTTTGCTCAGTGACAACTATAGCTGATAACACTTTATTGTATAATTGAAATTAGCTGAGAGAGAGTAGCACTTAAATTTTACTCACCAATAAACTTCTCATCAAAAAAAACTAAAGATAAATACGTGAGGTGATGGATGTGTTAATTAACTAGATGGGAAGAATCCTTTCACAATGGATACGTATATCAAATCATCACGATGTACATTTTAAATATCTTTTGGTAAAATCTTGCATCCGTTTAAAAATTGAAGTATAGTTGATTTACAATGTTTATACTTTAAATACCTTACAATTGTGTTTGTCAGTTATACCTCAATAAAGCTGAAAAAAATCTAGAGATAGAAGTGTAAACATATTATTTAGAGTTATAGAAGTAAATGTCAGAGAAATAAAGAGCTTTGGGAAGGGGATGGCCCCAGCAAGAGGGTCTGGGAATGGACACAGTCACTTCTCATTATAAACTCTTCTGCAGAATTTTTAAGGTGTATTTACTCTGTGCTTCTTTGGGATTTCCTGAGTTATTTTCAGAATGGCCGCCTCACACCTCCAAGTCCTCTGCAGTGGCTCTACATTCATCTATACAACAGACCCTCAGAGAGCTATTCATAGAAGAGACAGTATTTCGGCCATGGCTCACGGGCCCAGCCGCTCCGCAGCATGTGGGATCCTCCCGGACCGGGGCACGAACCCGCGTCCCCTGCATCGGCAGGCGGACTCTCAACCACTGCGCCACCAGGGAAGCCCGAAGAGGCAGTATTTAGTGCTCCTCTCTGAACAGGTAAGGAAGCGGAGGCCCCTGTCATACAGGCAAGCCTCTGCCCTCCTGGAGACTCTCAGTCCCTGCTCCTTCTACCTCACAGCTCAGTCTCCTTCTCTCAAAACCAGACAGCTGTGAGAGTTTCACAGCTAGAGGAGAATGTTCACAGGTATTTTGCTTTTATTTGGAGAATGTGGTAGAGATGGAATTCGCAGCCCCTTTTTACAGGTATGGAAGGTGAGCCTGGGTGCTCTCCTCCAGCGCTGGGGCCCGTTTGGAGGAGGAGAGTCAGGGCCTCGAGGAGGCCCGTGGGGAGGGACAACCCACAGGTTGCTGGACTGCCGAGGAGGAGATGGGACTGGGGCAGCTTCTCAACAGAGCCCAGGCCCCCGAGGCATTGTGCGGGCACCGTCTCATCTCAGTCTCCTGCCCTGAAGTGCCATCCCTTTCTTAAGAGCTTCCCTCCTGAGATGAGTCATCCTCAGGGCTCCGGCTGGGCAAGGAGTGGACAAACCCATCTAGGGGACATCCTGGAAGAGCTGGAGAGGAAGAGGAAGGTGACTCAGTGGCTCAAAATGTGGCCTCTGTCTGCCAGCCTCTTCCTGAGGTGCTGGACAGAGCTCTGGCTGCCCTACCCTCCCCAAACATTAGCAATGGCCAAACTGTCTTTTCACCTGAGCTGTGGTGTCAGGGCCCAGGACCAGGTGGTTTCCTGAATCTTACAGCCAAAGGAGATAACACAAGGCTGGGAAGAACCTTTGGGAGGATCCGGTCTAAGCCAGGCCGGAACCAAGGCCCCACGCCCCCTGGTTTACTGCTCTTCTCAGGACTCCATGGTAATGGAGTAATGGTGTAAGGGTGCCTCTGGCCTGAGCGGAGGAGTCTTAGGGAGGGCAGGGTCCTCTCCCTGCAGCCCTCAGAGCTGAGACTCTCTCCTCTGTGTTGAACAGATGGATAAATGGAATTCATAGGAATCTGCCCCACTTCTCCCCTAAAGGAGACCCACAGTTCTTCCTCCTTATGTATCCTGTTCTACTGTTTTCATTTGAAAAACTCCCTAGGCTGTCTGATCTAAATCTCCCACTCTGCAATTTAAATGGAGCAAAGCCCACCTCACCCTCTGCTAACCGCCCCACCCTCCTTGCTTTGCTTTTTAAAAAAAAAATATTTATTTATTGTCTTCATTTATTTGGGTTTTTTTGTTTGTTTTTTTATCTTTGGCTGCGATGGGTCTTGTTGCGGCATGCCAGCTTCTCTCTACTTGTGGCCTGCGGGTTTTCTCTCTCTAGTTGTGGCACACAGGTTCCAGCGCACATGGGCTCTGTAGTTTGTGGCATGCGGACTCTCTTGTTGAGGTGCGCGAGCTCAGTAGTTGTGGTGCAAGGGCTTAGTTGCCCCGTGGCATGTGGGATCTTAGTTCCCAGACCAGGGATCGAACCCACATGCCCTGCCTTGGAAGGCTGATTCTTTACCACTGGACCACCAGGGAAGTCCCACTCCTTGCTCTTCCTTCCTACTCATCCCGGTGCAGAACTGGCTACATAATTTGTGGGGCCCAGTGCAAAATGCTGGGCTCTTTTTTCAAGCATGATTAAGAATTCCAAGATGGTGCCAGCAGAGCATTAAACCAAGCGTGGTATCTGTACAGGTTGGACACCCACGAAGTTGGCCCTGCCCTAGTATCAAGAGCAATGCTTGAACTCAATATTCATAGCTTGTCCTGAAAGGTCAAGTTGTCCAATCCCCTGCCTTCATGTCACCTGCCTTCCATAGGTGAGAATCTCCTTGAAGTTTCACCCCACATACCTTTCCTAGGATCTCCAGGCCTCTGCTTCACACACTGCTGGGAAATTCTTCTAAATGTCTAAATCTAAGTCCTAGCCCTTTACGCCTGTTTCCTCTTATTCTGGCCTCACTGAATATGGGGAACAGCTGGTCCTTTTGAGTAATTAATTCTTGTAGACTTGGACGCAGTCTGTAATTCCTTTTCCCTTTCCTCATTGGGCTGAGTCTCCAGTGCTTTCTCCAACTCTGCGTCCCTCCTCTGATGCCTTCCCCAGGTTCTCTGTGTTTTGTGGAAAGCATGGGGTGCACAAGAAGCCCCAGAGAGCACCCATCAGGGTCCAGAGGGCTCCATGCTCTGGAGAGGTGGGGAGACTCCAGCACGGAGGAACAGCCACCCTGCATCGGGCCCCGTCTTCCTCCTCCAAAACCTGCTCTCCTTTTATCTGTTTCATGAACTCTTCCCAGATAAAGTCCCCCATCCCCACTGACTCTCCCCAGCGATGCTCAGTTCTTGTCCATCTCGATGTTTCTGTTCTCAGTGTGTGTTTCAGACTGAATGCTTCCCTTGGGGAAGCCCCCCCTTCCACCTCTCAGAACACAGATCTGTGGGCTGGGATGGGGAAGGGTTTATCAGAAACCACAGCAAGGCACGGGGGAGAGTGGATATGAAAGGTGGACACCAGCCACACTCCCAGTTCTCCAGCTAATAGTGTGCTAAAGCGGCCACTATAATCTGAAAGAGCAGATACTGTAATCCCATAGTACTTCCTATTGGCTGCAGGACACAGTTCTGCCCTGACACTGAAATTTGGGTGTGCCTTGGTTCTGGAATTCACAAGGCTCACAAGTTGTGAAGCAGCTGTGGGTGGGGGCTGGGAAGGGTTTCAGCAGAGGAAGTGAGGTCAGTCAACAATTGATGCTTGTCTGAGCCTTTAGTCATTGTCTCCCCCAGCCTCTATTCCTGTCGAAGAGGGTGTGGGGGGCTGGGAGGGATGTCCTGGCCCATCTTACAGGATCCTCATATTAGAGCAAGACACCTTAGAAGTCTGCTTCTGCTTCTAACACCAACATCTTTCCACCTGGCTCTGAGGCCATCACCTCCCCAACCTTTTCATTTATTAATTGAATTAAACACTTTCATGGAGGTCCTGTGCCAGGCTCAGCCAGCTAGCATCTTTGCTACGAACTGAGATAAGCATCATGTCCCTTCATTCTCCTGACAACCCTATGAGGCTGGCACTGTTTAGTATGCCCATTTAGCAGATGGGGGACTGAGGCATGGAGAGGTGTCACTTGTCTAGGGTTATACAACTAGTCTGGATTCTGACTTCAGAGTCTTTGTGGATAACCTGGAGGCCAGGGATAAAGTGGAGTCCTGCCTTCAGGCTGCTCACAGTGGTTGGAGCAAAGCAAGACAACAGTGTCACTGTTCTGAGCCCAGGCATGAGGAGGAAGGTTTGCTTCTCTCTCCAGGAGAAGCCATTCTGCTCCCCTCCCCAAAGCATCTTGTCCGCCTTGTCCCAGCAGTGTCCTGAGGGAGGCTCCCAGTCCCCAGCTCTAAAGCTCCATTTGGTGGGGTGAAGGGCCGGCCTCGAAGGGGGCAGTCCAAGGCAGTTCCCAGCCTCTCCCTCCATTCTGGCCGCCCCTAGGGCACAGAGGCATCCCTGTCACTGAGCTGTGCTACGGCCGGCCGGAGGGGCTCAGACCGTCACCACTGACTCAGAGCTGCCCCATCTGGGCCTGTTTACCCTGCGCTGAGTGCTGAGCAGTGAGAGGCTGCGGAAGGGGGTGAAGGGGCCCAGGGAGGAGGCTGAAGGATTTGGACGGACTGGGGAGTCCCCGAGGGAGGGGGGGGGTAGGGCGGAGCCAAAATATTTCGGACCCTGCCAGCCCCAAAGTCTGCCCTTGCTTCTGAGCCTCCTAGGCGGAGGACCTGGAGTTTTGGGTGGGAAGACGGGTAACTTCTCTCCATTCTGCCCTCCCCGCATGTCGTTCCCTCGGTGCCCCCCTACCCATCCAGGATTCCAGGCCGCCCCTCAGCGGCTCTGAGCCGGGAGGGGCACCTCCACCTCCACCCCTCCCCCGGCCGGCCCTCGTACGGTGCCTAGCGTCCCAGCACTGGCCCCCACGGCTCTGGGCCTGAACCCCACGAGACCCCCGCGGCCCAAGGCCAAGGCCCGCCCCCTCGGGGAGGCGGATGTGGGAGGCTGGGGGCGGGAGCGCGGCCTTGATCCCGGGCGGGGGCAGCCGAGGGGGATGCCGCCCTCGGGATCTGCAGCCGCGCAGGGGAGGGTCCGGCCCTGAGCCCTGGCGAGGGTCGAGCGGGCGGCCGTCGGCTAGCTGGGCAATAGGAAACGGTTTATTAGGAGGGAGTGGTGGAGCCGGGCCAGGCAGGAAGACGCTGGAATAAGAAACATTTTTGCTCCGGCCCCTTTCCCAGTCCCGGGAGGCCGCCGCGCCAGCCGCGCCGAGCCAGCCCCTCCCCGGCCCCAGCCCTGCCCGGCGGGGCCGCGCCCGGACCCCAGACCCTGGCCCGCTGTCCAGCGCCCCTCGTGCGACCGCGGCCGCCGCCGGGGAGGGGAGGAGGCCGCCCGCTGCACGCTCGCGCCGCGCTGCCCGCAGGGCAGGCCCAGAGGTGAGTCGAGGTCCGCGGGCCGGGCCGTTGCGGGGGCGCGGCTGACCCCAACCTCGGTGGGCCCTTCCCCATGGCATATCCCAGAGAGACCCTCAGAGAGGTCGCCGTAGGGTCAGTCCCAGCTCCTCGTAGTGCAAGCCGCCCCTCGCCCTCCACCAACATCTGCCCATCACCCCACCTAAGACTGGAGGGGGCTGGACCGAACCCGCACTGGGAATCAGAAAACTTTGCTCCTGGGGCCCGTCACTTAGCTTCTCTCTTCTCTCATCCTCATCCATAAAATAAGCAGAAGGATCCCTGCCCTCCTTCACTTACAGAGAAGGGGGTCACATGTCCTTCCAGGAACCTGGATTGACCTGGGGGTGGGTGTCTACTCCCAGCACTGTTGCGCCTCCCCTTGAAGCCCATCTTTCCCAGACCAGTCCTGGCCGCTTTTGCCGAAGGAATCTGACACTATAACTCCCTCCTCCAAACCTCAGTTCCAACCCTGTGTGGTCAGGTAATCCCCGACGCATGGACTTCCTTCAGGATCCAGGGCAGAGGGGATCCCAGTCTCCCTCCAGCCTGGGACCCCAGGTTTTCAGTCTGCCCTGGAGGTCAGTCTGGAGACCAGTGCTGTTATGACCATCTCAGGGCTGGCCACCCAGCCAGCAAATAACTGGACAGCAAATAGCGCACCCAGAGCTATGTGTGTGTGTGTGTGTGTGTGTGTGTGTGTGTGTGTGTGTGTGTGTCAATTTTCCAGGAAGCCGTGAGGGAGCAAAGGGAGGGCTGGGTGAAGCAATCCTGGGTGCCTGTCATCGCACACCCCGCAGAGCAGCATTTATTTCCATCTCCATATCTGAAAGACACTTAGTCCTCATTTCTTCTCTAAGGACAGGGGCAGAGCGGCCGATAGCTCTTACCCTCTCTATACGGGCAGCTTCTGGCTGAGTCAGGGTCTGTCCGACATCTCTTACCCCTTACTGTTTGTTTGTCCTGGTACCTGTCCTCTCATCTTACCAGGTGGTTAAAAATAGCTACCATTTATTGAGTACTTACTATGTAGACACTTAGATACATTTTTGTCATGTAATCCTGGCCACAGCCTAGCAGAAGAGGTGTTATTATGTCCATCCTACAGAAGAGGAAGGAAATTCAGATTTGAATCACTTGTCCAAAGCTCCATGGATGGTTGGGTTTTTAGTAACATTTGTTAAGTGCTTACTGTGTACCACTTAGTACCCTGCTAAATAATTTTACTCCATTATACCTATGAAATGAGCACTATTATTATTCCCCATTTTTCATAGGGGAGCCGAAGCCTCAGAAAGTTCAAGTAACTTGCCCCAAATCTCATTGCCCTAAGTGGTAGAAGCAGGATTTGAATCCGGGTCTACATGATCCAGAGAGACCACAGGCTGACCTCTGTGCTATACTGTGCTGCGTTTGCATTCTGTCTGAGATCCTAAAATCCAGACTTGATGCCACATCCCAGCGCTGTGAAGTGATGCAGATGAAAGTGCTTTGTGACGGTAAGGGGCAACCCAGGATGAGCAGCTCAGTCTGGTCCTCTGCTGTATGGTCCTCTGCCGATGTTTAGAGCTTCCAGCCCCATGACAGTCACTGCTGTGCCGAGCCACTGCTGCTGATGGGAGCCGGTTATATCAACCCTCAGGTGTGCTGGGGAGAAAGGCACTGACATCCACCTTCTGAGCACACCTCTACTCGGCTTCTCCCCAGCTAGGGCTAAGCCTACAGCCAACAGATGATTTCTAAACAAACCGCATTTGGGCAGCAGGTGATGACAACTGCAGTCTGTTAATGCAATACCCGCTTGCTCTTTTTCCTCTTTTGAGGGACCTACCTAACACCAAACAACTGCAGAAATAAAATGACCAAGTGAGGATTTATTACCAGCAATTTAAGTTGATCAAGACATACCTGGTGATTCTGGGCAAGAAACCTGACATCCCTGAGCTTCCGTTTCCCTATTGGATTGTCGTGAGGACTAAATGAGATCAGCCATCAAAGTTTGGTGCTTAGCACATAAGTATTACTCAGAGGAGGTTAACTCTTATTACTAAGAATTTCACAGTGGTAAGCTAATATTTGAAATTAGTTTAGCATTTGTGATTTCTGGCTTAAAACTGTGATGCTTCAGTCAGCAGGAGATCTTTCAAGAAGTTTTGTTAGACATGAAAGGAGTCCACCAGTCCCCAGGAGTCTGTTTGTGCTAGAGTCAAGTCTCAAGGCGAATCAGGCAGGGTCAGCTCGGAGTTGGGACTGATCTGGACTCAGCACCCTCCTGTACTTAATCTCACGCCAGGCCCGGTTAAAAATTGGACAGTCGCAGTTTGCCTCCACTACATTCCCAGGATTAGACGAGAGGCAGATTCTGCAAATGCTGCCAAGCCCTCCCTGCACTGTTCCTGGGCCCCAGAGGCTGGACATGTCCTGAACAAAGCCCGCGCCCTGTCCTCCCTCTGCAGTGTCTCTGAGTCCCTGGTTCCAGTGTTTAGCCTCGTCTGTCCCTTCTCCAGTAGAAGAGGGGAGAGGTCCCCGGGTAGGAATTAGAGTCCCTGACCCATGCACTCCACTCCCACTCACCCAGCGGGGTCCTGCCCAGTGAAATGAAAGCATGGGGACCAGTCAGCATTGTGTAGGACCCAGTTCTCAAAGTGTGGTACCCACACAAACTGATCAGAATTAGCTGGGGAAATTTTTTAAAATGCATGTTTCTTACTGGTCCCAATGGACTAAATCAGAATCCGGAGTGGGGGTGAGACCAAAGAATGTGCATTTCTAATGAAGCACTTCAGGTGATTCTGCTGCATAATTGTGTAGGTGAGAGGGTGCACTGGAGCACAGAGAAGTGAAAGCATGGGTAGAGGATTCTAGAAGGCTGCTGGCTATCATCCTATTGTTACCCCCTTTTGCTTCTTGCTGCATACTCCCTCCCTAGCTGCTTTCTGGGCAAAGACTGCCAAGGATGGATTCTCGCCCTTACCCCAGTGGGCAAATTCATCTTGTCTGGGGCTCCCTCTCCAGCCACCAGTCCCACTGTAGAGTGCTTGCCAGACTCCCCACTGCCTTCTGGGAGGGGCAAGAGGCAGGAGGTCAGGCAGAGGCTGGGGACACAGCTGCATCAGCCCAGGGCTCTGTTTCCTCCCCCAGCCCTGGGCCTCTGGGGCAGAGGAAGCCCAGGCAGGAAGGCCAGAGCTGCCACCAGCCAGAGAGGCCCACGAAGCGCCCCCCTCGCCCCCCCCGAGTCATCCTGCCCTCAGAGCCCCAGCATCATGGATCTTCATTTGGCACCACTCTTAGACTAGGGGACTTCTGCAGCCTATATGGCCATATGCCCAGCCCTACCAGCCTTACCATATCACGCCAGAAGACATTCCCCCTCCCTCATGGCAGCTGCCTCTACCTGGGGATCCAGTCCCCAGGCACACACCTGCATACTCTCCACCATTCAGAAAGTCCTTCTTGCTGTCTGACCTCAGTCCTTCTTGCTGCAGCCTCAGCCCTAATCTTCTCATTCTAAACCTTTGAGAAATGAAGAAGGGGGGTGGGTTCTGAAGCACTAGATGGTTTGGGAGCTGAGATGGGGACTGTTATAGATCAGAATTACTCCCCTAATGCTCTCCACCAAACTTCTGGAAAAGTTCAACCGGCCACAGAAGGTCAAACATTCAACATCTAAGTAGGTTTCACTTCCCTTCCACATCACTGGCCCTACCCCCACTCTTTTCCCAGGATGGCAAGGAGAGAGAAGGGGGCCGGGGAGTGGCTCAGAGAGGGCGTCTTATACTCTGATGAGGGTGCAGAGAGGTTCCTTCACACCTGGCACAGCCCAGCACTCTCCAAGCTTTGTATGGTTGTTACAACCCTGAGGGCTCAGACGTGGGCTGCCACCCTGGACTGGGATATGGAGTAGAAAAACACTGGACTGGGAGTCTGGACCCCTGGGTTGTACTCCTGGTACTGCCACTGAATCCTGCCTGACCTTGCACAAGCCTCCTCTCCTGACTGAGCCTTAATCCCCATCTTCTCTAAAATAAGAGCTGGGCTTTGTGATTCACAAGGTTTCCTCCTAGGACTCCATCATGGGGGTGTCCCAGCCCCGGGTGGCTCCTGCAGAGCCTGTAGCCACTCCAGCCTGCCCTGAGAATATGCCCTTCTCCCTGCTGTGCGTGACTCCTGCCTGTTCTATCCAGACCCCAATCTAAACAATCTTGATTCCTGTTCCCAGCTTGGCGGGACCCTGAATGGCAGGAAGTGAAGACAGGAGCCTGTTTATGTTTGAGGCAGCCAGGCGGGGGGGGGGGGGGGGGGCGGGGGCACTGGGAAAGGGGTGGGCAGGGGTGGGGGCTGGGAAGGGGTGGGCAAGA
>NC_041219.1:87571745-87584624 GCF_002837175.3 Physeter macrocephalus | reverse complement strand
GGGGGGTCTGTTAGGGGGGGGCGGGGGGGGGGGGGGGGGGGGGGGGGGGGCGGGGGCACTGGGAAAGGGGTGGGCAGGGGTGGAGGCTGGGAAGGGGTGGGCAAGAGGGCAGGGGACAGAAGGGTGGTGGTACTGCTGAAGAGATGCTCCTTCTACCCTAGTCCCGTAGTCTTCTGCCCTCTGCACCTTCCAGTCTGAACTCAGCAGCAGGAGAGCTGGGAGTCCCCCCAGGCTCTCAGTCACTTAAACATGGCTCCCCACCCTTTACCCCTAACAGGATGGTTTCCATGGGGAAGTGAACCAGGACTTCCCCTGCAGGCCCCTCCCCAAAGCCAGACACAGGGAGGAGGGAGGAGGCCTCCCTGCCCCCCCCAAAAAAAACTCCCAGTGATTTCCTCCGGGTGGGAGGGACCCACGGTCAGTGGCTGAAAACACTGAAGGGATCACATTTCATAGATGTTATTGCACCCCGTCTCCTCACCAGAGACCATGACCTTGGACCCTCCCAGGAGAACCCTTCTGATGCTACTGACGGCCTTGGGCCTGACCCAGGGTGAGTACTGGGGAGCAAGTATGGAACAGGGGCCTGGGTAGAGAAGGGGCTACCTGGGCTCAGCTCTTCTTGGTCTGAATTTGAGGAGCTGGGGAGGAGGGGGACTTAGGAGCTTGGCTGGAGGGCGGGAGATGGGCTCAGTGGGACTAAGCTCCCGGCTACTCCAACCCTCCTGTGTTGTCCTCCTGATCCAAACCCGCAGACTGCTGCTCTGTCAGACTCCAGGGTGGGACCTCTATCTGGGGGTGCGGGCAGTGGGGATGTTGGCAGGGAGGGCCTGGGAGAGCCCTCAGAGGTGGGGCTGGGGGCTGGGCTGGGCCTGGAACTGGGAGGGGAGGTCCTAGAATCAGGGAAGGGACAGAAGCCTGGTTCTCCTGGTAGCAGCTGCCCCTGGCAGGGATAAGTCACTGGAGGGAAGGATAATCTGAGGATGGAACTGAAGGACCAAGGCCTCAAAGATTTGAGCGCTCAGAAGAGGGGGTGGGTAGGGGGCAGACCTGGGTATTAGGCTCCTCCTGGGAAGCTGGGCCCAGAGCAACTGAGCTTCCAGTGTGTCTCCCAGGCGACCCCGTGAAGCCCTCTCGGGGCCCACTGGTGACCTGCACGTGTGAGAACCCATACTGCAAGGGGCCTACCTGCCAGGGGGCCTGGTGCACAGTAGTGCTGGTGCGGGAGGAGGGCACACACCCCCAGGAACATCGGGGCTGCGGGAACCTGAACCAGGAGCTCTGCAAGGGGCGGCCCACCGAGTCCTTCAACCACTACTGCTGCTACAGCCCCTTCTGCAACCACAACGTGTCCCTGGTGCTGGAGGGTACGTCCAGCTGCTCCAGCAACCCCTCCCTGTCTTCTCAGACTCTGCCCTCCCCGCCCTGCTTGCCTCTCGTGCTCTGGCCTGGAGGGCGGGGGAGGCAGGACCCTGGGATCTGACTGGCAGAGTGGCAAGGTGGGGGGCGTCTGGCCTGGTGGAAGCTGGGCCTCAGTGTCCCTCCTGTGTCAGCCACCCAGACTCCGCCAGAGCAGCCGCAAGAAGATGGCCAGCTGCCTCTGATCCTGGGCCCCGTGCTGGCCTTGCTGGTCCTAGTGGCTCTGGGTGCCCTGGGCCTGTGGCATGTCCGGCGGAGGCAGGAGAAGCAGCGGGGCCTGAACAGCGAGCTGGGCGAGTCCAGCCTCATCCTGAAGGCATCCGAGCAGGGGGACAGCATGCTGGGGGTATGGGACTGGGAGAACCTGGGACACAGGGTGGTGAGGGGAGACAGGAGACACAGAACCAGAGGGGACCCAGAGTGGCAGGTAGCCGAGAAAGGCACAATGGCAGGCACTCAGAGATTTGATTGGGCGCTGGACGGGAGGGGTTGGTGAGTGAGAAGCCTGGAGAGACACAGCAGTGGGGCCCAGGTCGCGGAGGGAGAAATGGGTTGGGTGGGTCGAGGCTGCCTCTCAGTGGCTTCTCGGTACTCCCAGGACCTCCTGGACAGTGACTGCACCACCGGCAGTGGCTCAGGGCTCCCCTTCCTGGTGCAGAGGACAGTGGCGCGGCAGGTCGCCCTGGTGGAGTGTGTGGGTGAGCAGTGGGTGAGCCCGGGGGATGGAGGCCAAGAGCTCCCGTGAGCTTGGAGGGGGGAGGGGGCCCTTGGCCTCCGGCGTCACAGGTGGGGCCAGGCCTGGCTCCAAATGGGAATTCTGCTGGCCAGGGAGGGGGTTGGAGATGGGTCAGTGTCAGACCCTTCTGCGGGAGCTGGGCTGGAGCAAGAGGCAAATGGGGGTGGCCTGCCGGCTGCCTTTGGGTCTGGATTTCAAGTTAAAACATAATCATCAGAGGTTCTGCAGATGAAGTCAGTGCAGCATACTGATGGGGGACTCTTCTGGGGATTACTGTGCCCAAGGGCTCTGTGTGTCCCGTATGTGACCCCCTCCTTCCTCTCTGGCCGTCGGATCAGGAAAGGGCCGCTATGGCGAGGTATGGCGGGGCCTGTGGCACGGTGAGAGTGTGGCCGTCAAGATCTTCTCCTCGAGGGATGAACAGTCCTGGTTCCGGGAGACTGAGATCTACAACACAGTGCTGCTCAGACACGACAACATCCTAGGCAAGCGGGAGGGTGCTGTGCCAGGCCCCCGGCTCTCATCCCCCAGCACTCAGGGCTGGACCACCACCTCGCCTCTGGACACTGACCTAACCCTGAAGGACTGCCAGCCGGCCCTCAGCTTCCTCAGCCCTCTGATTCCAGCTTCCTCCCTGACCTAAGCCAGACGAGCCTCCACCCCAGCCCCAGCTTTGCCCTGACCTAGTCCATCCTCTGTCCCCAGCCCTGACCCTGACCCGTCGAGCCTCCTTCATCCCTAGACCCTTGGTGAGCCACCTGACCCTCCGCCCACAGGCTTTATCGCCTCGGACATGACTTCCCGCAACTCAAGCACGCAGCTGTGGCTTATCACGCACTACCACGAGCATGGCTCGCTCTACGACTTTCTGCAGAGGCAGACGCTGGAGCCCCAGCTGGCCCTGAGGCTAGCCGTGTCCGCGGCCTGCGGCCTGGCGCACCTGCACGTGGAGATCTTCGGCACACAGGGCAAGCCGGCCATCGCCCACCGCGACCTCAAGAGCCGCAACGTGCTGGTCAAGAGCAACCTGCAGTGCTGCATCGCGGACCTGGGTGAGCGGGGAGGGGCGGGCCCTTCGCGGGGGGGCGGGGTCCGTGAGCTCTCCCTTTCCACGCGGTACTGCCTTTGCTGGTTTGGATGCCTGGCGTCGGTGATGACGTGATTGGAGCTTTAAAACTTACAGACGTGTTTGGTCTCATCTCACCTCTACAAGAGCCCCACAAGTTGCCTTAATGTTCTTTTCAAGCCCACACCAGCCGAGCTCCAGGAGTTAGGAGAAAGGGGCAGGGAGCCAGCAACCTGGGTTCTCATCCTGGCTTCGCTGACTACATCGCTCCCCGTCACCAGGCCTTGGGGTTCAGCTCTGTGAAATGGGCATCATAATGCCTGCCTCCCCTACTCACGTCTCGCTGGGTTCTTGCACCTAGAGGGCACCACACAAGCACAGCGTAACTGGGACGGTTATTCTCCCTGTGGCTGCCGTCTCCCAGCCCACTTCAGTGCGGGTCTCCATTTGCCGGCCCCTCCTATGTCCTACCATCTCTCTCCATCCCACCTCACCCCCGGACCCCAGCCTCCCAGGGGCCACCCTGTCTGTGGGCTGGGATGAGCGGCAGGAGTGACAGGCCCGGTACCCACAGGCCTGGCTGTAATGCACTCCCAGGGTAGTGACTACCTGGACATCGGCAACAACCCGCGAGTGGGCACCAAGCGGTACATGGCCCCCGAGGTGCTGGAAGAGCAGATCCGAACCGACTGCTTCGAGTCCTACAAGTGGACAGACATCTGGGCCTTTGGCCTGGTGCTGTGGGAAATCGCCCGCCGGACCATTGTCAATGGTGAGGATCCCCCCTGCACAGGATAGGGAAAGGGGAATAGGGTGGGTGGATAGACAGGCAGGAGATGGGACTTCCTGCCATGGCTGGTGCCCGTGGCCTGAGGGGCTTGTGGTCAGACCTCCCATATTCCCTTTACTGCCACTACCAGCTGGTGCAGCTGAGTGACCTTTTAAGGTTCATCTGAGTCTGATTCTGGCTGTGAAATCTTGGGTAAGTGACAGTAACAAAAATGTTAAGAGCAGCTAACATTTCTTGAGTTTAAATATGTGCCAGATGCCACGCTGTATACATGTATTATCTTATTGAATCGTTCTTTGTTGGCAGGGAGGTGGTATTGCTTAGTGGTTAAGAGCATGGGTTGGAAATCAGACTGCCTAAGTTCAGTTCCTGATTTTGCCGTGTGCAAGGTACTTAACCTCTCTGTGCCTCAGTCTCCTCATTTGTAAGATGAGAATAAAATAATTTCTAGGTGTCGAGATAATCCAAATAGGGTATTCAGGGCAGTATCTGGAGCTGTTCTGTAGCCCAGTAAATATTAGTGGCAATTATTGTTGTAGTGACACATGCTTGACACGGTATCATCCCCATTTTACAGATGAGGGGATTGAGGCACAGAATTACAGCTGGTAAGAGGCAGCACTGGGGTCTGAAACCAGGCAATCTGACTCTGGGGGCCAGTGCTCTTTATTACCGTGCGTTTTATACCTCTCTGGTCCTTGGTTTCCTTGACCACAAAAATGCGGGATATAATAGTGCTTGCAGTGCCTGCTTATTACTGCCTTATTATTATTCTTAGCCAAGCTGTGAAGCCTGCGGAATCTTAGTTCCCCGACCAGGGATCGAACCCGTGTGCCCTGCATTGGGAGTGTAGAGTCTTAATCACTGGACTGCCAGGGAATTCCCTGCTGCCTCTTTATTACCATGGGTGCCACAGGGGACTCAGATTTGGAGGGGCTGAGAGCAGGCGGAGGGACCTCGTTCCTGCTGGCCCCATATAGGGGGCCGCCCTGTGGCTGGTGCCCTCCCAGCCCTGGGGTGGATGGGTGCTGGGTGATGGTCTGGTCCAGGTGGGGAGGTGATCAGTCTTTGTGGAGGCTGTCCATGGGGAGAGGCTGCTGGGAGTCCTGACAGGTTGGGGACCACCCTCTGGATGGGCTCAGGTCCCTGTCCCTTCAGACATGAGCTCTAGAGGCTGGGGCTGGGGAAGGGGGCACCTGGAAGGAGCCAAAGCCCCTTGGACCAGGCTTCAGGCAGGAAAGGAAGGCTGGACCAGCCTAGGCTGAGGGGGAGGATGATTGCCGACTCCTAGAGCGGAGGGAAGCTCTGTCAGCCCCACACAGATTCGTGGTGCATTATAAACACTGTAATCTGGTGTCAGCCCCGGCGCTGATTAAAGGCCCATTAGACACGCTCAGGCCTCTGTGCAGCACTGATTAGGGCTCGAGCAGCACAGGGGCTGGCCTGGAAGCCCGCCACGGGGAGCACAGCTGGCGTGGGCTCTACCGAGGTTGCGGCTGTGCTGTGTGGCTGCGGCTCCCAGCCTGGGGCTGGAAGCAGGGTGTGGCCTGGGGCGCTTTTCTAGGTTCTGGCCTCTTCTGCCCCAGCGCCTGCAGCTCCAGAGGCATCATCTTCAGAAAGCTCCTGCTAAGGACCGCGCACTTCGGATGACGAGGGGAGGGGGCGCTGCTGGCTGAAGGGGTCAGCAGAGGCCTGTGCCATCCCCGAGAGTGGGTGGATGTGATCTGGACCTGGGTAAAAATCCCTTTCTCTTAGGAGATGTGTTTTCTCCCTCTTTCCCTCATTCCACATCCTCATCCAGCAGTCAACCAGCCTCCCTTCCTTAAGTGTAGCTTGGAGGTCAAGAGCATGGGCTTTGGTTAGACTCTCTGGGCTTAAATCCTAGCTCTGTCACTTACTACCTGTGTGATTTGAGACAAGTTTCTTAACTTCTCTGGCCTGAATTTCACTGCTTATAAAGTGGAGCTAATAGTATTGCTTACCTCATAGAGTTGTTGTGAGGATTTAATGCCATGCAGTTAGGACAGTGCCTGGCACATAGTAAGTGCTCAGTGAACATTAGGTATTTGGGGGCATCTGTGATAGTTGGGGCCTGGGAGCAGTACCCAGGCCCTGGGTGGGAGGCAGCTGTGGAAAGATTGGAACAAGGTCTGGCCTAGGAATACAATGAGTGTAAGTCTTGACTCTGCCACTATTAGCTGTGTAACCTTGGGCTCAACTTCTCTGAGCATCAGTTTCTTCATCTGTAAAATGGGTCTTTGGGTTGCTGTGAAGACTAACAGGATAATGCATGTAAGTGTTTATAGCACAGTGCCTGGCATATATGGTAAATGTAAAATAAATGGCAGTAATTATTATTATTTATAAATATATTTATTATATTATGGTGTCTCTCTCAGGGGTAGCACGGCCAGGCAACTGGTTTCCTGGACCCTGGGACAGAGGGTGGGCAAGGATCTCCTCTGGGTGGTATTGGGCCTCCTTGAGGTCCCCAGTGACTGTCCCATTGCTCTCCATCCCTAGGCATCGTGGAGGACTACAGGCCACCCTTCTATGATGTGGTGCCTAATGATCCCAGCTTTGAGGACATGAAGAAGGTGGTGTGTGTTGACCAGCAGACCCCCACTATCCCCAACCGGCTGGCTGCAGACCCGGTAAGGCCTCTCTGGTAGGGCTGGGGTGGCGTGGGGTGGTGGCTCACAGCTGGGATTTCTGGGCCCAGGAACTTGTGTCTGGCCTCTGCTTCACCTGGATAGATTCTGGGGAACAGATTCCAGGGTACTTCTCTGGGAACTCCCTCCCACGTCCCTGCCTGTGGACCTCCGGGACCCTCTGGTTATTCTGGTAACCAGAACCCTTCACCTTGCCTGAAAAGTCAGAGGCTCTCTGCTGCATTTCCTGCCATGAAGTTTTTGTTGTTGTTGCTCATTTTTGTTCTCTCTCAAAACAGTCTGTATACTTATACAGGACACGTGCATATGTGTATATAGACACACGGGCATGCACGCGCTTCTACGCAAACACACACTCACAGGTACACGCACATGCACCCATTCACAGGTACACACACATGCACATATATGCCAGACTGTTGACCCCATGAAGAGGAAAAGCATGTCTCCTTTGCTGACCCTTATCTCCCTGTTAACCTGTCACAGTGCCTGGCACACAGTAGGTACTCAATAAATGTTTATGGAAAGAATGAATACATGTACACATGTGTATACATATATGTATACATAGACACGTGTATATTTCTGCACAACATACAGAGCCACAAAAAGCCAGTCATATGCACTCCTGTGCACACACACATACACTCTGTCTCGGGAACCAGCTTGGGCTGTGAGGTGGAGTGAGGCTGGCTCGCTCTGGGACTGCTGAGCTTCCTGGGATGGGTTCCTCCCTAGACACATGCATTTTGAGGACGCAGCCAGGGTTGGTGGAGGTGCTGGGAGCCACTGCACTCTACACTGGGGTCCCGCTGCAGATGGAGCCCCGAGGCCTGCAGATCTCCCCTTTCCTGGATCTTGGTGGAGATGAGGGTGGGGTGTACTCACCAAAGGGTGTCCCCGAAGATCTGAGTTACATCTCTCTTTCCGTCCTGCCTGCCTCTCTCCATCCCCTTCTCACTCCACTCCCTTCCTCTTCCATTTTAATCTTTCTTTTTCATCCTTGCCTGGTTCCCGCCATTCTCCCTCTTACCATTTCTGTCCCTCCTCTCCCCCTCCTTTTCGACACTCTTGTTTCCGTCTTCTCATTCTTTCTGTTCTGCTCTTGTCTCCCCACGACTGGACATCCTCCTTGCCTCTTCCTTTCCACCTTCCCTGACCCCTGTCTCTGCTTTCTCTCCTCTGCTTCGCTCTCCCTCCCCCCAGGTCCTCTCAGGCCTGGCTCAGATGATGCGGGAGTGCTGGTACCCAAACCCGTCTGCCCGCCTCACTGCGCTGCGGATCAAGAAGACACTACAGAAGCTCAGCAATGGTCTCCAGAAGCCCAAAGTGATTCACTAGCCACAGGCCTGCAGCCTGACTCCCCTCTGCCTGCAGTGTGTGTGTGGTGGGCAGTGGATGGTGGCCTGTCTGGGTAGAGGTTCTGTGAGTGTGTGTGCTGGGGAGGGGAGTGCCCCTCTGTGGGCAGCTGTGCCTGCCCAACTCGGCCCCCAGCCCATCCAGTCAAAAATACAGCTGGGCTGAAACCGGATCCCCCACACCCACCTCGCCGCGCCGTCTGGCCTGCTCAAGGCAGCAGGCTCGCTGACGCCGGGCTCCCTCCCCACTCCCACGCCCTGGGTGCACCCCCTACCACTCCCAGGACCCGATGCAAAAGAGGCCTCAGAGCCAGGGTGGCCAAGCCAGGGAATCCCAGTCCTGGGCCCAGAGTCTGGGCCTGCACTTCACCTCCTGCCGTCAGTCAACCCCACTGCCCCACCAGAGCTGCCAGGGTGGCACAGGGTCAACAAGGCACAGGGTGCCAGGCACAGGGTGGCATAGGTCCAGCCTTCAGTAGACACCCTGCCCTGCCAGGCTTTAGCCTCTGTCCCAAGCCCCAGACACCCAGGCCCATCGGTTTTTCTCCGTGGGTTTGTATCTCAGCTCCAGGCCGCCTTGGGCCTCCATCTCCTAGACAAGACCCCCACTTAGCTGAATGCTAGTTGCCCAGGAGAGCGGGGGGCCTGATCCTGGGCCCCTCCTCCACTCCCCTCCTAGCTGACTTATTGTGGCATTAAGCCCAAGGCGTCTTGCTGAGGGTGTGGCAGAGTCACAGGCCAGTGGAGAGGTGGCAGGTCAGATGGGCAAGGCCCAGGACTTTCAGAATAAACTGAGAGGATGTGGGAGCCAAGCATGGCCGCCGGGGAAGGGCTCAGCTGGGAGTCAGGAGACCCAGGGTCTGGTCCGGGTGCTTTGCTCTACAGGACAAGAAGGAGGCCTTCGCTGGCCCAGGACCTTTGTTTCTTTATCTACATATTGAAAGATTTGTAGATGAAGATTTGGTCCTGATGTCTTTTGAGGTGTTTTTCAGCTCTAAAGTTCTTTGAAATGTTTAGCCTGTGTCAGAACTCAGTTCATCAGTCCCTTGTACTCCTTGTGCCCCCGCCCCTGGCAATTTGCCTCAAGATGGAGATTTGAAAATAACTTTAGCTGAGGCCAAGGGTGTCTGAAATGCCTCCTAGTTTAATTCTACAAGCTCCAGTTCCTGCCTTAACCCATATCTGTGGCCATCCTTGGGCTCACACAGCCCTGGGCCTTCTGGCAGGCAAGCCAGCCCCTCACCTGCTCTGTAGCTTCGCCTTCTCTGCCCAGGGCTGAGAGGGGCCAGGGGCCAGCTTCCTGCAGGGCCTCAAGGCTCAGAAGAAATCTGGCTCCAGCCAGCAAGACTGCAGCACCCAGGTTCCTGCCCCCCACTGGCCCCTGGACCGGGCCCACACCCTTGGCCGGGCCCCAGAGAGTGTGTGTCTAGGAAGAACCTGGTGGCTGTAGAGAAGCACATGGAAAGTTCGGCGTTTGGAAATATCGAGGGTGTATGTCCATGCGCTGAGGAGGTTACCCTGAATCCTAGGCGGGTAGATGGGCTGGAGGGTGATGGGGCTGGAGATGGGGCCTGAGCGTTGGGGGTGAGGAGCAGGGCTCAGGCTAGACAGCCCCAAACTTGGGAAGACCTGGCCTCGCAGCCCTCACCCTGGGACAGGGTGGAGAAGGACCCTCAGTTGTCCACAGGAGATTAAGGAAACACAGCCTCCTTCCCCTCCTACTGGAAATGCCCCAGCACAGCCTCCCTGGCAGGCTTCTCGGCTTCTCGAGTGTTCCTTCCACCGTCAGAGAGGCACCTTCCCAGGCTGCCTCCCAGCATTGTGCAAGGCCCGGAGGAGAACCAGGAAGTGAAACTGGGTGAAACAGAAAGCTACATGGACCTGCCACGTTCCCACACCGTCGTGGGGCACTCTGCTTCCCGGTAGTGTCACGTCTTCTGGTCACTGGAACCCACCTAGCCCAGGAATCAGGACACTCCTCAAGGATTTTATCTCCACTGGATTTGGGGGTTAAAAGTCTCCTGAGACTCCACAGCCAGAAACTGAAGGCAGCAGCTCCCCAAAGGCTGGAAATTCCCTAAGAGGAGAAGGTCTGAGGCAAGAGGCGGAGTGATGGGGGAGGGTTGAGGGAAGGGGCCAGAGTTGGGGGGACAGCTGTGGCCAGGGAGAGAAGGAGGCATTGGTGAGAGCGGTCTGCATAATGCTTCTGAGTTCAGGACGGTGTTCCAAGGCCGAAATTACAGTCTCTTAACCTGGAGATACTGTTCGTGGGAGCATTTAGCTCGTGCTTAGCACATAGTAGATCCTCAATAAAGCATGGGTGAAGATCCGGAGCTCCTGATGAGTCTTCGCAGGCCGGTGCCTCTGCAGTGGCCCATCGCAGAGGGAACCAGAGGGGACGGGGAAGGAGAGGGTCCCAGGGTATCCTGCCCGGGCTTTGCCCTTGAGAGACAAGTCACAGTTGGCGCAGGCCCCTGCTTGGAGCCAAATTTCAGTTCCCACCGCCGGCTGGGAGTAGCCTGCTCGCGGCGCCTCCGCATCGCCCTCTGCTGGCCGAAGGGCCACCCAGCGGCCGCCTCCCGCCCCGCCCCCGCGCGGGGATCGCCTGCCTTTACCCGCCCAGGAGCTCCCCACCCGGCGCCAGCGTGAGTGAGCTTCCCCATGCTTCTGTTCTGTAGGGACTGTCCCCCGAAAACCACATCTAGAAAGGAGCTGCGTCGTCACTCAGAGGCAGCTTGGACCCGCCCGCCTTAATTCCCTGTTCTCAATCCCCTGCTCAAATGGGGCCCCCGCCTTGCCTGGAGTCAGTCTTCAGCCCCAGAATGAGAAGGTGACCGCCATCCTCGGGAACCCACCTTGGCGTCCTGGGCGGGCTCAGACAGCACCTTTCCCTCTCCCCCCACCCCCGGGAAATTGGGGGCGGGGACATACCATGGGGGAGGCAGGTACTGAAAGAAGCCAAGAGGTGACTTTTCCATTTGACCGCCCAGCCTAGAAAATCTGTGCCTTTGCAGTAGGGGCCCCCTTAGGGAGCCACAGAAAGGTGTACCCTTGGTAAAAGGGTATCCCAATTCGTTTTACCACGAGGACCTGCCCTCCTCCCAGCAGCCCCCAAGGCGGCCTCAGGCCTGGAGCCGGCTAGGACTCTGGATGCCTATGTCCAAGGACCTCCACAAGAGACAGTACCCTCCTTCCCAGAGGACCTCTTACACCAGCTTTGGGGAAAAAAGAGCGTTCCTGGCATCCTGCAAAGGCAGCCTTTCCCCTCCTCCTGTGCCTGCCAGTCCCTGGTCCTTAAATCCCCACCCTGATGTCCACATTATGGTTGGCGTGTGGGCAAAGGGTCCGTAGGAATATTACGGAAAAGAAATCACAAGAAGACAGGCTGGGATCTGGGAAAGGAGAATTGGCTCGTTGCCCTCCAGGGTTAGAAGAGTCGGTGGGAGGTCGTGGGGCATCTAAGCCCCTGCCTCCACGTAGAGCCTCAGGGAACCTGCCTGCCTTTGAAAGAAGAAAACCCATCAACTCCTTCGCAGCTTTGTTTTGCTTTCCTGGGGGACCCCAGGCTCCAATTTCCTTACCTATATAAAGAGGGAGAGGATCATTTGTGTGGTAAGGAGTCTCTCTGAGGGGTGATGAGTGTCTGTGTAACATGCCCAAATGAGAGTGAAGCTGGTTCCTGGAGCATATGAGCTTTGATGCTGAGGACCACACCCTCTCCTGCCAAGCCCTCGTGGAACCCAGTTCTCCCTGTTCTCCCAGTCACCATTCTCCCTCAGTCCTGCCCCACATCTACCCTCAGAGGGTGGCTCTTCTCCCTCCAGAGCCTCACTCACATCCAGATTAACAGACCAAGAAGTGGCAAATCCCCATGCTTAAAAAGATCCAGCCCTAGGGATGGAGCGGAGGGGTGCACGTCCTGAGTCCAGTCTCCCAGGGCGGGGACCGATGCTGACTGTGCAGTCATCACTCCGGGTGGGCGACTCTTGGAACGAGCTGCTTCTACCAGGGCCACGTTCAGATTGCTAGAAATAGAGACAGAGGGCTTCTTGTCTTTGCATACGATCTGCATAATGTCATAGACACACAGTCTATTTTCAGGCAGCTTTCAGGTTAAAGTGTTGTCACTGCTGCCCTGCGGGTGTCACGTCTGGATGAGTCTCTTCTCTGTTCTTTCTCACCCACCCACTCTTACTGACCTAGATCCCCAGCTGCAGGAGCAAGTGGTGAGGTGGGGGGCAGAGCAGGCTTGTCCGGGAAGCCAGGGGGGCAAGGCAAGAGGCACACTGGCATTTCCTTTACTACCACCAGCACCACCAAAAGCAGAGTGGGGCTGCTCAGGGGCAACTGATAGGCAGAGGCAAGGAACGGGAAGCAAGGTGGCCCATATTCTGTTCTACACAAACCTTTCCCGCCTCTTCTACCAGAACAGCCAGTTCCCATATGGTTGATTCAGTCTTCTGCCAGTCTGAAGGAAGACATCTAGATTAACCTGTTCCTCTCGGCCACCATAAAGCTGGCTTGGCCCAGCTATCCCTCTTGGACATTTACTTGCAGCACTAAGACTTGCTCTTAGCCTCCTGTGAAATCTGACCCTCAGTCTGTCCTTCTCCCGGGAGCCCCATCTGGGAGACCGGTGTCCTAGTCTGATGATCAATGTTTTTAAAGCACCTGGCACATAGTAGGAGGTCAATCAATGCTAGAGTCCCCTCCTCTCCTTTAGAAGTCTGTGCCGGGCTTCCCTGGTGGCGCAGTGGTTGCGCGTCCGCCTGCCGATGCAGGGGAACCGGGTTCGCGCCCCGGTCCGGGAGGATCCCATATGCCGCGGAGTGGCTGGG
>NC_041219.1:87560670-87571491 GCF_002837175.3 Physeter macrocephalus | reverse complement strand
GGTGGCGCAGTGGTTGCGCGTCCGCCTGCCGATGCAGGGGAACCGGGTTCGCGCCCCGGTCCGGGAGGATCCCATATGCCGCGGAGTGGCTGGGCCCGTGAGCCATGGCCGCTGAGCCTGCGCGTCTGGAGCCTGTGCTCCGCAAAGGGAGAGGCCACAACAGTGAGAGGCCCGCGTACCACAAAAAAAAAAAAACAAAACAAAAATAGAAGTCTGTGCCAAGCACCTAATTGTCCCAGGCCTGGATGCCCAGAATAGGCACCATGCTCTGAGGGCTCAAGGCAAACATGCTAGGAGGGCCAGTTAGGGTGACTTACTAAGACGTCTGTTGACCTTGGCAGGTAACTTGGTCTCTCAGCTAGAAAAGAGGGGGGCTGGTGGGTTTTAGGGGCAAGGACAATTCTCACGTCACAGCTTGAGCCGTTTGGTGACCTGTCCTTGGTCACAGAAGGCTAGGGCTGGAGCCCCGGCAAGGGGATCATCAGGGCCTGTCTGCTGTAGTGTCTTACTATGGAGACCTAAGGATTCACCAGATGCCAAGGTGAGGAGCCTGGGAGACTTGCTGGGTCCTGGGAATCATGAGGCCACTCAGCCAGGCTGGATAGCAGCACCGTACCACCCAGAGCTCCTGGGCCCTGGCGTCCAGTCCCTCTGGACCTGCTTCATCCCCTTAGGCAGGCGTTTCCTGTTGATAAGAAGCTCAGTCAACAAACACTGATAAAGAGATGAAAAAAGGAAATTGACAGGGGTTGGGTATAATGGGCATTTTGTCTGCCTTTTCTACCCTTCTTCCTTCTCCCTGCACTCCTCCCCCACTGCTTCCCAGAACTGAGGCAAAAACATACCCCCCACCTCCACTATGGGCCCTATTTTGCAGTTTCCAGGAATTTAGCCTTACAGAGCCCTTAGAAGCAGGGCCTGGTTTGACCTGGGGGCAGGAGGTGGGTAGGAGTTCAGAGGCAGGAAACTCTGGGGGCTGTGAGGCCCCCAAGTGCAAGGAAAAGGGCAGTGGCAGCAGGAAGGAAGGACTGTCGGGCACAGGTTGCATCTACGACCTTCCCTCTTTCCCTTCTCCTCGCTCCCCGCCAGAGGCCTGGATCCAAGTCGTGGTTAGGTGGCTGCATAGTCTATAATTAGTGGATTTTCCATCATTTTAGTCTCGGGCTCATTACTGGAAAATCTCATTAATTTTGACTCTACTAATTTGGAGTCTATGATCCTTTGGGACAAGAAGCTGGACTGATGTTTAGGGAAAGAAAACAAACAAGTTTGAAAAGCGTGTCCAACTGCCCTTCTTGGGTTTGGTTTTGTAAGCTCAGCTCAACAAAGGCCCTTTTCTCAAGCACTCGGCCTGCAGTTAAGATAACCTGCCACCAGGTGGGTGATGAGGCTTTGTCCTCACTAGTGCAAGTAGTCATGGATCATGGACAGGGTTTTTTTGTTTTTTTAAAATAATTAATTAATTTATTTATTTATTTATTTTGGCTGCGTTGGGTCTTCGTTACTGTGCACACCCTTTAGTTGTGGCGAGCCGGGGCTACTCTTCATTGCGGTGCACGGGCTTCTCATTGCAGTGGCTTCTCTTGTTGCGGAGCGTGAGCTCTAGGTGCCCGGGCTTCAGTAGTTGTGGTACATGGGCACAGTAGTTATGGCCCACGGGCTTAGTTGCTCCGCGGCATGTGGGATCTTCCCGGACCAGGGATCAAACCCGTGTCCCCTGCGTTGGCAGGCGGATTCTTAACCACTGCACCACCAGGGAAGTTCAGACAGGGTTGTTTTAAAGATTTATACTAGATACTTCTTTTCCCCTCTTCCCTGGAGAGATCATTCTTTAATAAAACAGCTAGGCAAACATAAAGGAGCAGAATAAATGGTTCTACATGGCCAGGGTTTAAAAGAAAACCAACAGCCATCTACAACTTGAGGTCTTTCTCCTGAATTCGGAACTGTTTCCCATCCTGGTTACCACCTGACCAGGGCCTTCTCTTGGCTTCAGGCCCTCAAAGCTGTCAGTGTACTTCTGACCCTTGAGAGGAGGACCAGAGGGTTTTATCCTAGTCAAGACTTGGATTTTTTTTTTTTTTTAGTAATTCAATAAATGTATTCTAAATTTTATATGGAAGAATATAAATTCATGAAGAGCTAAATCAATATTCCCTTATTTTAGCTTAGCTTTTGCATAGGTCATATAGTCGCATGATTCAAAAACAGAAGTGTCAAAAGGCAGACAGTGAAATCTCTCCCTCCCATCCTTGTCTCCCATCTGCCAAGGTTCCCTGACCCCCAAATAAATTACCGGTCTTAGTTTCTTGTGCTTCTGTCTCTTCAAAGTTTCTTTGTTTGGATATAAGTGAATTTGAATATGGATCCTTGTCCCTCCCCATCTTTATACAAAAGTAACATATACACTATTCAACACCTTACTTTTTTCACTTAATAATATGTCTTGGAGATCTTTCCATATCAGCAGATAGAGAGCTTTAAGATTCTTTCTTCATTTTTCTCCTTCTTCCTCTTCCTCTTCTCCTTCTCGTTCTTCTTCTTCTTCTAATTCTTCTTTTAAACAACAGCATGGTATTCTGCTCTTTGAATGTACTATAATTAAACCAGTCCCCCATTTTGGAATTTTTGATTGTTTCCAATTTTTGGCTATAGCAAACAATGCTGCAATGACTAAATATGTATATATGTCATTTTGCTTCGTTCAAGTATATCCATAGGATAAATTCTAAAAAGTGGAATTCCTAGGTCAAAGGATATGTGAATTTGGCTAAGCCAATTTCAAAAAAGTGTGAAGAGGGGAGACTTGCCATAGCAGATAATAATACATAAGACAAGCCATAGTAATAGAAATAGAATAGTACTAGACAAATGGACAAGTAGAACATATTAAGGGCTCAGAAACAGATCCATATAGACCTGAGAACCGATATGTGATAAAGGTGTCATCAAAAATTAGTGAAGATGGGGCTTCCCTGGTGGCGCAGTGGTTGCGCGTCCGCCTGCCGATGCAGGGGAACCGGGTTCGCGCCCCGGTCTGGGAGGATCCCACGTGCCGCGGAGCGGCTGGGCCCGCGAGCCATGGCCGCTGAGCCTGCGCGTCCGGAGCCTGTGCTCCGCAACGGGAGAGGCCACAGCAGAGGGAGGCCCGCATACCACACACACACAAAAAAAATTAGTGAAGATGATGGCTAAAGGGTATAGTGGGTTTTCTCCAGGGGGAGTGATGAAAATGTTCTAAATTAATTGTGATAATGGTTGTACAAGCCTGTGAATATGCTAAAAGCCACTTTAAATGGGTGAATTGTATGGCATATGAATTATATCTCAGTAAAACTAAATATTAGTGAAGAAAGGCTAGGTTGTTCAGATAGTGTTGGTTTCCTCAAACCATTTTTGAGGAAAAATGGTTAGGTCTCTACATTACCTCGTATACGAAGATGGACTCCAAATGGATTAAGGACCAAAATGTGAAAGGCAAAACTGTAAGGGTAATAAAAGAAAATGTAGGGCTTCCCTGGTGGCTCAGTGGTTAAGAATCCGCCTGCCAAAGCAGGGAACATGGGTTCGAGCCCTGGTCCGCGAAGATCCCACATGCAGCAGAGCAGCTAAGCCCATGCGCCACAAGTACTGAAGCCTGCGCACCTAGAGCCCATGCTCTGCAACTGCAACGAGAGGACATCGCAATGAGAAGCCCACGCGCCGCAATGAAGAATAGCCTCCACTCGCTGCAACTAGAGAAAGACCGTGCGCAGCAACAAAAACCCAGCGCAGCCATAAATAAATCTAAGAAAAAAAGAAAATGTAAGAGAACATCCTTGTGACCTAGGTATGAGGAAGGATTTAAACAAGACTCTTAAAACACAAACTACAAAACGAAGAACTATATGGATATGATGATATCAGTATACTCTTCAAAGATACACCATAAATTTAACATTAATGAATTAATAAAATTAATAGATAAATGGTAGACCAAAAGAGATATTTACAATCCCTAAAAGACTGTTAAGCATTAATATCTACAAGATATGAGAATACTATCTACAATATATGAGAAACTTCAAATCAACAAGACTCCGTAAAAAAATGGGCAAAATACATGAAGAGTTCACTCACACAAAAGGAAACCCAAATGACTGACAAGTAGAAAAAGGAATGCTAAAACTCACTAGGGGTCAGAGAAATGCATATTCAAATGACATAAAAGTAATACCTATCAAAATGGCAAAATTAGAAAAGTGAGTAGTGCCAAGTATTAGCAAGGAGGTGGGGAAATAGGAACTCTTGTTCAGTTCTTGCAAAGTATAAACTGGTATAGCCTTTGCAGCATTGCTTAGTGAGAATGGGTGTGCCTATGCCATTCGACCTCATGATACCATTTCTGGGTCACATCTCAGAGAAATTCTCATACAAGTGCCCAGGGGGACATGCATGAGGACGTTCAACACAGGGTGCTTGTGGTAGCAGGGAGCTGGAGCCAACCTTGGTGCCCATCACTGGGGGAACAGATAAGTAAAATGTTGTGGTTGAATATTTCAGAGCATTATGTCATGCATCAGAAGCAAGGAACCAGATATACATACAGCAACGTGGATAGATCTTTAAAATATAAAACTGATTGGCAGAAAGAGAAGGCTGGCTATAGCACAGTGCCTTTTACATAAATTTGGAATGCATAATAGAACTATCCTATGATGCAGCAATCCTAATTCTGGGTATATATCCAAAGGAATTGAAATCAGGATCCTAAAAAGACCTCTGCACTTCTGTGTTCATTGCAGCATTACTCACAATAGCCAAGACATGAAACAAAATAACGTCCATCGACAGACAAATGGACAAAGAAAATGATGTAGTATTTACAAACAAAGGAATATTATCCAGCCATTAATTAATTTTAATATAACTATTTAAAAAGTCGGAATCTTGGGACTTCCCTGGTGGTTCAGTGGTTAAGACTCCGCGCTTCCGGTGTAGGGGGCGCTGGTTCGATCCCTGGTCAGGGAACTAAGATCCCGCGTGCCGCGTGGCAAAAATAAATAAATAAATAAATAAATATTTAAAAATAAAAAGAAGGAAATCCTGCTGTGTGTGACAACGTAGATGAACATGGAGAACATCATGCTAAGTGAAATAAGCCAGATACAGAAGGACAAATACTGCAGGATACCACTTAGATGAGGAATCTAAAATAGTCAGACTCATAGAAGAAAAAAGTAGAATGGTGGTTCCCAGGGCTGGGGTGAGGTGGAAATGGGGTGGAAGTAGGCAAAGGGTACAAAGTTTAATTTATGCAGGAGGAACAAGGCCTAGAGATCTACTGTATAGCAAAGAGCCTCTAGTTAATAATACTGTATTGTATACTTAAAAATATGCTAAGGGGGAGACCTTATGTCAAGTGTTCTTAACACACACACACACACACACACACACACACACACACACACACACACACAATAAGAATAGAATTCATACATATTCAAAACAACACTACATTCTTAACAAGGATACCCCTGTACTTAAGGACACAAGCTGGCTAGAATGCTTGTGCAGTGAGGGGAGCAAGGTGGACGAAGATTGAAAAGGGGATTGGAGAAAGAGGTGGAAAATACAATCTGAGAGAGGCCTTGCCGCCTTGCCCAGGCCAGTGATGATAACAAGCTACCACGTGATTAACCTGAGGCCCATAAGTACAGGGGGAAAAGACAACAAAACCACAGAGTCTGAGTCCTGACTCAGCCACTCAGAAGCTTGTGATCCTGGGCATGAAACAGCACAGAATACTCGGCTTCTTCATCTTGAAATGGGAATAATATGAGGAATCATGATCATGTTGGACAAGGGGCCTGGCCAGAACTGTTGTTCAATAAATAATCATAATACCAATGAGAGTGCACTCTTCTCACCAGTAGTGCTCATGGCTTCGGTTCTGCAGAGCTACAAGGTCTGTGTCAATTCCTCTTGCTGGGAATTCCCTGGTGGTCCAGGGTTAGGACTCGGCGCTTCAACTGCAGGGGGCACGGGTTCGATCTCTGGTGATCCCTGGTCAGGGAACTAAGGTCGTGCATGCCAAGTGGTGCCACCGAAAAAAAAAAAACAAAAACAACAAACAAATAAAAAACTCTTGCTTTGTCCCTCTCTCAAATCAGGGGAAAGAAAAGCAATCCCTCTCCCTAGCCCCTGGCTCTCTAATTTCCCCGGCCTCCTCATCTGGGCAGCAGCTAAAAAAGAGAGATTTGCAGGGCAAGGTGAAAGTTTATGATTGCAGATATATGTGTGTATGCACCTATACGTCTAGGTACATGTGTATGAATATATATATATGTGTGTGTATGTATTTATTTCCATTAGAAGAAGACTCCTCATCCTGTACTTACTGGCTGCTCCTTTTGGATCAATACTTTGGTTAGGTCTTTTGTGAAATGAAATTTATATTCACGCCCACCGTTTCCTTAGTAACAATCTCCAGCAATCAGATCTGCTCTCTGGTGGAAATGGCCTTTGGAAAGTGCCATGCGGTGCACAGTTGCACAATCTTACCTTTGCCAGAAACTGTTTTCTGATGTAGCCAGTATCTTTTCCAGAAAAAAAAAAAAAAAAAAGAAAATTAACTACATTTAAGCAGACTTAACAAGGTCTTAAAATAGATATAAAGTGGCTTCACCCCACAAGGGAAATTCTTAAAATACTAAAGTACTGTTTTTAAGCATAGTCAAGTACTTCAGAAAAACTAATTTACATTCCAAACAATTTCTATGCTAATTACAAATGATTCTTTCCCAACCACTAGGTAATATTTTGTGTTACTGTATTACCTGAAATGAATAAAATTATTATTTTTTTTAACCAATACTCACTCATTCAAACTAGCCTTTCCACAATTTTACTGGATCTGCACTTTCACTGTATTTCAATAAAAGTTTGAATTTTTTTTTCAAATTTGATCCCACAGTATTGAGGTAAAAACACAAAAATGGATGTATCACAGTTGTGTAAATGAGAGGCTTGCTACTCTCAGATCTCCGCTGATTTTGCCTTTTCCTGCATAGGAAATGATAAGCCCCAGGATGCTCTCAACTGCAGACACCAAACCCATGAACTCACCGCACCCGTACCTCGCCCTCCTCAGGTCCCCCTCTCAGGTCCTCACTCTTAATGGCCCTTCACTTTTCGAAATGAATCCTCGACTTGCCCTTCTCTATGAAGTCCTTCCCACCAGGCTGTAAACTTGCCGCAAACCAAATACTCTCAGCCCCACCCCCCTGCCAACCACCCCAGTCCCTCTCCCCTTGCCTTCGTGGTCATATTTATTGGTGAAGTCTCTGCTTCCGCACCTCCCACTCACTCCTCAGTCCACCACCTTCTGGCTCTGCCACGGAAACTGATCTCCTGGAGGTTACCCCTGGCCTCCTTGTTGCGAAATCCGGTGCACCCTTATCAGTCCTTCCTTTTTTAACTCGACCTCTCGGCAACATTTGACCGCTGACCACTCCCGCCTCTTGGCTTTCCTGCCACACGCTGCCGGTCTCTCTCCAGCTTCTCTGGCGGCTCCTTTTCAGATGTCTTTGAAGGCCTCTCTTTACCTCTCCTGTAAATGCTGGTGTTCCTGGCTTTCAGTCTGAGGTCCTCTTTTCCATCTGCACACGCCTACTGTGGAGGCTTATCACACCTTGGCTTTAACGCTCATTGATGACGACTTTCAAATCTGTGTCTCCGGCCCCCACCTCCACCCTGAGCTCTAGACCTTAAGACCCAGCTGTTTCTGAACAGCTCCTTGGATATCTCCCAGACGTCTCAAATGCATCATGTCCAAAACAGAACTCGTTATCTGTCACCCCAAACCTGCTCTGCCCCTGATGTTCAGAGAACAGTATTACTAGCCAAGAAAACACAGGAGATCCGTTCATGACCACCTTCTCCCAAACACCAACCTCCGCCCCCATCAATCAAACACAAATTCTTGTCCGTTCTACCTCCCAGTTATCTTTCCAACTCCATCCACCTCTTTCTGTCCCCATCCTGGTCCCAGCTACCAGCATACCTCCTCTAGGTTAGTGGAATGTCCCCCTGCTCTCCTGCATCCATCTAGCCCTTCCAACTCATCCTTTACACTGAAGGCTGGAGAAGTTCCTCTAAAATACGAATGGACACTCCATAATGCTCTCCGCTGAATGTCACTGCCCTCAGGTTAAAGTCTAAACTCCTTATTAACAGGCCTCTATTGCTCGATCTGACCTAGCCCGCAGCTCTGACCACATCTTTTTCCACAGTCCTCCTCCATCTTCACGTTCCAGCCACACTAGACTTCTTCCTTTTAGCTCCTTAGACCCACCATTCCCTTTGTCTCTGGGCCTTTGCGTATGCTCTCCCCGCTGTCTAGGACATTCTTGGTCTGACTACTTGCATTCATCAGTAAATATGTGTGGTGGTGCGATGAAGTGGACTTCGGAGAGAGGCAGACCTGGGTTCGAATTCCAGCTCTGTTGTTTTCAAGCTCTGCGTATGATGCTGAGCCTGTAGACTAACCCCTCTGAGCCTCTGTGTCCTCATCTGTAGAAAGAGGAATAGTAATACCTGCTTTGTCTAGCATATATAGATTTTTCTTTCCAACTACCTGACCCACCTCCACCTCTCCATGCTCACACACTTTTTCTGGGAATCGCCCCTTCTTCCCTATTTCTATAGGAACAGTGGTGGTCCCTGATAGCCGTGTTTGTACAACATGACCAAGCCCACTCCCCACAGATATTTGGGCCAGAGGTTGACACTTGACCCAAGCTGGACCATCAGTCCCTACCTCCTGAATGAGGAGTTGTGATCCAGAGAGCGTCACACCAGAATCTTTGCTGTGCAGCTGTACTGAGCAAAGACCTGATGACTGTCAGGGGCCATATGTTCCTTGTGGATGGGATGCAGAGAATGCTGGTCTGCATCAGAGAAGAGGGAAGCAGAGGAACAGATGAAGCAGAGGCCCAGGGAGGAAGAGAGTGGAAACGGAGAAAGAGTCTTGTCCATTTGATATCCTGCTTGCAGGCACTGCCTGAGACCAGCTGCACTGAGTCTGGGAGAAGCTAAAGAAGAAAAAAATTTGTTTCTTCTTAAATAGCTAGACTGGATTTCTATTACTTAGAATCAACACAGTCTTAAGTAATCTACTGTCTTACAGAGTTATTGTGAAAGTTAGAAATGAGGTATGTATATAGACAGTAGGTAATCAAGAAATAATGACAATAATGTTATTATTTTTACGTTCAAAGGATGAATGACTGAAGAAGGGATGTCAGAACTCTCTGTACCCATTTCTCTAGAATAGTTTCAGAAATAAGGTTCAGGGCACTGTATCATCCCATGAGTAATTTTTTTTTAATTGAAAAGGCTAGGTAGGGCTTCCTCGATGGCGCAGTGGTTGAGAATCTGCCTGCCAATGCAGGGGACACGGGTTCGAGCCCTGATCTGGGAGGATCCCACATGCCGCGGAGCAACTAGGCCCGTGAGCCACAACTACTGCGCCTGCGCGTCTGGAGCCTGTGCTCCGCAACAAGAGAGGCCGCGACAGTGAGAGGCCCGCGCACCGCGATGAAGAGTGGCCCCCGCGCGCCACAACTAGAGAAAGCCCTCGCACAGAAGCGAAGACCCAACACAGCCAAAAATAAATTAATAAATTAATAAATTAATTTAAAAAAACAAAAAGGCTAGGTAGCATATTTTGGTAAATTTGAAAGAAAGGAAAAAAATTATGCATAATCTCGCCCTACCAAATTGAAGCAAATATTTGCATACATACTTTACATACTTATGATCATGGGGCACAGTCTATTTTGTGTCCAGTATTTTTCACTTATATCATAAACATTTTAAGATTTCTATACAGAATTCATCATCATGTTAATGATTTCATAATATTTAATAACAGTGTATTATGTAATTTATTAAGTCATTCCATATATATATATACATATATATACATATACATATCTTTTCTGTTTTTTTCTATTGTAAATCATGCTGCAATGTGTATCTTTGTGGATAAGTCTATTTTAAATCAGTTTACTTTTTTTAGTTGAAGTATAGTTGATTTACAATGTTATATTAATTTCCAGTGTACAACATAGTGATTTGATATTTTTATAGATTATACTCCATTTAAAGTTATTATAAAATATTGCTTATAGTCTCTGTGCTTTACAGTACATCCTTGTGTCTTACTTACATTATACCTACATTGATTGTTTTAGTTACAAAAGTAAAATTAATATATAGTCATCTTTGAAAATGTTGATAATATAGTCAAGAGGAAAATATTTGTAATTTCACTGCCTAGAGATAACTCTTGTAAACATTTTGCTAAATATCCTTCCAGCTCTTTTTTATGATAATTAAAACATAAATATTAGAATATACTGTATTTTAGTACATATTTTATAACCTGCTTTTCCCCTTTTAACTGTATGTCATAAACATCTTGTTGCATCATTAAAGTTTCTACAACCATGTGTATAGATGTACCTTACAAGAACGATTCTCTCTTTTTGAATATTCATTTGTTACCAGTATTTTACTATTTCAGCTGAAGCTGTGATGACATTCCCGATTTTCAAATCTTTATGCAAGTGTCCGATTACAATATTTCTTTAGGATGAATTCCTACAGCTGGAATTGTAGGGTCAAGAGGTATATGGAGGGGCTTCCCTGGTGGCGCAGTGGTTGAGAGTCCGCCTGCCGACGCAGGGGACACGGGTTCGTGCCCCGGCCCGGGAAGATCCCACATGCCGCGGAGCGGCTGGGCCCGTGAGCCATGGCCGCTGAGTCTGCGCGTCC
>NC_041219.1:87557409-87560603 GCF_002837175.3 Physeter macrocephalus | reverse complement strand
CCCCGGTCCGGGAAGATCCCACATGCCGCGGAGCGGCTGGGCCCGTGAGCCATGGCCGCTGAGTCTGCGCGTCCGGAGCCTGTGCTCCGGCAACAGTGAGAGGCCCGCGTACAGAAAAAAAAAATAGTGAAAGAAGTATATGGATATGCTTGGGATAATTCCTAGGAGTGGAGTTCTGAAGTCCAAGTTTAGAAATTCTTCAGGACTCAAAAAAAAAAAAGGCTGCCTTAATTTCTGAGTGGAATTTTAGTGGGGGAGGAGAGGAGAGTGGTTTTTGTCCTCTCAGAATCACCTCCCAGAGGAGAGGCAGGTGGTGCACACTGGGTTATGGGGACTGGCTCTTGGCCCTCCTCCCTCCCTTCCATGCACCCTCCAGGGCAACCTCCCCTCCAGTCCCAGGCATTTCAGGGCAATGGCAAAGATCAAAAGACTTGGGTTCCAGGGACTGGTTCCACATTTTACTGGCTAAATGACTCAGGCAAGTCACTTGGGTGTTCTGAGGCCTCAGTTTCTCCATCTGTAAAGTGAGGCTAATTATACCCACTCCGGAGTCCTATAGTTTGTCTTGAAGGTGAAGTAGTAATATATCAATTACAAATCCCTATTCTAAGCTGTGTCTTTGTTCAGCCCCAGAAAGAAACAATGGTGTTTAGTATCAGGATCCACTTCTGACAGTAGGATGGAGACATGATGGTGGAGAGTGTTGGATCATGGGATTTCACCCACCTGACCAGCGCTGGGGCAGGGCAGGAGTAAGCGCCCATAAACCCTTCCCTCTGGCACTGTCGGGATCTATTCTGGGGGCTAGAATGGTGGCCAGCCTACTGTTGTAGTGGCTGCAACAGCAGCGGTGGGATTCTTCAGCTTTCATCCACAACCCTTTCCTCCCCCAAACCCAGGCGGCCCCTGAAGGTTCCCATGACAACAGCACGCCTGGGAAGGACCAGCTTGAGGAAAAACCAGATTTTGCTGTAAGAAAAACTGGTCAGAGCCACAGGCAAGGCGAGCTGGGACAGGGGCTCTGTGATGGGGCTGGGTCCTGAGACAAAGACCACAGAGGTGTGAGCTCAGGCTCAGTGCTAGGAAGTCTATAGAACAATAACGGACATGTTTGGAACACTTCCTGTGGCCGGACCCTATTAAATGTGCTGCTGTATATGTATTGACTCGTCTGATCCTCAGGACAAACCTATGGGGCAGGACCATTCTTTTACCTATTTTACAGGTGAGGAGACCAGCATGGTAAGGTTAAAAACTGGCAGTCCGACTTCAGTGCCTGCATCATAGACCTGTTGGAAGTCATAACTCTCCTGTCTACAGCCTTTGGCAAGTGATAAAGGAAGCTTCATTCTATCCTCACAAAATTTTTGCAAGATAAAAGTCATTATTCCCATATTACAGATGAGGAAACCAAAGGTCAGAGAGGTAAAGTGATGGGCCCCAAATCACACAGCTAGTAAGTAACAGAGCTGGGATATGAACTCCCATCTGTCTGAACCCAGAGCCCATGGCCCTTCTCACTAAGGAAATCCATCTGGTCCTTCACATCTTCACCTGGGTACATTTGCCCATAAGCCTGAAGAGGCAGGTCGTGGTTGCTTAGTATAGCTTTAGAGGTGTGGGGGGGGTATGTGTTTCTGTGCCTTTAGCACTGTGCCAACACACACACACACACACACACACACATGCGCGCACGCACGCATGCACACAGGCCCTGGCAGGCTGATGAAGCTGCCCTACTCTGGGCCAGCCCGCTCACAACAGGCTTCTCAGGAGTAAACTTGCCCACACCTGCTTGCCTCAGCTGGGAAAGGCTGCTAGAAGGCACGTCTCCCCACCCCAGCTCATGCTGAGTAACCAGGCTGGGGCTTCCGAATGGAGGAAGAAACTTCTGGAAATCTGTGAGGCCACTGGGACTTTTGGGGATATTTTTCCTAGAGAGAGTGGGGAGCCTGAACTTCAGAGCTGGGCTGCTTAGGGAAGGGGAGTTTCTGTCGGAAGGACATTGTCCCTATTATTCTTCCAGTGTCCCATTTTTACTTAATATACTTAATTACTTGTCCCCTGATTTGATTATTTTCTGGGTGGTGACTTTTATTTTTAAAAGTCCTACAACCCCTGCGGTAAGTGCAGTGGCCTTCTGTGGCCTTCTGTCTCAGCTCTGCCAGACCATTCCATATTTTCACCTGGGAGCTTACCTTTAAGGTCTTGAAGTAAAACCACGATATTTGCAAGGGCGGCAACAGAACCTCAAGTTCTGCCAAGTTCCTCTCAGATGGTGGGCTAGATAAGGGGCAGAGACCTGAAGCCTGTCTTTTTTTTTTTTTTTTTGATTAAAAAAAATTTGGGGGGGACTTCCCTGGTGGCACAGCGGTTAAGAATCTGCCTGCCAATGCAGGGACACAGGTTCAAGCCCTGGTCCGGGAAGATCCCACATGCCACAGA
This sequence comes from Physeter macrocephalus, assembly GCF_002837175.3. Classification (NCBI taxonomy): domain Eukaryota; kingdom Metazoa; phylum Chordata; class Mammalia; order Artiodactyla; family Physeteridae; genus Physeter; species Physeter macrocephalus. The sequence goes on along the minus strand of NC_041219.1, from coordinate 87,558,158 downwards.
GCAACTAAGCCTGGGTGCCACAACTACTGAGCCTGAGCTCTAGAGCCTGCAAGCCACAACTACTGAGCCCACGTGCCACAGCTATTGAAGCCCGTGTGCCTAGAGCCTGTGCTCCGAAACAAGAGAAGCCCGTGCACCGCAACGAAGAGTAGCCCCCACTCACCGCAACTAGAGAAAGCCTGCACGCGGCAACGAAGACCCAACGCAGCCAAAAATAATAAATGAATAAATTAATTAATTTTAAAAATTTTTCATTGAAGTATAGTTGATTTACAATGTTTCAGGTATACAGCAAAGTGATTCAATTATATATATTCTTTTTCAGATTCTTTTCCATTATAAGTTATTACAAGATCTTGAATATAGCTCCCTGCACTATACAGTGTTTGTGTATATATCATACAAACTATACCATAAGTTTGTTTTCTACATCTGTGAGTCTATTTCTTAATCATAGATGATTTCGTTTCTTAGTTTATTTTCTAGGATCTGTATTCTAAAACCTCAGGCTTATAAGTGATTTTAAAGAACACTTGGTAGGAAGCCATAACAAGATGAAAAGACAACCCTCAGAATGGGAGAAAATATTTGCAAACGAAGCAACTGACAAAGAATTAATCTCCAAAATATACAAGCAGCTCATGCAGCTCAATATCAAAAAACAAACAACCCAATCCAAAAATGGGCAGAAGACCTAAATAGACATTTCTCCAAAGAAGATATACAGGTTGCCAACAAACACATGAAAG
>NC_041219.1:87543787-87557001 GCF_002837175.3 Physeter macrocephalus | reverse complement strand
AGCGGTTAAGAATCTGCCTGCCAATGCAGGGACACAGGTTCAAGCCCTGGTCCGGGAAGATCCCACATGCCACAGAGCAACTAAGCCTGGGTGCCACAACTACTGAGCCTGAGCTCTAGAGCCTGCAAGCCACAACTACTGAGCCCACGTGCCACAGCTATTGAAGCCCGTGTGCCTAGAGCCTGTGCTCCGAAACAAGAGAAGCCCGTGCACCGCAACGAAGAGTAGCCCCCACTCACCGCAACTAGAGAAAGCCTGCACGCGGCAACGAAGACCCAACGCAGCCAAAAATAATAAATGAATAAATTAATTAATTTTAAAAATTTTTCATTGAAGTATAGTTGATTTACAATGTTTCAGGTATACAGCAAAGTGATTCAATTATATATATTCTTTTTCAGATTCTTTTCCATTATAAGTTATTACAAGATCTTGAATATAGCTCCCTGCACTATACAGTGTTTGTGTATATATCATACAAACTATACCATAAGTTTGTTTTCTACATCTGTGAGTCTATTTCTTAATCATAGATGATTTCGTTTCTTAGTTTATTTTCTAGGATCTGTATTCTAAAACCTCAGGCTTATAAGTGATTTTAAAGAACACTTGGTAGGAAGCCATAACAAGATGAAAAGACAACCCTCAGAATGGGAGAAAATATTTGCAAACGAAGCAACTGACAAAGAATTAATCTCCAAAATATACAAGCAGCTCATGCAGCTCAATATCAAAAAACAAACAACCCAAACCATAATTCAAAAAGAGTCATGTACCACAATGTTCACTGCAGCACTATTTACAATAGCCATGTGGACACAGAAGCAAACTAAGTGTCCATCGACAGATGAATGGATAAAGAAGATGTGGCACATATATACAATGGAATATTACTCAGCCATAAAAAGAAACGAAATTGAGTTATTTGTAGCGAGGTGGGTGGACCTAGAGTCTGTCATACAGAGTGAAGTAAGTCAGAAAGAGAAAAACAAATACTGTGTTCTAACGCATATATATGGAATCTAAAATTAAAAACTGGTTCTGATGAACCTAGGGGCAGGACAGGAATAAAGACGAAGAGGTAGAGAATGGACTTGAGGACACGGGTAGGGGGAAGGGTAAGCTGGGATGAAGTGAAAGACTAGCATTGACATATATACACTACCAAATATAAAATAGATAGCTAGTGGGAAGCAGCTGCATAACACAGGGAGATCAGTCTTGGTGACCACCTAGAAGGGTGGGATGGGAGGATGGGAGGGAGGCGCAAGAGGGAGGGGATATGGGGGTATAAGTGTACATATAACTGATTCACTTTGTTATACAGCAGAAACTAACACACCATTGTAAAGCAATTATACCCCAATAAAGATGTTTAAAAAAAAAGAACACTTGGTAAAGCCAACTAGGTAAATTTTGGCTGGAGCTGAATGAACAAGGGAGAGGGTTGTAGGCGATGGGGTCTAAGGGCCAAAGAAGGGGATATATCATGCAAGCCTGGATGTCATGTATGGTTGCTATGCAACAAATTACTCCACACTTTAGCAGCTTTCAACAATAATAAACACTTATTGGCTTCCCTGGTGGCGCAGTGGTTGAGAGTCCTCCTGCCGATGCAGGGGACACGGGTTCATGCCCCGGTCTGGGAAGATCCCACATGCTGCGGAGCAGCTGGGCCTGTGGGCCATGGCCACTGAGCCCGCGCGTCCGGAGCCTGTGCTCCGCAACGGGAGAGGCTACAGCAGTGAGAGGCCCGCGTACCACACACAAAAAAATAAATAAAAAATAATAAACACTTATTATCTCACATAATAATTTCTGTGGTTCTAGAATTTGGGAGTGGCTTACTGGTGGTTCTGGTCCAGGGTTTTTCATGAGGTTGCAGTTATAACATTGATTGGGGCTTCAGTCATCAGAAGGTTTGACTGGGGCCGGAACACCTGCTGAAGCCTGTCTTGCAGCAAGAAGCTTCTACACGCTTTTCCACTGGGGGCAGAATTAAAGCTCTCTCCCCAACTCCATTAGCTTGACTCTCTGCCTCCATTCAGTTCCCCTCTGAAGCTCCTACAGCACGTCCCGGGGGACAACTTAGAAACCATCCTCAGAGGCCTGGACACCTCAGCTTTCTCCAGCAGCTGGCAGACTCTGCCATGCCTGTGCCCCAACCCCATTTCTGTTCCCTGACAAACTGCCAGGGATCAGAGCAGAACGATCCAATCGGGGATGGCAGCACAGGACAGCCAGCTCTCAGCTTCTCACTTGTGGAGAAACTAGCCACGAAGCCTTTCTTTAGAGGACCGAGACATCCATCCACAGGATAGCATGGACTCTGCAGTGGAGTGGGCACGGGGAGAGAGGCTGCAGACTCTGGGAGAAAGAGAGCCAGAGAGTGAGGAAGTGGAGGCTGGTAGAAGAGAGAGAAGAGGCAGGAGGGACCATGGCCAAAATATGTCAATATCATGTTTGTTTTTCCCTCTGGTGGGATGGCAGGGAGGTCACCCCTGCTGCCTTGGGGACAGAGCACCTGTGCATGCTCCCCTGCCCCTACCCCTCCAGCCTGGCCCAGGCTCGCGGTGGGTATTTAGTAAGTGCACACCAGAGCTGCTGTTTATGTTGATGAGATGACGGCACAGCACTCAGTCTGCAAAGTCCAGACTTCTGTTTCTCCCACCCCCTGGGAATTTCATAAATAAATCCCTGGAACCGTTCCAAGAAGAATTTCAAGACTTCTCTGCGCGTGCGTGCGTTTCCAGAAACACAAACAATTTTACATGCTGCCTGGTGTGCAAACTCCAAAACAACTCCTGGGGAGGGATGAGGGCTGGACATGGCAGAGAGATGGTAGAGGCCCAGGTCAGGCCGGGCCGGGCAACCAGCAGTTCACAGCGGAGTCTGCAGCTGGCTCCGCTAACTGGGTTCTCAGAGGCCCAGCCGCCTGGGCTCAGGTTGCTTGGCCTCCCCTCCCCCGCCCTCTGGCTTTGGCAGTATTCTCCACCAGGTTTTTGCAAAGTGCTGGGGTCTTAAAATAGCATGAAGGCACACACACACTCAGACTATGGTGTCAATTCCCGTACCACAGAATGATCAAAAAGAGAGTGGAGCAGGAACTCCAGGACACCTTCCTGAGTGGAGAGCAGTGTGAGTGTGAGCTCAGGCCCCAGATGGGTGGGCACATGGCATAAGGAAGGGGATGAAGGAACGGGGAGGAGAAGACAAGATAGAGCCTGTGTCTGGGTGTGTATTTGACAATGTGACAGCGTTCATAGTCACGTCTGGGGTGTGTGTGTGTGTGTGTGTGTGTATGTGTGTGTGTGTGATCATGAAACCGGAGGCTGTGTTGGTGTGACCAGTTTGGCAAGGGGAATATAGACTTCCCTCCTGGTCTGTGAACTCCTGTAGGGCAAAGAACTAAGAACTTCATCTGAATCATTCCCAGGGCCTAGCCCGGTGCCTGGCACAAAGACACTCGAAACATGTTCCAGGATGAATAAATGATGCCCGGATCCATGGATTTGCTAGAACATAAAATGATAACCATAAAGATAGTCCAGCTTCAAATGGCAAAATTAGAACTGGGTGCCCCAAAGTTAGTATTTCCTGAACATTGGGAGGGAAATGGAAGTGGTAGGGTTAATGATCTGTCTGAGGAAGGAGAGGCTACACACCCAGGAAGGCGGAAGGCTTCCAAGAGCAGTCAGGCTCTGAGCTCATTCTGAACGATGGGTAGAATTCCTTGACCTGGGGTTCTAGCCAGGAACCCTAGGCTACAAGGATTAACACACTCAAACCAGTAGAAGTGAAAAAAGAGGATTTCCTGGAAAGATAAGTGGGAGTCTCAGAGAAACTGGTAATGGGAAAATATGGCCAGATCTCATGGGGTCTTGAAGACACTGGACTGGGTATGTGTGGAAGACAATTTGACTGTTAAGAGTGGCTGAGGCTGGAGGGTGCGTGTGCACAAGCACACCTTGGTGACCACCCCCGGCCTTCTCCCTGCCTCGGCTCCATTCCATTCTCTTCTCCTAGCTCATCCTGATACCATATGGCTTCCAGTTACTACTCTGTAGTTCCTGCCACCATCTAAGTAACACAATTTCTACGCCTCCTTAGTTCAAATGCTCATGAAAGAGAAGCTGAATAGCTCAGCCAGTCTATTTACTACTTTCCCTTGGTTCAGATGCCCGACCCTGGTGCAATCATCTGTGGCCAGAGGGCGGACCATGTATTCATCTAGGAGAAGGGGGTGTAGGCAGGTGAGAGAAATACACCCTTGTAATCCACATGGGAAAAAAGGGAGCAGGGGTTGTCCAAGCAGGGGGAAGACTATGACTGAGGACTTGGCAGGTGTGCGTGCAAGTGTATAAGTGTGTAAAAGGGGGAGGGATTGAGAGAGAGAGAGAGGATCCAAGATGACAGGGGAGCTGTCAGAACTGGGATTAGCTGGGTGATCTTGGGCAAATTATCTGACCTCTCTGTACCTCAGTTCTCCATCTCTACAATAGGGTGAACAGTAGTACTGCTCCCACAGGGTTGTTGTGAAGATTAAATAAATAATCCACAAAGGGCTCTTAGGAGAGTACATGGTCAGTCTCTGTATGCTATTTTTATGTGTAGGGGAAGTAAGTCTGGATGGATATTAAGGGCTTGTCATGTAGAGGTCTTGACTACCAGTTTTGGTTTTGCCCTGGAAAAGTCATTTATCTTCTCTGGACCTCAGTTTTTCCATCTGTAAAACAATGAGGTCAGACTAAATAATCTCTAAAAATCCCCTGCAGATTTAGAATGCCATGCTTTTGGCTTGGTGTCATGGGCAATAGGGAGCCCGTATGTTCTCAGGAAGGCAGATGACAAAGTGAGAGGGAACACGGGTTTGCCATGGCGTGCCTGGTAACTGCAGGAAGGGTGACCAGGAGGTGGGGAGGTTACAGCGCTAGCAGTATCAGAGGTATATGATATGAGGCTCTGGATGGGGGCTTCATTAGGGGCATGGAGAAGAGGGGGGTACAGATAGGCAAAAGATCAGAGGTCCACAGCAAAAGGAGAATGACCAGGAGAGCCATCCTGCTTGGCCACTGGGCATGTCCGGATAGAACTAAAGTATGAATCATCAAGGCTGAGGGCACCGGGCCTGTTTACCAAGGAGGCACTGGGGTGGAACGAGGTCAGTGTGGGGGTTATAGTAATCTACAATCATGCCATGGCCTCTGGAGCAGAAAGTGAGGGGGAAAAGCCTGGGGAGGGTTTTTTTCAGGAACAGCAGAGCTCAGCACCATCCCATGGGGCCCCTGAGCACAGACTGCAGCCGCTGACTCTGTCAGGTCCCTAACACTGACTGGGGCCTTCGGGATTCTCAGGCCCATAACAGTGGCTCTAGCCAGCCTCCCATCCTTAGCCACCAGCCATATCACATTCCTATTCCTTCCATTGCCTTAGCTGCCCTCCCTCCACTTCCCTCAACTCCCTGGCCCACCCGTTCTCCCACCAGACCTATACCGCTTCCCCCAACCCTTCAGGGTCCAAACAACCCCTCTTCAGCTCCCACTCTGGGATGCTGAGCATTTCTAGAGGAAACTGTACCATCAAAGAGGCTCGTTATGACCTCAACTTAACGTTCGGCAACTCTGGCTGGGCCCCAGAGCCACCCTGGCAATTACCTTCTGCTTTCCTATGTTCCTGGACACCATCCCATTTCCCACAGGGGTTTTTGCAAATTTTCCCTACTCTCTTCAAGCATGTCCTCCATCATATGCTATCCTGCCTCCTGACCATGCTGTACCAAAACAGGCCATGCCTGAAACTTGACTGAGAACATCCAGGTGACCCTCTCATGCCTATAAACTTTCTTTCACCTCCTCCTCCAGCTTCTGGCTCCGTCACTTCTTCTTCTTCCATATTTTTGAACTCTTCCTGACTCCTTTACTGCAGTCTAAGTTGCAGTCTCTCCCATCTTATTAAAGCAACAAAACACAGCAAACACTTCTTTGACCTTGTATGTCCTCTGGAAATCCCCTTTTCTCTCTTTCTCTTCTCTAGTCTAGAAATCTGTATTTTTAATTTGGATTATTTAGCCCATTCATATTTATTGTAATCACAGATGTATTTGAATTTACTTTCACCATCTTATTTTGTGCTTTCTATTTATCTCACCTTAATACTATCCTTTTTTTTCCCTTTCTTGCCTCCTTTTGGATTGCTTATATTTTCTTTCTTCCCCCCTTTATTTATTTTAAAGAATTTATTTATTTATTATTTATTTTTGGCGGTGTTGGGTCTTCGTTGCTGCTCACGGGCTTTCTCTCATTGTGGCGAGTGGGGGCTACTCTTCATTGCGGTGCGCGGGCTTCTCATTGCAGTGGCTTCTCTTGTTACAGAGCACAGGCTCTAGGTGCACGGGCTTCAGTAGATGTGGCACACGGGACTCAGTAGTTGTGGCTCGGGGGCTCTAGAGTGCAGGCTCAGTAGTTGTGGTGCATGGGCTTAGTCACTCCGCGGCATGTGGGATCTTCCCGGACCAGGGCTCGAACCCATGTCCCCTGTATTGGCAGACAGATTCTTAACCACTACACCACCAGGGAAGCACAGGATTGCTTATATTTTCTTATTCTACTTTTTTCCTTCTCCTAACCTGGAAGTTATATAGTCTGTTTCTCTTCTATTAGGGAATATCTGACAATTAGTAAAGTAGGCATGAATTCATACATAACTTATTCATTTTTTAAAGACATTTTCTATGAGTATATAATTCTAGGTTGACTGTTATTTTTCTCTCAGCCCTACTTAATTGTTTTTGGATTTTTGACTACATAGATTATATTTCTTGGAATTTTGTCTGTGAGAATTCCTTGTAGCCTGAGTTGAAGGTGGGTCCTCTAGAGATTATTTGCTCTTCTTTCTTCCAGGTACTACCAGGGGGTACTACCAGCCCAGGCCCACTCGAATCTAAATAGTGTATAGTTTTTCAGACCACCCAGGTAGGGTTAATTTGGAATTAAATTAAATGATGCAGGCCAACTTGTGGTTCGGAATTCTCAGGGAAGATTTTCCCCTTTTCTCGCTCAGAACCAAGGTTCAAGTCAGGCAGTTTTCCTGGCAGCCTCCTGGAGGAGTGAATTATTTCTAGTTCATCCTTTGACCGAGTGTCGTCTTATCTCTTGTGGGTCTCAGATTTGAGCAGAGGAAGATTTATTAGACTCCCACACCTTGGGCAGTCCTGGACTTTCTCTCCTGTCCCCTGCATCCTGCTCACCTTCAGAACACCAAAGTTCAAGTTCACCTGGTATACAAATGCTCTCAAGGTGAAAGCCAGCTTTGGTTCTCTGCTTTTCTCTCTTTGTTCCTTAGTTTTTGACTTGAGTATTCTTCACTTTCTTGCTAGTTTACCAAGCATTTTGGGTTGTTTCTTTAGCAGAAATTTTGCTCAGGGAACCTGGTCTATCATTCTGAAGGAAATTCAAATCTCCCCCTCCCATCACAGCCAAGTTCTTTTAAAGAACAGATGACACTCGGTCTTTTTTTTTTTTTAATTCTTTCTTCCTTCCTTCCTTCCTTTCTTTCTTCCTTCCTTCCTTCCTTCCTTCCTTCCTTTCTTTTTGGCTGTGTTGGGTCTCCGTTGCTGCATGCGGGCTTTCTCTAGTTGCAGGGAGCGGTGGCTACTCTTTTGTTGCGGTGCACGGGCTTCTCATTGTGGTGGCTTCTCTTGTTGCGAAGCACGGGCTCTAGGCACGCGGGCTTCAGTAGTTGTGGCACGCGGGCTCAGTAGTTGTGGCTCGCAGGCTCTAGAGCACAGGCTCAGTAGTCGTGGCCCACGGGCTTAGTTGCTCTGTGGCATGTGGGATCTTCCTGGACCAGGGCTCGAACCCGTGTCCCCTGCATTGGCAGGTGGATTCTTAACCACTGCGCCACCAGGGAAGTCTGACACTCAGTCTTTCTAAGCTTTCACCTCTCGTTCACTTGTAGCCCCCTGAAGTTAGGCCTCCACTCCACCTTCCACTGAACCTGCTCAAGTAAAAGTCACCTCTGGGTTTCAAGTTATCAAATCCTAGACATTCTTTGTTTCCCATCTTACTTGACTCCTTCTCAACATTAGAAACTACTGATCTCTTGAAACCCTCTCCTGCCTTGGTTTCCATGATTCTGGTTTTTTCCAGGTTCTTTTCCTATTTCTCTGACTGTTCCTTCTCTGTCTCCTCTTTCCTGTCTGTGTTGCTGTACTTCCAGAACTACTGCACACCCCTGAGCTGTCTGCATAACTATGATATGCTGCTGATTTCCAATCCATAGCTCCATGGCTCCAGGTTCCTACAAGAGGCCCTTCAAACTCAGTATGTCCAATGGGGAGCTCATTATCTTTTTCCCAAACTTGCTCTTGTTAATCTGCTGAATTAGCCGCCAAGCAGCCAGTCACCCACATCAGATTATACTGGAAACATAATGGGCTTCTCTGTTTCTTCCTCACTTCTCACATCCAATCCATCTTGTAGTTTCTACCTCTTTAAAATCTCTTGAATCTATTTTTCTTTCCCATCTCCATTGCTGCTGCCTAGGGTCAGGTCCTCCTCCTATTTTGTCTGAGCTACTGGCTCTTTGGTTTCCTTACCACCAAACCATCTGCACAAAGTTCAAGTTCATATGGTTCAACAAAGTGGTCTTTCTAAAATACAAATCTGATCACTTTACCCCACTGCTTAGAACCCGTCCAGGAATACTGGAGAAAAGGACACTTCCATGTGGACTTCCACATCTGTCTCTCTCTCCCACATTACCTTTCAGCTCCACCACCAGCCCCCTTCACCCTGCACCCTCTGCATGTGCTGCCATGCCTAAACATCGGGCAATTTCACCTTGGTATCTTGCTCGAGATAACTTGGTAACTACTCCCTCTGCCAGGAATAATCTCCCGCCTTCCCCTGCCCCGCACAAGCCTGTCTATCTAAGGAACACTCGTAGACCTGCCAGGAGTCAGCTGGAGCATGGTCTCTTCATGAAACCTTTCCCACCTCCTTAGCCTTCCAGAGTTGCACCATCCATGCCGTCCTGAGTCTCCCTGCTGACCCTTTACGGGTGTGTTATAGCATATATAATATGTTGTGCCTTTTTTTCACTCTCATCTCTATTAGATTGTAAATTTCATGAGGACAAGGACCATGACTTATCCACGTTTATAAGTTACGCCTGGTGTACTGCCAGTGCTCAATATGCACTTGCGGAATGGATGAAGATGAGCTATTGTCCTCTTGGAATTAATGACTCTGCTGCTCACCAAGGCAAACTGTGCTGAATCCCCTAGGAGGTGGAGTGTCTTGGTGTGTTGTAAACAAGATGGCAGCTGTGACACTGGGTGGTCTAGTCAGTGGAGCCTGGGGAGTAAGACTTTTTCCCAGAGAAGTAAATCCTGGTAGCTCTGGGGAATCCCATGACAAAGGGACAGAGCAAGGCGGATGAGTAGTTCGTAGATGTGATGTGGGTCCAGTCCTAAGATTCAGGAGGCTTACAGAAATGGATGCTTTGCTGAGGTCTTCAGGGATGGGAGGAGAGCCAGGCTGTGGGAGGGAGCACAGGGAGATTGGGCGGTCTGTCTCCGTACTGCTTGGGACCTAAAAGGGAAGGTAGATGCATCATCTGGTAAAACTCTGACTCGAGGAGATGCTGCAAACTCTCACGAATAGGGTATGAGGAATATAGCTCACCCCTCCCCAACCCCATCAAGTCTAATTTCCCACCTTCAGCTGGCTCTTGAAAACCAGTCCCTGGAAAAGCATGAGATGCTGTGATGTTGAAGAAGCACAGGACCAGGAGGCTGTGGCTTCAACACTTAATTAGACGTGAGCTTGGGCGAGTGGCTTACCTTCCTTAGGTCTCAGTTGCCTCACCTGTAAATTGAGCACACCCTGACATGCCTCAACCACTTCATAGGATTATAGTAAAGATTAAATCATCATCACAATAGCTTTTCTTTTTATATCACTTCCTAGGTGTCAGAGACTGTGCCGAATGCTTTAAAGACAGTATCTTCATCCATCCCCACAATATCTCTATGAGGTAGAACTAACATCAGTTCCAATTTACAGATGAGGGAATTGAGGTTTAGGGAGGTAAAATATCTTGTCCAAAGTCAAAGGCTATCAGGTGAGCTGGTATTTGGTCTGTGGACCCAGCGTTCTGATTCCCTGGGCTGTACTTTCAGCTATGTGACTGCCCTTGTAATTTAGGAGTAAAGCAACCACAGGTCCCCTCTGCGACTCTTGGTCTTGCAGCCACAGTGGCAGCACTTAGCAAGGTATAAGGAAGGACAGCTCCTCTCCCTTGGTCTCAGTAATGTGCTCCTGAGGGGTCAGCTTTCCCTTCCCAACTGCATGTGTTTGTGAATGTCCTGTGTTGAATAGTGTGCCCCCATTATTCATGTCTACTCAGAACCTGTGAACATGATTTTCTTTGGAAATTTAACTCATACTGGATTAGGGTGGGCTCTAATCTGATGACTGGTGTCTTATGAGAAGAGAGAAATTTGGACACAGAGATGCAGACACAGAGGGAAGACAGCCATGTGAAGATGGAGGCAGAGATTGAAGTTATGCTTCCACAAGCCAAGGAACACTAAGAATTCTGGGAACCACCAGAAACTAGAGACAAGAAAGGATTCTTCCCTAGAGCCTTCAGAGAGAGGATGGGGCTTCTGACACCTTAGTTTCAGATTTCTAGCCTCCAGAATTGAGAGAATAAATTTCTGTTCTTTTAAGCCACCCAGTTTGTGGTACTCTGTTAAGGCAGCCCTAGGAAACTAACACAGTAAACTTACACTGTGCCCACCACAGCTGGGAGCCCTTAAGGGTGGGTGGAACAGAGTTTGGGAGACCAGTTAGATAAAATGGAGGGGGGAATGCCCATTTTGGGGGCCTGAGGCAGAGCAGTATAAAAATAAGGTGTTTGCTCATCCAGCTACTGACCCTTGTGTACATGGTGCCTCTGCAAGACTTTGCACATGTGTGTTTGTGTGTGAGTTGTGTCTGGGGAGTGTGTCTACAGTCCAGTTTTTTTCTTTATATGAGGAGGGGTGTTCTTCAGGTTTGTGACAACTTCAAAGGTGGGGATTCCATTTGAGAAGCTCCCCACTACCCCGACTCCCCACTTTGGTCATCCTCTCCACCCCTACATCTCAGATGATGAAACTGTGCTTAGAGAGGTTAAAAAGTTTTCCTAAGTTTTCATGCCAGTTAGTAAGAAAAGGAGATTTCAGATCCAGAACTCTGGGTCCAAAACCTTGTCCTTTTTGTGATCTCAAGCGCTTTTTCAAGCTAAGGAAAGTGAACTCTTTTCAGAAAGATATGGGTGATTCAGTTTACCTTTTATAAGCATTTTTTTCTAAATTTGAAAGTAACACTAGCTTATTTGTAAAATATTTAGAAAATACTGAAATATTTACAGAAAAAGTAAAAAATTATTCTGGTGATAACTACTGATAATATTGGCAATTTCTTTTCAGTCTTTTTTCCATGCAGATATATAGTGTCAACAAAATTAGAACAGTACTGTAAATAGTTTTGTATTTTGCTTTTCCATTTAACATCTCATGGACATTTTCTCACGTCATTATTTTTAAAAACATAATTTTTAATTACTAAATAATGCTCCATCATATGGATGGGCCATAATTTGTCTTCTATTATTGAGTACTTGTTTCCAGCTTTTTACAATGATGAACATGCAACAGATAACATTTCTCACAAATATTTGTCCTCATCTCTGTTATTTCTTGAAGACAGGGGATAGGGGTATGAATATTCTCAGACATTTTATACGTAATGCCAAATTGTTTACCAAAAGGGTTCTACCTACAGCAGAGTGGGAGTGCTTCACACGGCACCCTCACCAAGATTGAGTACTGTCATTAAAAAGCCCGGTATGTTCTGAAAAGGGGCATCCCATGATTCGATCACACAGGTGGCTGTGCGTCCCGCGGATCGCAGGGGGCCACTTGGGGCTGGGAGACTAGTTAGGAGACGGTTGCGAAGATCGCGATGGGACGTGACGGGAGCCTGATGCTAAGCAGTAGGGATGAAGGGAACGGGAACACGCACGGCACTCGTAGAACATTCGATGCGGGGGATGGGGGTCGGTGCCGTTAAGATCACGCTGCGCTGCGGTGAGCGCAGGACAGAGCAGAAGCCGCGTGTCCGGCTCGGCCTCCTCCGCGCCGCACTCTGCACCCACGGGTGAGGTTGGCCGAGGCGCGAACCCCTCCCACCCCTTTAACTGGGACACTCCCCTTTAAGGCGGGCGCCCGCGCGCACCCGGCCCCGCCCTTCGGGGGCGCGCGCGGCGGCCGCGGCGCCGGCTCCGCCGGGAGTGCACGTGCCGGCGCCGGGCGGAGAAGAGGGAGGCGGGAGCCGGGCCGCGGGAGGAGGGGAGGCGCCGGGGGCGCGCGCGCGCGCGCTGGGCGCTGCTGGGCTGCGGCGGCGGCGGCGGCGGCGGCGGCGGCGGCGACGGTTACTATGGCGGAGTCGGCCGGAGCCTCCTTCTTCCTCCTTGTTGTTCTCCTGCTTGCCGGCAGCGGCGGGTCCGGGCCCCGGGGGATCCAGGGTGAGTCCCGGGGCGGGGGCCGGGATGGAGAGGGCCGGGCGAGGGCGAGGCCTCGCGCCGCGGCCCCTGACTACAGCGCGCCCCCTCCCCACGCACTCAATATGGCCGGGCGGGGGGCGCGGGAGAGTCGCGGTGACCCCCAGTCGGCTTTCCCCGACCCCCGAGGCGCGGCCGCCCAGCCGGGACCGAGCTCACGCCGGGCCCCTGGGGACCCGATCCCTCTTCCCGGCGAAACTGGATTCGGGGAGCTCTCGGGGGTCGCGCTCCCAGCACCCCCATGATCCACAGAGGGGAGTGCGGGCTTCCTTCCCCAATATTTGGAGGTCCACGTTTCTGCCCCTCAGCGTGTCCAGGGGCGGTGGTCTTCATTCCTTCCATCCAGATGCTCCTGGGGGGCGCCTTTTCTCCCGCCAAGATTGTGGGGCTCGGGCGATGGGGTCTTTGCCTCTCCGAGGTTTCCTGATGTTGAGAGTCCTTGCGCACCTCAGATGAAAGGGGAAGGGGTCTCAAACCTTTCCTTGAGCTCCTGCGCTTGGGGTGCCTCTTCCCCTCCCTCTCCTTCCTCTCTAATGTTCTGGGAAAGCGAGTCACATTTCCCCTTCGCGCAGTCCCTTGAGTTCAGTGGGGCCAGCCCCCCC
>NC_041219.1:87522768-87543625 GCF_002837175.3 Physeter macrocephalus | reverse complement strand
GGGGGGCCCGCCCCCCCCCCCCCCCCGCTCCAATACACATGCCCCGCGGAAGCTCTGTGGAGGCACTGGGACCAACAGGGCCCTAAACGTTTTGGGAGCTTGGCTTTGGAATCTCTCGAACCCTAGGAAACCTAGTTCCAGAACAGTTAATCTGCATCTAGGTGTATTTGCTTTTCACCTCGCCTCTCCCACCCTACCCCAGGGGGCCCATTCACTTCGTCACTTTGTGGATGCCTTTCAGGTGACATCCTAGAACCTGCCTCCCACCCCCAAGATCATTTAAAGACCCCAGCTCTGGAGCGGCTCCCGGCCCTTGGGCAGGATTTATTTACCTTCCCGCACAATCCCTCTCCCCAGCCCCTTCCCTACACACTCCCCCACCTCACACACCCCTTACCTTCCAAACCCCACAGGCTTCTGCTCCCTGGTAGCACCCGCACCCTTCCCGCTGCAGAGGTAGCCCCTTTCTGTGGGACGCTCAGCTGAGTGTCTTGTTTGTGAGGCTTTGGGGGCTTGAGGAGAGCAGATGAAACCCTAAAATATTTAACTTAAGGGAGTCGTCTCAAATGCGTGTTGGCATTGGGGTAGCAGATGAAGGTTATACTTGGCAGTTATATTGAAGTGATTATTGACCCACAGATAGATCTGGGAGAGCTGATCAGGTCTGTATAAGCTCCCGATGTACAAAGCCTGCTGCTTTGACTTCTCAGCAGCCCCTAACCTTCCAGCAGTGGGAGATCAAATGTATGTCCTGTGGCTCTCTTCTCTCCACTAAAAAGAATGGTTCTCAGGTGGGTTCTGGCTTCCTTCGTAAACCAGACAATCAACAAAAGACCTCATCCCACTTTGGAGTCTCAAAAACAAGTTCATTACCTCCAGCCTTGATATTTGTTCCCAGTGGTGCAGCCTGTGCGGTGGGGTCTTTGTTCACAGGCTAATGCTTCTGCTAAGGCGCCTCATGCATGTTCCTGGGTCTCGCTGCTCTGTGGCATAGGTAATGCACCGTGGGGTCTGATAGACATGGTGAAGGTTTATGAACACAGCCTGACATTGGTGGTAAATTCATGGTTTTCATGAATAATGTTTGCTGGGCCTTATTATGGGCCATGTTCTTGGAGTGTGTAACACGATGTTATTTCTCTAGTAGGGTAGTAAGTAAGGAGACTCAGTCTTCAGGTTTGTCATTTTACATGTGATAAATAAATCTTTAAATTCCTTCCATAGGAATTTTTATCCTGTTCCTAATATATCCAAGATTTTTAACAGCCGTGTCCCTGTTGGTTTGGTGTAGTGTCTGGTGGGATATTTCTTGTTGTGAGCCTTGAATGTTTAATTGATAATCCAGCTGGTTCTGAATGGGGCAGAGTTCATTTTCTGTAACCTTCCTGAAATGGATGTTGTTGGCGTGAGGATGGGTGGGCATAATAGGAAGTTGCTTTCTTTTTTTGGTAAATTGG
Organism: Physeter macrocephalus; assembly: GCF_002837175.3. Taxonomy (NCBI): domain Eukaryota; kingdom Metazoa; phylum Chordata; class Mammalia; order Artiodactyla; family Physeteridae; genus Physeter; species Physeter macrocephalus. The sequence goes on along the minus strand of NC_041219.1, from coordinate 87,542,168 downwards.
AAATTAGGTTGTGTGTCCAGCAAACATTCTCGGAGGCCTTTAAATTTGGCCAGACACTACAGTTTTTTCCGGGACACATCTAGTTGCCAATAGTGCATGCTACAGAGACCACTGTTGCAAAAGGCTTCAAGTAAGACATCAGTTCTGGGAAAATAGAGGCTGTGGGATAACAAGAAGTTGATTGCTGTCCTCCCCTGCACTTCCTCTGTTGTGCTCCTCTAGGCGGGCTGGAGGAATGGCAGAACCGGCCGGCCCTGATGCCTGGTACTTGGACAGGACGTGAGGGCAGCAAGGGGTCGGTGTCTGCATTAAATAGTGAACTGATGTCGACTCAGTAAAAGGCCAGTGATAAGAAGCATGAGTTCCAGGTTATAAACAGCATCATTTGATATGTGGGCCATGTTTTAAGGCCTGCCTTTGGAATTTTCACATTAGTACTTGAAAATGTAAAATTGAATTAGTAGCAGGAGAGCATGATATTTATTTCTTAAGACAAAAGCAACAAGGGAGACATTTGAGGTTCTGATAGGAATATTTTTAATTTCTGTGAGTAAACTAAAAATTTAATTTCAGGCCAAGTCTTGTAATTTTGTTGAGTGGACATGAATTCGAACTACAGTGAAAGTGAACTCTCATAGAGGAAAAGAGAATCTCAGATTAGTTTTGTTAAGAGCTCCGGGAACAGATGTGATTAAAACAATAAAATGGCTACTCTGGTTAAAGGTTAGAGCCAGATGGAGGGAGGAGGCTGGTTTCCAGCCCCTGAACTTTGCTCCCTTACAGGTTGTCCTTGAATAAGGCACTTAACCTATCTGTGACTGCCTCAGTTTTGCCTCTGTAAAGTAAGGAACTAGTCTGTGTCGCTCTTATTGGGACATTTGTGAGACTGACTTACTGATAGCCAGTTGGCTGGGAGGTATTTTTAGACACAGTTTCTGACTTCAGGGACCAGGCAATGTTGGGTTACTTTTTATCTTATGGGGCAGAATAATTCTTGGGATTGATAGAAGCATCATATGTCACAGTGTGGTTAATTTCTTCTTCTTTGTGCATTTTTGTGGACCCGTTTCAGATTTCCTCAAGTTAATTTCTGTCTCTTGACAGGCCCTTACATCTTAGGCCGGGCAGCATACCTTTGGTAATCAAAGGCAGTCTGGAGGGAGTGACCTGCTTTAGGCTTTATTGGTTTGGCAACGTTTTAATTCTTACGCAACTCCGGGTATGTTTATGGCACTATGTAAATGTTACATAAGAACATGGAGGCTGAGAGGTGGCCAGAATGGTGCCTGTGAACACAGGAAGGTTAGACTGAGGACTTCATCTGAAAGGACCTTGGGAATCTGCAGTCAGTACAGGAAGAAGCTGCACTTCATTTTTGTCTAAAAACCTTTTTAGATGATTGTGTCTTTCAGGTGGACTACTGTGTTATAAATAGGTTTATTCTCCACCGGTGAGCTAATTGTAACCTTGCTACCAAAATATGAATCAGGAGATGATGATGAGGCGTGCTGCTTCTTCCAGCATGGCCTGTTGAAGCTGCTTGTTGCATTTTGGAGCACGAGTTGAATTGCGTCGCAGTCTGTTCTCATAATAACTCAGGAGTACGGGGTGTTGAGGTGGAATGGAATTCTCAGTCCACGGTGCTTGAGATCTTCTTTATTTTTGAAGGTTAAATTAGAATACTGAAGTGGCTCTTTTGTTTTAATTTTGAAATCCTTATTGTTTACTGTTCAGTTTTTGCTCAGAGCAGCCGTGAACATTAATTCTGGAATCCCGCCTCTTTGTCTCGAGTTCTTGTGCTATTTGTCTGTTACAGTAGGGTTGATGTAAGAGGGTCTTATCTCATTTTCCTCTCTGTATTCATAAGAAGAAAATCCTGGAGTCCTCTTGCGCATCAGTTCCCCCCGATGCTGGAAGTGCTGCAGGCCTCTGGAGCCCATCAGTTCCGCCTGGACTAGGAGTGTCCAAACCTTTGAAGGGAATCGGCTCCAGAGCCGCCAGTCCCCGGCAGTCTCGGCTACATTTCTGTCACTCTGCAGGCACGGCATCACGGTCAGGTTCGAGTCCCGCTCTCGGGTTTTGCTCTCCTCAGCTTCTGTCTCTCACACGTGGTTCAACCTGCGGCTGGGCCTGGAGGCGGCATCTCTGCTCTTGCCTGTTCTCTCTGCTTGCTGGCCTTTCCGTCGCAGATAAATACTGTTCCATAGTGTAGCTTTCTTCCTCCTCTGTAGAGTCTCGGGAGCTTGGTGCAGCTGTGCAGCTGCCGTCCCCAGCAGTCTTACCTGCCCACGGGTGTCTGAGACAGCTCCACTTCAGGCAGCTCTGGTGTTCTTTTTGGTTTTCTTCTCTCTCCACTTAGTCTGAAGCCTGCATTTGTCTTGCTAAATATTTTGAATTTAACATAATGGAAGTAACTGCCTTTCCCTTTAAAGTATCAATCCCCCTAATATTTACACAATTACATATAGGAGGTTTCTTTATTCATTCGGTTGGGTATGTCCCTGGAATGGTTCTTGGCATGAAGAGGTAACAGGGAACAAGATGGACAAAAATCCCTAACTCTCATGGAACTTACTATTGCAGTGGCTCAGACTGAAAATAAATGAGTAAACACAGTTATCAGTCATGAGGGCTGTGAAGGAAATAAAACAGGATGGTGTGCTGGAGTGCGCTGGGGGCTGCCACTTCACATCCCTGTCCGGTTCATTGTTTCATCTGTAAAATGGGGCTAATCCAGTCAGGTCGTGTTATTTGCCATAACTGTGTTCTGTGAGGCCCACTTGAACACAGGATTAGCAAATACTGGACCACTGCTCCCGGGGGAGACACAGGGTTAGGTCCCTGCAGCTGCTGGTCACACGTTTTCATCAGCTGATCGGTACATAACCTTGTGTTGTTCGTGTTTCTGTTTAAAGACACCTCATTTAATTTACATTGTTGATTCATTAACATTGAACTCAGGGCCAACAGCTTATTCCGTATATGTATTTTCTTTCTCTTGTTCATGTTTCTGTTTAAAGACACCTCATTTAATTTACATTGTTGATTCATTAACATTGAACTCAGGGCCAACAGCACTATAATGCATGTCTGAATGAAGCTTATTCCGTATATGTATTTTCTTTCTCGTAAGGCAGGTCACCGTCTTCTCGAGCTTCGGAACACTAAGCTGCTGCTCTTGGGGGCTGTTTTAAACAGTGAAATCACCAAGAATACACAAAAATACAAAAAGCCTGGCACTGAACATACCATGAGAAGGACACATATTAACAGTATGAGCTAAAACAAGAAGCCAGAGCATTGCCTTGTTCAGCCTCAGTGGGAATGTGTGCATTGGGTGACTCAAAAGTTTTCACCACTCTGCGCATGTCTGCCAATGACCATGAAAGCACTGAGAGTATTGATTTTGGAGTTATAAATAAATTTTAGCAAGTGGGCAGATTGACAAATACGAATCCATGAATAACGAGAATCAACGGTATTTTGTTAAAAGCCATACAATGATTGTGGCAGAGAGAAAATTATATCGTGGAATTCCCAGGATTCCTGAATGGTTTCACTGAACCAAAAGTTTAATGTATACAGTTAGAAGTCCCATTTCCAGCCTGTGAATAAACTAAACAGGTGTATATATATATATATATATATATCGAGTACTGCTATGGTGATCTAAAGGTTCCTTTAACCCTTGAGCACCTACCATATACCTGGCACTGTTGTTGGTGCAGGGATACAACAGTAAACAAAAGGAGACAAATGCTTTCCTTGGTGAAGTGTACCTTCTGGCTGGTGAAATAGACAATAAAGAAATAAAATACGAGGTGATTCTGTCTGCCACAGTCCCCCCGCTGCTCTCCTCTCCCCAAATTTCCTAGCCTTAAGTATATATACACCTTTTCCCAGTTACTCAGTCACACATGAATGCAGGTAGTACAGTTGACCCTTGCGCAACATGGGTATGAACTGCGCGGGTCCACTTATACTTGGATTTCTTTCAGTAAATACAGACTAGAGTACTGTACGGTCCAAGGTTGGTTGAATCCGTGGATGCAGAACCACAGATCCAGAGGGATGATTGTTATGTTATACTTGGGTTTTTGACTCCATGGTGGTCAGTGCCTCTAACCCCTGAGTTGTTCAAGGGTCAACTATATTGTGAAGGGATTAAATCAGTGAATCTCCAGACAGGCAGGCTATCATGGTGGGCCTGACCTAATCAAGCTAGCCCTTTGAAAGCAGAGCATTTTCTCAGCTGATTGCAGAAGACCAAGGCAGAGATGCTCCAACTGGCTTGGAAGAAAGTAAACATCCATGTATGAACTGCCCATGGGAGCCACATGAGTAGGAACTGCAGGCTGACTTCAGGAGCTGAGTGGTCCCTGGCCATCAGCGAGGAGGGAAATGGGGGTCTTAGTCCTTCTTCCACAGGGCATTAGAGTTTGGCAGCAACGAGTGAGTTTGAGAGAGGTCCCAACGAGTGAGTTTGAGAGAGGTCCCAGCCCTAGATGAGAAAGCAGCCCCAGCTGACATCAGTCATGCTGTGCCTGGACTTCTGACCTACAGAAGCTGTGAAATAGTAAATAGGTGTTGTTTTTAAAAATGTGTGTGTGGTGAGTCAGATGGTGATGTGAGGAGAAGGAAAACAGGAGAGGGAAATAAGAGAACTCTCCCAAGATAGGCTTGAGGCTCCTTAAGACCTGGTACCCTGTCATCCCATGGATGGACCTTGCATGTGGAAAGAAGTCCTTTGACCACATGTGGCTTTCACCTACTGCCTGTTACCTTTTCCTAGATATCTGTGAGTGTTTGGAGGAGAGAGGAGATTGTGCGTGCTTTGGAGATAAGGTTTTTAGATGGTTTTGATGTTTTGAATTGAGGAATCTGTGAATTGAAGGATTTTTTTTTTTTTTTTTTTTTTTTTTTTCGGTACGTGGGCGTCTCACTGTTGTGGCCTCTCCCGTTGCGGAGCGCTCCGGACGCGCAGGCTCAGCGGCCATGGCTCACGGGCCCAGCCGCTCCGCGGCATGTGGGATCTTCCCGGACCGGGGCACGAACCCGTGTCCCCTGCATCAGCAGGCGGACTCTCAACCACTGCGCCACCAGAGAAGCCCAAGGATATTTTTTAAAATAAGTATTTGTGTTGAACCTGCCTTACCCCAAATCTTTGCGTATAGTCTTGGTGTATGTTTGTATACATTACATTCTACACTTGTAGTAGATAAGCTTGAATCAAATTCAGTCAATGTTCATTCCTAATATGCAGGGCCAAGCTTAATGTTGAGAAGGATACTGAGGAACGAATCTGTCCTTGCCATTGAGACGTTTACACACAAATTGACTTCTGCTTGTTAGAAGAACCATAAAACCACAAAGAGCTCTGACCCTTCTCATTCACTAGGATGACAGTAGTGATAAAAGCATCTGATTTACTGAATGTATACTATCTACTCAAGTGTTACACTGAGCATTTGTGTTACATCGCTTACTCTGTACAACTATTCTCTGAGGCACTCTTATTCCCATTTTACAGATGAGAAAACTGGGACATAGAGAGGTTAAGCAGTGGGCCTAAAGTCTGTCTGACTCCAAAGCACATGCTCTAAATCCTGTAGCTTTCTAACCAGTCCCTGCCTCCTGTCTCTCCCTTGTCATCCTTCCTACCACTGGATTTAACTTTGGAAAGTGCACCTTCTGTGTCACTTTCATGTGGCCTCCAGGATCAATCATCAAATTGATCCTGGCCTCCAGGATCAACTCCAGACCCCTTAGCCTGGCATCACAATCCATGCAGTCTGGCCTAGTCTCCCTTACTGCCCTTGTCTCTGACTGGAACTATGGCATTGTTGTCACATCTATTTACTTTGGACCTAACATGCCTTGTGCTTTTCTTGGTCTTGGCCTTCTTAGCCAAATCCAAATCCAGCCATCCTCCAGTGTGGGACCCACTTTGTCTTCCTCCTATCCCCCAGCCAGTGACTCCATCCTCTCTGCTTTTCTCTTTGGTCCATATCAGTGGTATAGAGGTTCACACTGGCTTATAGTTTTCTGCTTCTCCCAGTCTCGCTTCTCTACCCCCTAAAAATTGATGCTAGGAACTACCTTATTTTTCTTTATATGTCTTTGTCCTATCACAGAGCCTTGCGTATTTTAAGTACTTAATAATTTAATTGAATTCATTCATTTCTTTTCCATCCTCTCAGCAAAATCCTAGGTAAATAATTCTAGTTCTGTCCTGCTGTAATTTTATTATCTCCTGTATGTACAGTTTTTATCCCAGTCTCTCAAAATGCTGCAAACATTTGTGAGTTACTTGGAACATCCTAATCACACTTCCTACCTCACCTCTTGCATCTGTTTATTCTACTCTGTTTATTCTACCACCTACCCATTTTATTCCAGCCAGATGGACTTGATCTCAACCTCTTTAGTTTTATTCTCCGTCCTGGCTGATTTTGTTTTCTCCTTCATTGTCCCATTTGCCTGAAACAACCGTTCCTATCCCTCTTTTGCTTGAAACAACCATTCCTATCCCTCTTCTCCCTCAAAACCGTGATGTACTCTGTGGCCTCTGCACACGTCCATAGTATAGTAAGTAGGTCAGGAAGCAAATAGGACTACCACTGATAAATACCCTCCCCTGCTCTAATGAGCCACGAGTGTGTCTGCTTAAGTACAACAAAGAAAGAAAACGGAATGGTTGTACACGTCAATATAAACTTGTCAGTAAAGGAGAAATACCAAGTTACTAGTAGGCAATTTGAATGTGACGGCTGAATCTGTAAACTTAGGTCCCAGGAACACTGGACATGCTCTGTCATAGTGATGCCACTCCTTCCAGCTTTACGTTGACATTCTCCTGGGCAGCAGGTGGGCCCTTGCTAGATGTTCAGGCATTTACAGTCAGCCATAAGTTAAGTCGCAATGACAGGTCTCCTTAGCATAAACATCAAACGTCTTTTTTGAGTGAGAACAAAGCTTTCATTCTCTAGACCTGAGGCTTAAGGGTGAACTTGTTTAAACAGCTCTCTGGGGTTGGGTTTGTCTCCAAGTAGAATGTCAGAAAGGCAGTTTGTAGAATAGATATAGTGTGGAGCTGGCTTTTCAAACACCTTTCTCTTATGCAAAACCCACTCCGAGACCTTTTCCCAGATTGAAATTAAATACCAAGCTTATCAAATGTCTTATTGTTAAATCTGTGCGTTTTTTCCCCTCGTCATACAAATAGCTTCCTTTATTAAGTCAGTTACATTTTTTTCATAAGTGCTTTTTACCAGTATACTTTTTGGATGTTTTAGATAGCACCAACTACACATGTAAAATTTGACTTTATTATGGCTCTTGGGTACTTAAGAGTTTTTGTTTTGTTTTATTTTAGTGTCGTTTTACAATCTAATTTTGATGATTGTGAAAGCTGGAAATGCAACTTGAGTCTTTGTTAGCAGTAGCATCTGATTGGTGTATTTTAACGCAGCAGGACTTTTCTGCCTGGTACTGTGTCAGTTCCGCAGCCTCACCCGCTGTCTCCCCACCCCCACCGCCACCCCGGAGAAACAAACATTACCTCTACTTTGTGATAGTTTAGTGCCAGACACCTCCATTTTTAAACCCGATTCAAGATTTTCATAAACATTTTGGCAGTTGTCTAAATCAGTAATTACTGAACAACTTTTTCTTTCTTTTTTAAAAAAAATGTATTTATTTTTCTATTTAGCCGCGTTGGGTTTTCGTTGCTGCACGCGGGCTTTCTCTAGTTGCAAAGAACGGGGGCTACTCTTCGTTGCGGTGCACGGGCTTCTCATCGCGGTGGCTTCTCTTGTTGCAGAGCACGGGCTCTAGGCTCGCGGGCTTCAGTAGTTGTGGCTCGCAGGCTCTAGAGCGCAGGCTCAGTAGTTGTGGCGCATGGGCTTCGTTGCTCCGCGGCATGTGGGAACTTCTCGGACCAGGGCTTGAACCCGTGTCCCTTGCATTGGCAGGCGGATTCTTAACCACTGCGCCACCAGGGAAGCCCTTTCTTTTTTCTTTTTGTCTTCTTAAAGCAGTAAAACTCTTTCAAAAATGAAAATGTAGACAGGTATATAAAACGGATAAAAGCATGTCCACTCTGGCAGAGCCCCTTCGCGCTCAGATTGCTAGGCTGAGATCTGTTGAATGAGATTTATTAAGCATGGTGCTATTTGCTGTTCACTGTGCTGGATACCAGTGAGAAAATGAAGAAGAGAAGGACACTGGTTCCCTCCTTTAGGAGTTTACAGGTTCCTGGGACATCTGAGAGCCTAGGGACTTGGGAAGGACACTGTACCTCCATTTTTTTGGGTATGCTCGTGTTAGGTTTTTGTTGTTATTGTTTTGTAATTGAGATTATATTATACATACTATTTTACAGAGATTTATGGTATTTATAAAATTGTGGTAAAACACATATAACCATTTTTAACCATTTTAAAGTGTATAATTCAGTGGTGTTAGGTACCTTCATAATGTTACACAAACCATCACCACTCTCTAGTTCCAGAACTTTTTCTTTACCCTGAAGGAAACCCAGTAACCCATTAAGCCAGCATTCCCCATCTTCTCCCCCAAGCCCCTAACAACCACTAATAATGCTTTCTGGATATTTAATATAAATGGACTCATACAGTATGTGGCTTCTTTCAATTAACATAATGTTTCAGAGTTCATCCACAGTGTAGTGAATATCAGTAGTTTATTCCTTTTTATAGCTGAATAATACTCCATCATATGAACATGCACCAGATTTTGTTTATCCTTTTTATGTTTGGTGGACATTTGGGTTTCCACCTTTTGACGGTTGTGAATAGTGCTGTTATGAACATTCGAGTACAAGTTTTTGTTTAAACACTTGTTTTCAATCTTCTGGATATACACCTAGGAGTGGAATTGCTGGGTTATATGGTAATTCAATGTTTAACTTACCGAGGAACCATCAAACTGTTTTCTATAGTGGCTGCACTGGTTTATGATCCTACTGTCAGTGTATAGGGTCCCAGTTTCCTCTGAGTCTGCACCAACACTTTCTTATGGCCTTCCTAGTGGGTGTGAAGTGGTTTTGATTTACATTTGAATTTGAAATTCATTTGCATTTGAGATGATGTTGAACATCTTTTCATGTATTTTTTGGTCATTTGTATATCTTTGGAGAAATGTCTGTTCAGGTCCTTTACCCATTTTAAAATTATTTTTTGTCGTTGAGGTTTTTTAAAATATAAATTTATTTATTTATTTATTTTTGGCTGCATTGGGCCTTTGTTGCTGCACGCGGGCGTTCTCTAGTTGTGGCGAGCGAGGGCTACTCTTCCTTGCGGTGCACGGGCTTCTCATTGTGGTGGCTTCTCTTGTTGCGGAGCACAGGCTCTAGGTGCGTGGGCTTCAGTAGTTGTGGCACGTGGGCTCAGTAGTTGTGGCTCGCCGGCTCTAGAGTGCAGGCTCAGTAGTTGTGGCGCACAGGCTTAGTTGTTCTGCCGCATGTGAGATCTTCCCGGACCAGGGCTCAAACCCGTGTCCCCTGCATTGGCAGGCGGATTCTTAACCACTGCACCACCAGGGAAGCCCTGTTGTTTAGTTTTAAGAGTTCTTTACATATTCTGGGTGCAAGACCATTACTACATACATGATTTGCAAATATTTTCTCCCATTCTGTAGGTTCTCTTTTCACTCTTTTGATATTGTCCTTTGAGACACAAAAATTTTTTAATTTGGTGAAGGCCAATTCATCTATTTTTCTTTTGTTGCTTGTGTTTTGGGTGTGATATCTAGGAGACTGTTGCCAAATCCAAGGTCATGAAGATTTACCCCTACTTTCATTTTAAAAGTTTTAAAAGTTTTCGAATATAAGTTTTAGCTCTTATATTTAGGTCTTTGACTTACTTTGAGTTAATTTTTGTATATGGTGTGAAGTAAGGGTCCAACTTTATTCTTTTGCATGTGGATTTCTTGTCGTCCAGCACCATTTGTTGAAGACTAGTCTTCCCACCCCCAAAATGTTGTAGACACTCTGGTGGAAAATCAGCTGATGATAGATGTATAGATTTGTTTTGGGACTCTCAATTCTATTCCATTGATTTATAGTCTGTACTTCGGGGAGTAGCATACTGTTTTGATAATTGTAGCTTTGTAGTAAGTTTTAAATCAGGATGTGTGAGCCCTCCAACTTTGTTCTCTTTCTTTTTTTTTTTTCCTCCCAAGATCATCTTGGCTATTCAGGATCACAGAGTTGTGTAGAATTGTAGTCTTTGTTCTATCCCAAGTAAGCTGTAGGGAGTTTGGATAGGGTCCATGGAAGAATAATTAAAATAATCATGGGTTGTAATAGGCTGTTCTTATCAGTTTGGCCTGCCTGATGGGTGCTGTCATCTGGTAAGATGAGGGCTCAGAGGCAGCTTATGATCAAGTTGTAAAATCATGAAGAAGAAGGGTGGCACAGGCTATTTGGGCACCACATTTTAGCTCCTGTAGAACTAGAAGGTTGCCCAGTGAAGCTTGGAAGAGGCGGGTTTAGTGTCCCTAAATGGGACACTGTTCCACGCTAAATTGATGAAACTTACCATCCCCAAGGAGCACATACATAAGCTAAAAATCATAGATACTGTAGCTTTAAAATGTTCGCGGACCTTCATCTACCAGGACAAAGGTGGGTGTTTTGCAGCATGCCTCTTACCTTTTGAGGTCGGTGCCCCCACCCTGCTCCTCCCACATCCTGTTCCCCAGTGATGTGGATTGAGTGGCTGTGAGTTTAGTCCTGGATGGTGGTTCTTGGGAATTTCCAGTGAGCAACAGCCTTACTGTATCCTCCTAGAGTATGCCGTGGGCAGGAGAGAAGGGCCTGCGGTGGGGTTGCCTTTGCTCAGGCCCAGTGTGTTAGTGCCTCCATAACATGCAGTGAGACAGAGTCTGCCCAGGTCGGGACTTGTCAGCCGTCCTCCAAACACAGCCTGTCTCACAAATCAAATTTGCTTTGACATCCTACCACAGACCGCCTTCTAATCATACTTTGGAACCACGTTCAAATCCTGCCAAAATGTCTTTAGTTCAGGTTTGACTAGCTTGTTAGTAACAAAATGCTGTGCTAGTGAGAATTTCACTCAGACCACTTTTTAACTTGCTTTTCTGTAGATTGATTTTGTTACTCTTCTGCCATTGGCTTTCCTAATTGTGTTGTTTCTACTACGTAACTCTTTGGTGATGGAACACTGAGAGTTTTAGGTATGTGTTGTTTATGTACACGTGTAGTAGGCGGATTTCACCTGATGAGTCACTATGAAACAGATTATAAAGGGCTGTTATCATTAGTCCAGATTTAACTTTTCAAAGAAATCAAAATTAGGTTTGTGATTTATTTAGTGTACTAGTAAAGTTTTAGTAAATTCAGATGTTTTTATAATTTTATTGTCACTTACTTTGTTTCAATGAAAAATGAATATTAACAGAAGACAATTTAAAGACTAGTCTGTCTTTAAAGTTCAGGAAAAGGTATATGGAATTAAAGCAGAACTTCCCAGTGTTGAATCGGTGATACAGACAATGTGAATTTAAAAGCAAACTAGATTCAGATTTCAACTGGAGGATTTTAGAGGTCATCTGGTTCAGCCCCTTCTTTCTGGTTAATGGTGAGGAAAATGAGGTTCAGGAAGGTTAAATGAATTGCCCAAAACCATGCGACCAGTTACTGGCAGAGCTGAGACTCAAGCAGCAGTTCCTTGCTGTGGTCTTGCTGTCACTTGGCACTTCCTAATTCGTGGTTAGAGAGACACATTGTACGTGGCTGTGTTTACTTGAGTTTTATATCGAAGGGAGGGATTAAAATTCATTGAGCATCTATTTGCTAAGCACTTTTTAAATCTCTTATTTTATGTAATTCTTACATAGTACTGTGAAGTAATTAACAGTCCCACTTTACAGATTAGGCAGCTGGGGTGCAGGAAGGTTACTAACTTGCTCAAGGCCATGTGACTAACACTAGAGCTGGTATTTGGGCCCTGGGTCTGTGTGGCCTGTTCCTGCCATGATGCTCTCCTGTGGCTCTAGTGAGAGTAACTGAAACCTCTGCAGTGGTGTGGGCAGTAGTGATGGTTATCGCAAAAATAGCTTTTTCAGACTTCTCACTCTGTAAAAGCAGAGATGTACACAGATGTGAGCAGTCTTCTCAGAGTACCCACGGTACTTAGCAGATGTGGGCTGATCTTCATACCATCTCTGTAACATAAATGGTATTTTCTGGTTGGGCGGCCGGGGCCCAGATAGAGTCAGGGACCTGCCCAGTCCCTTATCCCAGAGCCGCACGGCCCTGCTCCCAGTTCCGTTCTTCGTCCCGTCTAGCATAGATTTCATCACTTTTGTTCTTTCCTGTCTTACACCAGGATTGTTTAAGTACTTCCCAAAAATAATGAGCCACGTGTGGGTGTGCTCGTTCTCCAGAATGAATCACTGTGAAAGAGGCCATGAACCAAGGAAAGGAGAGTGCGTGTCTGGGAGCAGAGGTTCTGGTTCCCTGCCTGCTAATTGACGGACTCTGAAGTGAGCTGCTTTTCCAAAGGCGGCTGCGGGTCTGGCCCGCGTGTCCCACTGTGCTCAGAATAGCCCTCTGGGAGTTGTTCGCTTTCCCTTCTTGCTTCCCAAAATAGACCTGAGGCTGTTCTCATCGCTGGACATCGGGGCGCGTGTATTGAGAGGTGTGCGCGCCACGGGGACCCCTTTTGTGCCTGAATGTCCCCATTGACACAAAGAGGAATGGGCGTTTGCACTTGTGGATGAGTAGTCAGGACTCCAGGGTGAGTCAAAGAGGTTTGGGCTGAGTGTTCTGAGAGTCGCAGAAGTAAATTTCAGTTAGCAAGAAGAAGGAAATTTAGAAGGAATTTACTTTTAAAATTCCTTTTATGTTTGGGATCCTAGTCTAAAGGGTACGTGCTTTAAACTTCCTGCCTTTAAAATATAACACTACCCGAGCCTTTCAGCAGGTAGCTGCGTGTTTTGGAATTTCTCCCAGAAGAAAGGGTTCTGATCAGACGCTGTGAGAAAAATCCCACAGGCGGTGCAGTGAAGATCCACACTGTCCATTTACCTGTCTGTGCTCGCCCTCCTTTGTTTCCTTGGTGGGGATGGCAAGGATCGTGTCACTTACAGAAAGCCTGGGGAAGGAGGGGGTTGGACCCTGAGATATTTAGAATCTGTCTTTGGACTTGAAAAGCCAGGAGATGCCTTCCAGTGTTTTAGAGGAAGAGACAAAGATAGACTGTTTACAGCCGAAAGGGGTGAGTTACGACAGGCTAGTTTTTCACGGGACTGGTCATAAATGTCTCTTCTCCAGGGGCCATAGTTTGAATATGTTCCCTCTTGGGATCCAGATAGTATTCACTTAGTGTCCAGTCGGGGCCTCGGGTGGGCCCTGCCACCTGCATCCCCGCTGGGCGAATGCTTTGTTCAGCACTGTGAGTCCCAACCTCAGTATCCTAGTGGCTCAAGCCACCCTCCTGCCCATCCCAAGGGGTCAGGGCTGGGTTAGGCTCATGGGAGACAGTGCTGGGGAGAACCAACGGCTGCTGTCTGTGCTATTCTTGTTAGACGGATAAATAAAGGATTTCAGATTCCAGGGCTGCCGAACTGGCTTTCAGAGGCACCAAATTCATTTACAGTAATTTCCTGTCAACAGTGCACACTTAGGGATAATACACACCCAGCCAAACTCATTAGTTCCAGAGATGATTGTGTGCACTACCTATTTGAAAGAAAACAATTAAAAAAATTTAAAAAAAAATATATAGTACTTTTAAAAGTGATATCCAGGGCTTCCCTGGTGGCGCAGTGGTTAAGAATCCACCTGCCAATGCAGGGGACACGGGTTCAAGCCGTGGTGTGGGAAGATCCCACATGCTGCAGAGCAACTAGGCCCATGCACCACAACTACTGAGCCTGCGCTCTACAGCCTGTGAGCCACAACTACTGAGCCCGTGTGCCACAACTACTGAGCCTGTGGTCTAGAGCCCCTGCTCCTCAACAAGAGAAGCCACCACAATGAGAAGCCTGCACACCGCAACGAAGAGTAGCCCCCGCTTGCCACAACTAGAGAAAGCCCGCGCACAGCAACGAAGACCCAGTGCGGCCAAAAATAAATAAATAAGATAATAAATTTTTTAAAAAATAAAGTGATATCCAGTGGCCTTTCAGAATGGGTTAGATTTATTGAGCACTTTCTATGCATTAGCTCATTTAATCCTCACAATGACTGTATGAGGTAGGCACTAATATTATCTTCTTTGGAAGGTGTTCTTTTTGCCCCGTCTTGAGAGAGGCACCTGCTGGGGACTAAAGGATGGAGGAGGTTGTTGGACTAGTCGGGAAGCTTTTCAAAGGAAGTGACGTTTAAGCTGAATTTTAAAGAACTGTAAGAATTAGCTAGGAAAAAAAGCATTGCAGCAAAAGCATGTGTGAGAGCACGCACACTGCATTCAGGAAACTGTGGGCGTTCCTGGTGCAGAGAAAGGAGATGGGGTTGATGATGGCTCCAGGGAAGCCGGGTGGTGTCAGATGGAGTATGTGGGGAGAGGGGTCCTCTAGTCTCCGAAGGGAAGGTGCCTTCCTCCCATCCTCAGGCTTCTAAATTTAAAGGAAGACCTCTTTCCTAGCCACAAAACAATTTTTTTTAATAAGTCTAAGTCTAAAGCAAAGTTAAAAAGGCAGTTTCTCTGTTTCTTGTAGGCATAAACTAGAGCACTTAGAGGACAATGGTGGGACCCAGAAAGCCTTGTTGTGAGCAGAATAAACAGGTGAAAAGGTTGGGCCCCCACTGACGATGTCATCTTTCTGGCCCCATCTCTATAAAAGCGCCTTATTTTGGAACATCAAGTATGCTAGGGGATTGTATTCTAAGTCTGGAAAAGGACCTAGGACAAGATCTCACCATTGATGTCAATGTCCACTCCCAAATTTCCCGCAGCTCTGCTCTGTGCGTGCACCAGCTGCTTACAGGCCAACTACACGTGTGAGACAGATGGGGCCTGCATGGTTTCCATTTTCAACCTGGATGGGATGGAGCACCATGTGCGCACCTGCATCCCCAAAGTGGAGCTGGTCCCCGCTGGGAAGCCGTTCTACTGCCTGAGCTCCGAGGATCTGCGCAACACGCACTGCTGCTACACTGACTTCTGCAACAAGATCGACCTGAGGGTGCCCAGCGGTGAGTGGACACCCTTGTTGGACTATTGGCTCATCGTGGAGGTAGGGCACCCCTGTCATTTCATCCTTCTCTACTCTGCCCCCATCCCTTTGTTGGAGGATAGGTAAAGGTGCCATTTTGATGCTCCCGGAGGTGACATGGGATGGCATTCCTCCCAGGTCCGGTCTGTAGATTCGAGGATGGGGGAAACAGATTGTCGAGTGAGCCGCAGAGGTGAAAGCTGCGATTTGGGTCGTGGCTGAGCAGCCATTGGCAGCTGGTGGGATGTGGAAGAGCCAGGCAGGGATCCCCACGGGAGGGCCTGGGGCTGATCCTGAAGGAGCAGCCCCTAAACCATCTGAAGGGAGCTTCTGGCGTGATGGTGATGGCAAAATGGGAAGAGGAACTAGAGCTGGAAAGTACGGCCATCAAGGCTGAGGAGTATTAGACACCACCCTTCGCAGGTCCGCCATTTAGGAGGTATGACTGGGGAGATCAGAGGAGGAAGAGAGAGACCGGGCCGAGCTTCAAGAGGCCGTCACAAGTGGAGAAGCAGAACATGGCACGTGCCTGGGGCGTGGAGGTGGGAAGAGCACCATGAAATGCTGTGAAATTACAGAGCGGGTTGTGGGTTTGACTGTTGCAAAGGGTACCTTAACTAGAGAGATTTGCATTTGAGAGCATCCAGGCAGATACAAAGCTCAGTAAGACCAGAGAGATCAAGGGCACCTTGAACACAGGGAGAGGAAAAGGTCATTTCCACCTGGAGGGAGGAGCCGGGGAAAAATGAGGCCGTGGCGTTCCCTCATTTTTACTCTGTTCTTTCCCTCTCCTCTCTCACCTGACCCAGGTCACCTCAAGGAGCCTGAGCACCCCTCCATGTGGGGCCCTGTGGAGCTGGTGGGCATTATTGCCGGCCCAGTGTTCCTCCTGTTTCTCATCATCATCATTGTTTTCCTTGTCATTAACTATCATCAGCGCGTCTATCACAACCGCCAGAGGCTGGACATGGAGGACCCCTCGTGTGAGATGTGTCTCTCCAAGGACAAGACGCTCCAGGATCTCGTCTACGACCTCTCCACGTCGGGGTCTGGCTCAGGTACCGCTTCTTCAGGCCTCGTGTCTGCTGTTGGCCTTCATCACTGCCTCCCAGCAGGATGGAGTGTTCAGGAAGAAGGCTGGCCATTTGCTTTCATAATTCCCCTTCTTTTGGAGTCTGACACGTAATAAGATAAGATAATGGGGTTCACAGAAAATCTTTCATTCTCTGGAATTCCAAAGGTCAGGTGCAAAACTCTCCATTCCAGAATCCCTGCCTCTCCAAGTCTTGTAACCGTACAGCTATTAAAATTCACCTGGTTCCACCTGAGCAGTGGAGTACTCAGTTTCAGGGCCCCTTTTGAGAAACAGGAGTGTGCCGGGTTCCTGTGAGGTGGTGGCAGCTAATCATTGATCTGCGAGCAACCGCAGGGGGAGTTTAAGGACACCGAGTAAAGCCAAGAGCCAGGGTTGGGTGAATCATTGACTTGTGCCAGTTGCCTAAGGGGTTTTTTTGTTTTGTTTTGTTTTGTTTTGTTTTGTTTTTTCGGTACGCGGGCCTCTCACTGTCGTGGCCTCTCCCGTTGCGGAGCACAGGCTCCGGACACACAGGCTCAGCGGCCATGGCTCACGGGCCCAGCCGCTCCGCGGCATGTGGGATCCTCCCGGACCGGGGCACGAATCCGTGTCCCCTGCATCGGCAGGCGGACGCGCAACCACTGCGCCACCAGGGAAGCCCAACCCAAGGGTTTTTGGTGGCGGTTGAAATAAAGGCAGCTGGGGCCTCCAGCATGGCATCAGCACCACTTCCAGAGCTGCCTGTTAGTGACCAAGCCTTCCTTAGGTGGACCTTGACTTGAGACTAGAATTTAGGATAAAGGGAGTTGGGTTGTCTCAGTCTCAGGGTAGAGCTCAGCTAGCTGGTAGATGTGGCTATGACTGCAAAAGAGTCTTTTTATGAAGATAAACAATTGTTTTAGTGACGGTGGTATTCTGTTCCTATAGAAAAAAATCATCCACAAAGGTCACCGTTACCATTCTAACTAAGACAGACAGGATCATATTTGTGAGAGTTTTGTGTGTGTTTATGTATGTTTTCTCGCCATGTGACAAGACTCTTCTGTAGGGAAATTATGCCATCAGTCATGGCCAGACATCCCTTCTTGAGCACAGGAATACTTTGAGCTCTGACATCTCCTGAGTTTCTGTGGTTTTGCCTTTATTAAGCTCTGCAGTAGAGAGTGCCAAGATGATGGATATATTTAAAAGCTGCATATTTTTGGAAGAGAGAAAATATATGGCTTGTTCTTTGCTGAAAGAGGGTAGGGCAGTGGTTAGAACTGGCTGACTCTGTGACTTGACTTGCTGCTGGAGGAGGGTTGCTCGGGTTTTTTGGAGTCTTTTTTTAAGATCAGGATTAGCTGAGGTTAGGGCAGGTCCAGGGCAGTTACCCAATCATCTGGAGTAAAATGATTAATAACTGTTCCTCTCTGGATGGTTTAGTCCATTCTTAATTCAGAATATGCAAAGCTTCCAAGGTGCTGGGGTTTTAATTCTGTGGACTTAAAGTAATAAGTCCTTGCTGCTTGTGTGACTTTCAGTTCACACTAACAAGTATGTGTTGAATACCCTCTGGGTGATACAGGGTGAACAAAATGAGAAAGAGGCCAAGCCAGGATTGGAGAGAAGAGAGTGTGGAGAAGGGTCTCACAGAGGAGGTCGTGTCTAAAGGGGTCATGAGTCGGACGTTTTGAGAGTGGTAAGAGGGCAGGGAACATTCCAGGCCAAGGGAAAACCCTTGAGCAAAAGAAGGACAGAAAGCCATGAATGCTCACTGGGTGTTTAGGGAATGATCAAGAGGCCAGCATGCTGTCCGCAGGCCAGGGTGGGAAAGCCTTGCGCTGCTGTGCTTTATGCCCCCTGTTAGGGGGCGCAGGGCAAGGCGGGTGAGCTGGGAGGCACAGAGGCCCACTGCAAGTCTTCCAAAGGAGGGCTGGGACGAGGGCCAGCGAGGGGGGGGCCTGGAAAGGAGGGGGCTAAATTGAGAAGCATTTGATGGCTCTGTACTATGGGAGTTAAAAGCATAAACCTTGGAGTCAGTCTTAGGTGCTTTGCCATTTACAGCTTGTAGGAATTCGAATGAGTTACTTAACCTTCCCTTTTGATGCTTAGTTTTCTCATTTGTAAAATGGGCATAATAACAACACCTACCGTATAGGTGGTTGTGAGGCAATGAGATCATTTATGCAAGTGCCTCCTGCATAGTATTAAACATACAGTAAACAACTTCGGAGTTAATGACACGTTTATTTGTTTGGTCAGGGAGAGGGGGAGAGTTAAGAGTCATGATGGTGGGGGTGATTGGAGAGACAGGCAGACACTGCTTGGGTCAAAGGAGGCGATAAACGAGTCCTATAAAGACAGTAAAGGTAATCTTAGAATAAGCCTGGGTAGTCCCCCGTCCTGCATCTGGAGCTCCCAGTGAGCAGAACTTTGATCTCTCTGGAGAGAGGTGGGAGCCTGGTGGGCCCTGACCACACGTCGGCTTTCATGGGCCACGCAGCACTGCCCTCCAGTGGCCAATGAGCGGAGCAGCCAGAGGCGGCTCCCAGCACTCAAACCTCCGCTTTCCTCTTCCACATAAAGCAGCTGTAGGTGGATTGGCCCCTGGGAGGCTGGCTGAAGAGTTAGTAAATCCGGTCAGACATTTATATTCAGATCTGTCATCCATACTAACTGGGAGGAGAAACTGCTTAGATGAGGAAGAGCTAATCGTACACATTTCCCTGTCCTCGCTCACTCACTCTCAGTGCTGCACAGCTTAGGCCTCCGGAGGATTACCTGGACGTGATGCAGGGGAAGCCGAGCTCTCCGTGGTCAGTGGACCAGTGTAGAACGGAGGCACTGTGATAAGGACTTTTCCAGTGTGGCAGTGAGAGTGGGCGTTGCAAAGTTCAGCAAATACACAAATGTCTGCTTTCTTTCCATTCTTTGGTCCATAGGGTTACCCCTTTTTGTCCAGCGCACAGTGGCCCGAACCATCGTTTTACAGGAGATTATTGGCAAGGGCCGGTTTGGAGAAGTGTGGCGCGGCCGCTGGAGGGGTGGTGATGTGGCTGTGAAAATATTCTCTTCTCGTGAAGAGCGGTCTTGGTTCCGGGAAGCAGAGATATACCAGACAGTCATGCTGCGCCAT
>NC_041219.1:87514790-87522268 GCF_002837175.3 Physeter macrocephalus | reverse complement strand
AAGATCCCACATGCTGTGTGGTGCAGCCAAAGAAAAGGACCCAGTAAATGTAGATAGAGGAGCCTCCAGACATTCTCATATGTCCTCAGCTGAGCCTGGGGGAACAGCTGCCCAGCAAGGCCTGTCCCACTACCAGTGCCGCCAGCCGATGAGCCCTGCCACTGGACTCCACCCCTCGGCGCCACTCTGCCTCCCGGGCATCCTTTGGGACGTGTGTTCTCCTCTCTACATCCCCCGTCTCAGGGGTGGGGAGGCTGATGGGGCGATGCTTCAGTTCATCTACAAGCAGGCAGGGCCCTCGTTGGGGGTGACAGGGCGCAGCAGCCTGTATGCTGCAAACCACTGGTGCCAAGCTACGGCAACGCAGCCCAGGGCAGAGCAGGGGTCAAAGTCACCACCGCAATCAGAAAGGTGTGCTAAAGTAGCCCTAGGGCTGCTGACCATGGCTTCAGGGCCTCGCCCTGTGGAGACGGAGACTGGGCCTCGTGGCTGCACGTGGGCCTCACTACTCTCCGGCGGCTCAGCCCCCAGAGGGGCTTCCGTGGGCCTGAGACCTGCCTGCGGCCATGGGAGGTGGCAGAACTGAGAGAACACCCCAACCCTCGCCAACAGCAGGGAGGCAGCCCTCGCAGGCAGACCGCCCCAATGCCCACTGAGTGGCGTGGGGAACGGGTGAGGGTTTCCGCTGCCCACGCTCACCAGGCCTGCTGCCGCCCCGCAGACGTCAGCAGGACCAACGTTTCAGCCTCTGGTCCGTCCTGCGAGCCCACACCTCCGCGAGCCCAGGGCCAGGTGGAGGCCCTACAGGGGTAGAGACATAGCTGAGGAAGGTCAGGCATAGCCAGCCATCTATCTGAGCATTGCTAGAGGCACACCTGCCAAACTTCTGGGCCCCCACCCCAAGAGCCAGGCTGTGGACTCCATTCGGACTTGGCAGCCCTTGGGCCCCAATCCTGACTCTACTTTTTTTTTTTTTTTTTTTTTTTTTTTTTTTTTTTTTTTTACCATTTCTGTGACTCAGAGCAAGTTATTTCTCCCATCTGTGCCTCACTTTCCTCATCTGTAAAATGGGGAGAGGGATAGTAGCAGGCTCATCGGGCTGTGATGGGATAAATCCGTTCATTCACTGAACAAATGTTTATGGCGTGCCTGCTAGATGCCAGGCACTGATACCACAGCAGTGAGCCAGGTGGGCAAGTTCCCTGCTCTCAGGAGGGCACAACTTAGCTAAGAGGGGACGGGCTAATAAGCACCTATCTGGACAAGATCATTTTGGAGGGTGAAAAGTTGCTGGTATGCAGAGAAACAGGGTGATGTCTTACTGCAAGAGGGCAGGGAAGCTTCCGCCCCTGAGCCCGAGTGTTGACAGGGGTGCATCTCAGAGGAGGCCCAAGCGTGTGAAGGCCCAAACCAGGAAGATCCAGCTCAGCAGAGACTTGAGGAGGCTTCCGCCAAAGGAAGAGCTGTGTGAAGCGCCTGAGGCAGGAATGATTTGATCCTGGGAGGGAGAGAAATCAGCAGCTGTGGCTAAGGCAGAGTGGGCAAAGGCCAGCTCATGCAGGGTCTGGGGCCCAGGATGGGGTGTGGGCCTTATTCTAAGCATGATGGGCAGCCCTTGGTAGGGACCAGCGTGGGTGCTACAGACGGGGTAAAGGTATGGCTTGTGCTGCTGGAGGACTGCTGTGGAGAAAGGGCCACAGTGAACGCAGAAGTGCATTTATTATTATTTATATTATATTATAAATACTATCAGATTATATATTATATTATAACATAATATGTTTAAAATATATATGAAATAATATATTTTTTATTATTACACATTATATATAATATATATAATAACAGCAGTTATTATTGCTTTGGGAGGCAGCGAAGTGGCAGGTTGATATCCGGCCGTGAGGTTTGAGTTTCTCTCCACACACCTCTGTAGGCTGAGAAGGCAACGTTGACCCATTGCTAAAAAGATTCCCCACACCGGTGGGTCTCTAAGCTGGCACTGCCTAGTAGAAATATAATGCAAGCCACATAGGTAATTGTAAGTTTTCTAGTAGCCACATTGTTTTAAAAAGCAAAGAAACAGAAAAAAATAATTTTAATATATTCTATTCAGCCCAATATATCCAAAATATGATTATTCAACATGTAATCCGTGTAAAAATTGAATGGGCTATTTCACATTCTTTTTCCCATTCTAAATCTTCAAAATCTGGTCTGTACTTTACACCTCCAGCTCATCTCAGCTCTGACTGGCCACATTTCAAGTGCTCGTGACCACATAGAGCTAGTGGCTACCACATCAGACAGAGCAGATCCAAGCACAGGAAGGTGCCAGCCATGGCCAGCTCAGGTAGAAGGAAAACATGGTGGAATGTGAGTAGTTCCAGGCAAGGCCAGACTCTCTGGTTTCAACTTTGGAGCAGACACCAGAAAAGCACGGCTATATAGGCCCACACCAGAGTCCCAGGAAAGAGCCCTCCCCTCTCCCCAAAACACACACACACCACACACACACACACCCAGGATAAGTTGTGGAAGGCCTTTCCCAGAAGCCAATGGCCATAGGCTGCTCAGGGCCTCATCTACACACTGCAGCCTCCCAGGCAACCCCCTTACCCCTCACCTCCGGGAATACAGGCTGTGAGAGGACCCTGGGGCCCCCATTCCCCCTCAGCTCCCAGGGTACACCCCAGCTCCCAAATGCACTGGGGCCTGGCTGCATCCAGCCAGAACGCCACGTGCCCCACCCATACACTCTAGTTCCAGGGAGATTAGCTACGGAATCCACTGACAACCCCCTGCAGCCAGGCACACCTCCTAGGATGCTGATGCCTGCAAAGAGGACCTGGCATGACTAAGCTGCTTTGGCACCTGCCTTCGTGGTGCCTCGGGAGGCTGCTCCAGGCCCTGACACTTCCTCCAGGCTCCATCACCGTTACCAATCACAACACTAGTTTCCTTAGCTGTTGCTTATTGAGCACCTACTACATTCCAGGCACCAGGCTGAGTGCTTTCCACATGTAATCTCATTTACTCTTCCCAATAACCCTATAAAGTAGGGATAATGATTAAGAAAGCATGGACTTCAGAGCAGCTTGGATTTGAATCCTGGCTCGGTGATTATGTGAACTTGAGCAGGTTCCGTTATTACTCTATGCCTCAATTTCCCCATTTGTAAAATGGGGAGAACAACAGCACCTAGCTCACTGGCCTGTTGTGAGGATTTATTTTGCTAATATATCCTAAAACACTTAGAACAGTGTCTGGCACATGGTATTTGTTAAATGTTAGCTGTGTTCAGTTCCATAATTATACACATTTTTCAAATGAGAAAACTGAGGCTCGGCTAAGTTTACAGACTTGGCCAGGGTTGCCCGGGTAATAAGATGTGGTGGTACTCAGAGCTCAGTTCCCTTTTCTTTTGGCCGTGCCCCGCGGCATGCAGGATCTTAGTTCCCCAACCAGGGATCGAAACCGTGCCCCCTGCAGTGGAAGCGCAGAGACTTAACCACTGGACCGCCAGGGAAGTCCCCCAGTGCCATTAAACACTACATTTTACCAAGCAGTACTGCTACCCCCTCAGAGTCACCATCTTCCCGGACCTGGGGGACCACAATAAGAGTGGTCATACGCACGGCAGCCTCCTCAGACTCTGGCTCCTAAGCGAAGCTCTGAACTGTACCTCGGCTTAATTCTTGCCAACTTGGAGGTACACATCCCATGGTGGCACTCCCACACCACACAAGTCAGCATTGTTATGCCCTCTGCAGCCCGGCAGGGGCCGGCATGTCTGAACAGGTCTGCAGATGTTCTAAACCCTCCACATCCTGCTGCTGTTTAGCATGCTCATGCTTATGCTGCCTCTTTCCAGAAAAGATCCGAGGCTGCCCCGTCAGCTGTGTTTCTCCCATCCTTTTGCCCCGGTGGTGCCCTGTGTTCTGACAGCGCCCTAGCCTTTTCCTGGTCCATAACAAACGCTACCCTAGGCCTGAGCTGGAAGTGTCCCTGGAGAGCTTTGTCTGAAACACCCCAGGTCCACCAAGCTACACACCATGGTGACTGAGGAAGCCCCAGGCTACATCTCTGAAAGTGTTCACAGCCCAGCTCCGGCCGGGATGTCCGTTCCCTTTGGGAGATGTCAGTCTCCAAAGATGACCGAGGCAGCAGAGGCGGGGCATGAACCTGTAGGCACCGCCTACCTTATTCTGGCGTGGGGCCTCCTGCTGCCTCTGTTCCCAGATCTCCGTTAGGTTCATCTGAAGATCAGCCAGAACCCTCCACCAGGGGACCCCCTAAAGGGCAGCTGGCCACTGAGCTCAGCCCGCTGGCTCCAGGGTGGAGACAGGTTGCTGCCACTGCCCAAGCTGCCTTCTCCGGGAGGCGATCCTGACCACCAGAGACGCTAGCGGGCAGGGTCGGGCAGCGAGCACACAGGGGAGGGGCGGCCTTCCTCTGCAGGCCTCGCAGCTGCCCGACCCCATGGTCTACAGCCACAGGGATACAAGCTGCAGGTCAGGAGGGGGAGCATCCTCAGGTCCAGACGCCAGAGCTTCAGCCACAGCCTCGCTGAGCATAAAGACAGATGAGGGTCAGGAGGGGGCCCAAAGTCAGGAACCAAGATCAGAATGCGGTCATGAGCCAAAAACAAAACCTGGATCTGAGCAGGCCTCCTGATCCAGCTGCCATTTTTCAGGAAATGCAGGGGCCAGAGGAGCATCTTAAACACCAACACGCAGGGCAATCAGTAAAATTCAGACTATGGGCAAGCCACTTGGTGTTTTCAATAAGAAAAAGAAAAAAAAAAAAACAGAGACAGAGACAGAGAGAGATGGACATGGGATCTACAAAATAAGAGAGGCTTAGGGAGCAGCTGCCCGACCCCATGGTCTACAGCCACAGGGATACAAGCTGCAGGTCAGGAGGGGGAGCATCCTCAGGTCCAGACGCCAGAGCTTCAGCCACAGCCTCGCTGAGCATAAAGACAGATGAGGGTCAGGAGGGGGCCCAAAGTCAGGAACCAAGATCAGAATGCGGTCATGAGCCAAAAACAAAACCTGGATCTGAGCAGGCCTCCTGATCCAGCTGCCATTTTTCAGGAAATGCAGGGGCCAGAGGAGCATCTTAAACACCAACACGCAGGGCAATCAGTAAAATTCAGACTATGGGCAAGCCACTTGGTGTTTTCAATAAGAAAAAGAAAAAAAAAAAAACAGAGACAGAGACAGAGAGAGATGGACATGGTATCTACAAAATAAGAGAGACTTAGGGACAGATGGACAAATGACAGTGTATAGACCTTGTTTGGATCCTGAATCAAAAAAAAACTTTTTAAAAAAATGATATAGATATAGATATAGATAGATATTTATTTTTATATATATATGCCGTAAAAATGAGAACACTGACCAAATTTTGATGATTGAAGTAAGGGTCAAGGATGGACTGTGAACATCGGCAGGAGTAACTATGCCGTCCCTGTCCCACCCCCTCCCTCCCCCCACTGAGCCCCGCCCCACCTCCCAGGGTGCCCCGCCCCCCTCCCTGCCTCTCCGAGGCTCCCCGGCCACCTGCCTCACTCTGTCTGAAGATGCTGGCCACGGACACTCTGCTTATGCCCACTCACTCCTTCCCACACGGGCCCCACCCAGGCCCAGGTTGCTGATCAGCACCTCCAGGGAAAGCAGCCCAGGGCCCTGGAGGTGACACCTTGCAGCCCCTACAAAGACACCTGTCCCCACCTGCCTTCCTAAACACCCCTGAGCCTTCAGGCCAGAAAGCTGTCAGGCTGCGGGGCATGACACAAAGCAGATCTGGGGCTTCAGCTCCTGTGTCCACCCCACCATGTGAGCTTAGCAGGAGCAGCAAAGGCTCTGGAGTCCAGCCCTGCACTCACAGCTGTTTCCATCCAGTCTGTGTGCTGCAGTTTCCTTCCTCTCTGTAATCTGGGGCTAACCATCGTGCCAACCTGATGAGGAGGAAATCTGAGGATGCCTGGAAAGCCCTTAGCACACACACAGCCTGGTCTATCACGAGCCCCCAGGGAAATGGGAGGTTTTACCGCTTCTGGGGTCTCTGAGGACATAGGCTAGCATTTTCTGGGCAGAGAAGAGGACAGAGAAGAGGGGAAAAGAAGGACTCCAAAGGACAGAGAGAAGATACTGAGGCTAAAGCCTGTTGTGGCCGGGTAAGCCCCTCAGCTAGATGGGGAGGGGCACTGAGTCCCCAGGGTGAAGTCACCTCTGCCTTGGCTGCTGGCAGGGGAAGTGGGGACGGACGGTTGTCAGCCTCTGGTCCACTCCTGCCCTCATCATTCATGGGCTTCTATCCCAACATGCATTCAACAGAGACATTCCCCTGCCAGATATGGAGGCCTGGAGGTGAAAATGGCTCATCCAGGCCCTCGGGGAGCTCCCGTCCTGGGAGGGCAGGGGTAGGGGAGGCCAAGCTGCCCAATGGTAGAATTCCCTCAGGCCCAGAGGTCCTGGGCCCTTTCCTCCCCTGCCAGGAGAAGAGGAAGGTGGTCTGCCCTGGGAGTGGACAACAGTGTAGACAGGGGGAAACTGAAGAGGAATAAGGCTTGTAGGGTGGGCCTCTGGAGCCAAGGGTCCCTCCCTGCCCTCTCAGAGAGGAAGACCAACAGGTGGGTGAGCGGGGGCCAAGAGCTGCTTCCCAAGAGTCCAAGCTGGGGAGGCGGGGCAGGGAGGCATCTATCCTCTGATCATGTCTCCGGGGAGACAGGGAGGAGCCCGCCCTCCCCTCGCCCCGGGGGATGAAGGCACAGTGGGGACTATGTCTGCCTGAGGGTCTGGTGCCCCCCTACCAGCCCTGAGCCCCCAAATCTGTGCCCGGCCAGGAGCTGAAGGACCTGGCAGCCCAAGTGAAGGATGTGTCGGTGACCGTGAGTATGGACAGCCGCTGCCACATTGACCTGAGCAGCATCGTGGAGGAGGTGATGGCCCAGTATAACGCCGTCGTGGCTCGCAGCCTGGAAGAGGCCAAGGCGTACTCCCGGAGCCAGGTGCGGGGCTCACGAGCAGGCTGGGGGAGGGCAGCCAGGGCAGAACGGGCTGCAGCAGCGATGGCTGAGGCCACCTGCAGCTCTGCGTGCTGAGACTCTGGGAGAGGGGAATGGGGAAACACAGGGGGGACGGAGCCCACAGCAGTGAGTTCACAGGCAGGAAGGAGAATGTGAGAGTCCAGCGCTGTGCCCGGCCCCAGGGGTGATGGGGACAGGGGGAAGCCCACAGTCTGCACTCTTCAGAGGCTCACGGTGGTGCTGCCAGCCAGCAATGTCAGGCCAGGTGTGGGCACGGCCCGTGGGGCTCAGTCTAGGGCAGCCAGGAGAGACCATCCAGAGACGGACATGGTGCGGGGAGGAGGGGGAGGCTGGCCGGGGAGTGGTGGGCCACAGAGAAGGAGGTGGCGCCGGGGTGAGGAAGAAGAAGGGGCCAGGGGAGAGGGTGCCGGGGGGGCACGGT
>NC_041219.1:87504626-87512459 GCF_002837175.3 Physeter macrocephalus | reverse complement strand
CTCAGAGCAAGTTATTTCTCCCATCTGTGCCTCACTTTCCTCATCTGTAAAATGGGGAGAGGGATAGTAGCAGGCTCATCGGGCTGTGATGGGATAAATCCGTTCATTCACTGAACAAATGTTTATGGCGTGCCTGCTAGATGCCAGGCACTGATACCACAGCAGTGAGCCAGGTGGGCAAGTTCCCTGCTCTCAGGAGGGCACAACTTAGCTAAGAGGGGACGGGCTAATAAGCACCTATCTGGACAAGATCATTTTGGAGGGTGAAAAGTTGCTGGTATGCAGAGAAACAGGGTGATGTCTTACTGCAAGAGGGCAGGGAAGCTTCCGCCCCTGAGCCCGAGTGTTGACAGGGGTGCATCTCAGAGGAGGCCCAAGCGTGTGAAGGCCCAAACCAGGAAGATCCAGCTCAGCAGAGACTTGAGGAGGCTTCCGCCAAAGGAAGAGCTGTGTGAAGCGCCTGAGGCAGGAATGATTTGATCCTGGGAGGGAGAGAAATCAGCAGCTGTGGCTAAGGCAGAGTGGGCAAAGGCCAGCTCATGCAGGGTCTGGGGCCCAGGATGGGGTGTGGGCCTTATTCTAAGCATGATGGGCAGCCCTTGGTAGGGACCAGCGTGGGTGCTACAGACGGGGTAAAGGTATGGCTTGTGCTGCTGGAGGACTGCTGTGGAGAAAGGGCCACAGTGAACGCAGAAGTGCATTTATTATTATTTATATTATATTATAAATACTATCAGATTATATATTATATTATAACATAATATGTTTAAAATATATATGAAATAATATATTTTTTATTATTACACATTATATATAATATATATAATAACAGCAGTTATTATTGCTTTGGGAGGCAGCGAAGTGGCAGGTTGATATCCGGCCGTGAGGTTTGAGTTTCTCTCCACACACCTCTGTAGGCTGAGAAGGCAACGTTGACCCATTGCTAAAAAGATTCCCCACACCGGTGGGTCTCTAAGCTGGCACTGCCTAGTAGAAATATAATGCAAGCCACATAGGTAATTGTAAGTTTTCTAGTAGCCACATTGTTTTAAAAAGCAAAGAAACAGAAAAAAATAATTTTAATATATTCTATTCAGCCCAATATATCCAAAATATGATTATTCAACATGTAATCCGTGTAAAAATTGAATGGGCTATTTCACATTCTTTTTCCCATTCTAAATCTTCAAAATCTGGTCTGTACTTTACACCTCCAGCTCATCTCAGCTCTGACTGGCCACATTTCAAGTGCTCGTGACCACATAGAGCTAGTGGCTACCACATCAGACAGAGCAGATCCAAGCACAGGAAGGTGCCAGCCATGGCCAGCTCAGGTAGAAGGAAAACATGGTGGAATGTGAGTAGTTCCAGGCAAGGCCAGACTCTCTGGTTTCAACTTTGGAGCAGACACCAGAAAAGCACGGCTATATAGGCCCACACCAGAGTCCCAGGAAAGAGCCCTCCCCTCTCCCCAAAACACACACACACCACACACACACACACCCAGGATAAGTTGTGGAAGGCCTTTCCCAGAAGCCAATGGCCATAGGCTGCTCAGGGCCTCATCTACACACTGCAGCCTCCCAGGCAACCCCCTTACCCCTCACCTCCGGGAATACAGGCTGTGAGAGGACCCTGGGGCCCCCATTCCCCCTCAGCTCCCAGGGTACACCCCAGCTCCCAAATGCACTGGGGCCTGGCTGCATCCAGCCAGAACGCCACGTGCCCCACCCATACACTCTAGTTCCAGGGAGATTAGCTACGGAATCCACTGACAACCCCCTGCAGCCAGGCACACCTCCTAGGATGCTGATGCCTGCAAAGAGGACCTGGCATGACTAAGCTGCTTTGGCACCTGCCTTCGTGGTGCCTCGGGAGGCTGCTCCAGGCCCTGACACTTCCTCCAGGCTCCATCACCGTTACCAATCACAACACTAGTTTCCTTAGCTGTTGCTTATTGAGCACCTACTACATTCCAGGCACCAGGCTGAGTGCTTTCCACATGTAATCTCATTTACTCTTCCCAATAACCCTATAAAGTAGGGATAATGATTAAGAAAGCATGGACTTCAGAGCAGCTTGGATTTGAATCCTGGCTCGGTGATTATGTGAACTTGAGCAGGTTCCGTTATTACTCTATGCCTCAATTTCCCCATTTGTAAAATGGGGAGAACAACAGCACCTAGCTCACTGGCCTGTTGTGAGGATTTATTTTGCTAATATATCCTAAAACACTTAGAACAGTGTCTGGCACATGGTATTTGTTAAATGTTAGCTGTGTTCAGTTCCATAATTATACACATTTTTCAAATGAGAAAACTGAGGCTCGGCTAAGTTTACAGACTTGGCCAGGGTTGCCCGGGTAATAAGATGTGGTGGTACTCAGAGCTCAGTTCCCTTTTCTTTTGGCCGTGCCCCGCGGCATGCAGGATCTTAGTTCCCCAACCAGGGATCGAAACCGTGCCCCCTGCAGTGGAAGCGCAGAGACTTAACCACTGGACCGCCAGGGAAGTCCCCCAGTGCCATTAAACACTACATTTTACCAAGCAGTACTGCTACCCCCTCAGAGTCACCATCTTCCCGGACCTGGGGGACCACAATAAGAGTGGTCATACGCACGGCAGCCTCCTCAGACTCTGGCTCCTAAGCGAAGCTCTGAACTGTACCTCGGCTTAATTCTTGCCAACTTGGAGGTACACATCCCATGGTGGCACTCCCACACCACACAAGTCAGCATTGTTATGCCCTCTGCAGCCCGGCAGGGGCCGGCATGTCTGAACAGGTCTGCAGATGTTCTAAACCCTCCACATCCTGCTGCTGTTTAGCATGCTCATGCTTACGCTGCCTCTTTCCAGAAAAGATCCGAGGCTGCCCCGTCAGCTGTGTTTCTCCCATCCTTTTGCCCCGGTGGTGCCCTGTGTTCTGACAGCGCCCTAGCCTTTTCCTGGTCCATAACAAACGCTACCCTAGGCCTGAGCTGGAAGTGTCCCTGGAGAGCTTTGTCTGAAACACCCCAGGTCCACCAAGCTACACACCATGGTGACTGAGGAAGCCCCAGGCTACATCTCTGAAAGTGTTCACAGCCCAGCTCCGGCCGGGATGTCCGTTCCCTTTGGGAGATGTCAGTCTCCAAAGATGACCGAGGCAGCAGAGGCGGGGCATGAACCTGTAGGCACCGCCTACCTTATTCTGGCGTGGGGCCTCCTGCTGCCTCTGTTCCCAGATCTCCGTTAGGTTCATCTGAAGATCAGCCAGAACCCTCCACCAGGGGACCCCCTAAAGGGCAGCTGGCCACTGAGCTCAGCCCGCTGGCTCCAGGGTGGAGACAGGTTGCTGCCACTGCCCAAGCTGCCTTCTCCGGGAGGCGATCCTGACCACCAGAGACGCTAGCGGGCAGGGTCGGGCAGCGAGCACACAGGGGAGGGGCGGCCTTCCTCTGCAGGCCTCGCAGCTGCCCGACCCCATGGTCTACAGCCACAGGGATACAAGCTGCAGGTCAGGAGGGGGAGCATCCTCAGGTCCAGACGCCAGAGCTTCAGCCACAGCCTCGCTGAGCATAAAGACAGATGAGGGTCAGGAGGGGGCCCAAAGTCAGGAACCAAGATCAGAATGCGGTCATGAGCCAAAAACAAAACCTGGATCTGAGCAGGCCTCCTGATCCAGCTGCCATTTTTCAGGAAATGCAGGGGCCAGAGGAGCATCTTAAACACCAACACGCAGGGCAATCAGTAAAATTCAGACTATGGGCAAGCCACTTGGTGTTTTCAATAAGAAAAAGAAAAAAAAAAAAACAGAGACAGAGACAGAGAGAGATGGACATGGTATCTACAAAATAAGAGAGACTTAGGGACAGATGGACAAATGACAGTGTATAGACCTTGTTTGGATCCTGAATCAAAAAAAAACTTTTTAAAAAAATGATATAGATATAGATATAGATAGATATTTATTTTTATATATATATGCCGTAAAAATGAGAACACTGACCAAATTTTGATGATTGAAGTAAGGGTCAAGGATGGACTGTGAACATCGGCAGGAGTAACTATGCCGTCCCTGTCCCACCCCCTCCCTCCCCCCACTGAGCCCCGCCCCACCTCCCAGGGTGCCCCGCCCCCCTCCCTGCCTCTCCGAGGCTCCCCGGCCACCTGCCTCACTCTGTCTGAAGATGCTGGCCACGGACACTCTGCTTATGCCCACTCACTCCTTCCCACACGGGCCCCACCCAGGCCCAGGTTGCTGATCAGCACCTCCAGGGAAAGCAGCCCAGGGCCCTGGAGGTGACACCTTGCAGCCCCTACAAAGACACCTGTCCCCACCTGCCTTCCTAAACACCCCTGAGCCTTCAGGCCAGAAAGCTGTCAGGCTGCGGGGCATGACACAAAGCAGATCTGGGGCTTCAGCTCCTGTGTCCACCCCACCATGTGAGCTTAGCAGGAGCAGCAAAGGCTCTGGAGTCCAGCCCTGCACTCACAGCTGTTTCCATCCAGTCTGTGTGCTGCAGTTTCCTTCCTCTCTGTAATCTGGGGCTAACCATCGTGCCAACCTGATGAGGAGGAAATCTGAGGATGCCTGGAAAGCCCTTAGCACACACACAGCCTGGTCTATCACGAGCCCCCAGGGAAATGGGAGGTTTTACCGCTTCTGGGGTCTCTGAGGACATAGGCTAGCATTTTCTGGGCAGAGAAGAGGACAGAGAAGAGGGGAAAAGAAGGACTCCAAAGGACAGAGAGAAGATACTGAGGCTAAAGCCTGTTGTGGCCGGGTAAGCCCCTCAGCTAGATGGGGAGGGGCACTGAGTCCCCAGGGTGAAGTCACCTCTGCCTTGGCCGCTGGCAGGGGAAGTGGGGACGGACGGTTGTCAGCCTCTGGTCCACTCCTGCCCTCATCATTCATGGGCTTCTATCCCAACATGCATTCAACAGAGACATTCCCCTGCCAGATATGGAGGCCTGGAGGTGAAAATGGCTCATCCAGGCCCTCGGGGAGCTCCCGTCCTGGGAGGGCAGGGGTAGGGGAGGCCAAGCTGCCCAATGGTAGAATTCCCTCAGGCCCAGAGGTCCTGGGCCCTTTCCTCCCCTGCCAGGAGAAGAGGAAGGTGGTCTGCCCTGGGAGTGGACAACAGTGTAGACAGGGGGAAACTGAAGAGGAATAAGGCTTGTAGGGTGGGCCTCTGGAGCCAAGGGTCCCTCCCTGCCCTCTCAGAGAGGAAGACCAACAGGTGGGTGAGCGGGGGCCAAGAGCTGCTTCCCAAAAGTCCAAGCTGGGGAGGCGGGGCAGGGAGGCATCTATCCTCTGATCATGTCTCCGGGGAGACAGGGAGGAGCCCGCCCTCCCCTCGCCCCGGGGGATGAAGGCACAGTGGGGACTATGTCTGCCTGAGGGTCTGGTGCCCCCCTACCAGCCCTGAGCCCCCAAATCTGTGCCCGGCCAGGAGCTGAAGGACCTGGCAGCCCAAGTGAAGGATGTGTCGGTGACCGTGAGTATGGACAGCCGCTGCCACATTGACCTGAGCAGCATCGTGGAGGAGGTGATGGCCCAGTATAACGCCGTCGTGGCTCGCAGCCTGGAAGAGGCCAAGGCGTACTCCCGGAGCCAGGTGCGGGGCTCACGAGCAGGCTGGGGGAGGGCAGCCAGGGCAGAACGGGCTGCAGCAGCGATGGCTGAGGCCACCTGCAGCTCTGCGTGCTGAGACTCTGGGAGAGGGGAATGGGGAAACACAGGGGGGACGGAGCCCACAGCAGTGAGTTCACAGGCAGGAAGGAGAATGTGAGAGTCCAGCGCTGTGCCCGGCCCCAGGGGTGATGGGGACAGGGGGAAGCCCACAGTCTGCACTCTTCAGAGGCTCACGGTTGTGCTGCCAGCCAGCAATGTCAGGCCAGGTGTGGGCACGGCACGTGGGGCTCAGTCTAGGGCAGCCAGGAGAGACCATCCAGAGACGGACATGGTGCGGGGAGGAGGGGGAGGCTGGCCGGGGAGTGGTGGGCCACAGAGAAGGAGGTGGCGCCGGGGTGAGGAAGAAGAAGGGGCCAGGGGAGAGGGTGCCGGGGGGACACAGTGAGTGGCCCCTCACTGCCGCCTCCTCCATGGCCTCCAGCTGGGAGAGCGGGCTGCCTGCTCAGCCGAGTCTGGGAACAGCCTCCAGAGAAGCCGCGGCGAGATCGCTGACCTCAATGTGCACATCCAGAAGCTCCGATCCCAGATCCTCTCCATCAAGAGCCACGTGAGCATCTGAAGTACCCACCTGGGGGTGGAGCAGGGAGGAGCGTGGGACACACACTCTTGCCCAGTCTCACACACGCACACACACTCACACATGCTGAGTCCAAGCAAGCCCTGGCTGAGTGACCCTGGGCAAGTCACTTAGCATCCCTGGGCCGCGGTTTCCTCATCTGTCCTCCTAAGATGGCTCTGCAGATCACATGAGCCTTGCAGGTAGAAGTGCTCTGTAAACTGGCCGGGGCCGTTGGCACGCTGGTGGGCCCCGCCACATACACCCAGAGCCCACCGCCTCCCTCCAGGCCTCCCACTAACTACTAGGAGAGAAGAGAGGGGAGGCCTAAGCCCCAGCTTCCGGCCAGAGAAGTGCCATCCTTTAAGGACAGTTGAGACAGGCTCCTCTGGGGGCCTGTTGTAATTCCCCCTTTGGTAGCCTTGGGAAAGTGTCTCCTTAGGTCTAACTGAATGCCCTCTTGCTGCAAGGCGACCCACTACCACGCTCAGGAATGCCGTGCTGAGTCCTCCCTCCCCATGCACACCCCCACCAAGGACAGAGGTGGGCTCCTGGCCCTGGCCTCGTCTCTCTCCCCCACCTTGCTCACTGACCCCTTCCCTCTGTCCTCCTGGCTGCAGTGCCTGAAACTGGAGGAGAACATCAAGGCATCCGAGAACCAGGGTGAGTTGGCCTTCCAGGACGCCAAGGCTAAGCTGGCCCAGCTGGAGGACGCCCTGCAGCAGGCCAAGAAGGACATGGCGCGGCAGCTGCGCGATTACCAGGAGCTGATGAATACCAAGCTGGCCCTAGACATCGAGATTGCCACCTACCGCAAGCTGGTGGAGGGCGAGGAGAGTTGGTGAGGAGCTGGGCCAGTAGGGTGGGGCTGGGAGGCGGGGAGGACTGGAGGAGCAGCCCCACAGAAGGCCAGCCCTCTCCGCCCCCCTCCCCGCCCGCAGCATGATTCTATGAGCCTGACAGGCCTGGATTCATGTCCTGGCTCAGCCACTGAAACAAACTGGTACCTCGGTCCAGTTCATTAAATTCTCAGCTTTCCCATCTGGAAAATGGACCGATCATAAGCATGGCTCGCCTGTGGCGCGGAGGATTAATACGATCCTGCATGCAAATGCCTGTCACAAATTAGTGCTCAGTAAATGACAGCCATTCATGCAGGGGAAAGGGGACAGAGCCCAGAGAGGACAAGCTGGCTAGCCAGGGTCACACAAAAGGGCAGCCCAGAGCTGGGAGTGACAGCCAAGAACTGCCCTCCACATGCCAGTCCCCAGGCCCCCAATCCCAGGGGAGCTTAAGCCACAGGCTCCCTTCACATCCCACCATTTCCTCCTCCCCCAGGATGGACTTGCCCTCAGCCACTGTGATCAGCTCTATGCAGTCCAGATGTAGAACTGGTGAGCCCGCTTGCCCCAAGAACCCATGGTGGGAGGTGGACAGTGGGGGGATCGTGGCCCTAAAGGCATCATATTAAATGGCTCCCAGGGCTTCCCTGGTGGCGCAGTGGTTGAGAGTCCGCCTGCCGATGCAGGGGACACGGGCTCGTGCCCTGGTCCGGGAAGATCCCACATGCCGCGGAGCGGCTGGGCCCGTGAGCCATGGCC
>NC_041219.1:87491183-87504502 GCF_002837175.3 Physeter macrocephalus | reverse complement strand
TGGAGCCTGTGCTCCGCAACGGGAGAGGCCACAACAGTGAGAGGCCCGCGTACCACAAAAACAAAACAGAAAAAACAAACAAACAAACAAAATGGCTCCCAAACCTCCAGCCCGTACCCTGCCCCCACCCCTTATGTTCCCTGTAGCTGCCTCCAAGTATGGCCTCTCGAGAGCCGCCTCCCGGAAAAAGAAAAACAGGGAAGACCTCGTGATCAAGATCACCGAAACCTCAGAAGAGTTCCTCTCACAGGAGCCAGAGCTCTCACAGTAAGGCCGCTGTCCA
This sequence comes from Physeter macrocephalus, assembly GCF_002837175.3. Classification (NCBI taxonomy): domain Eukaryota; kingdom Metazoa; phylum Chordata; class Mammalia; order Artiodactyla; family Physeteridae; genus Physeter; species Physeter macrocephalus. The sequence continues at coordinate 87,504,219 of NC_041219.1, read as the reverse complement.
GACCCCAGGAGCCCCACGTCATTCCCCTGTAGCAGGAGGAACATAAGCTAGACTCAAGAAAGCAGCTTGGAGCCTCTAGGTTGGGAAGGAAGGCAAACCTGACCCTGAACTAAGAAGAGGAGGGTTGGAAACAGCGACTGCTCTTCTGTGGGTTGCCAGGGATCCGACAGGACTGTCATCAGCTATTCAAAGTCACTGGGCTCCATATCAGTATCTCACAGTCCCACCCTTCCAACCTCTGGCCAGAGGTTTTCCTGACCGGGTAAACTGGAATCGGGGGTCTGTTCTGCCTGCACCTCCTTGCTCCTCTGAGTCTCCTCCCCCGACAGAGGGCTCTGACCAAGGTCCCTTTGACCCTTTGCCCAACCCTTGCCCTAAGCTCACATCTCAAGTCTTGCCTTGCCTCTGCCTCGGAACAGAGGTGGTGCCCTTGCTCCCCCAGCCCTGGCCAGCCATGGACCAGGGGCTGATGGGACTGCCTGGGCACCCTCTGTATCTGGAGTTCCTGGGGAGGCTGGGTGCTGAGGACCCCTGGCTTTCCTGCACCACCTGGGCTCCCCGGAGACCTGACAGTATTAGGAAGTGAGGGGAGGAGGCTCCCTGGGTGTTTGGGACCTGAGCCCAGAACTCTGAGATCAGCACAGACACCTGTGCCCCTTCCCTCCTCCTGTGGGTCCCTCCCAGCAGGTCACAGTCAGACGTGGACAGGCTGCCCAGCCAGCTCCCAAGCACCTTCTCTAGAAGCTATTCTTGCCATGACGAACTCCCTGGCGGGGAAGTGGGAAGCGGGGAGGCCACATGGCAACTGGAGATCAGGCAAGAGAACTGGACCCTCCTTTCTCCTCCCTGCCATCCTGGGGTTCACCACCTTGCCTGGGATCTGAGCTCTCTGCCTCCCACCCAGGTGTTTCCCAGCCTGAAACCTGGCTTGGGTGCACCAGGCCCTTGAGACCCCCTAGCCCCACCCCTGCCATGAAACCCCAGGCCCATTTCCCATGAATCCCACTCCTGGGCGTCTCTGTTCTCTCCACGGGGCCAAGCAGCCTGGCCCTCCCCTCCTCTGCACCCACACCTGTGGGTTAGAGCTCCTTCCCTTCTTCCCCCTCCTCGCCTCCTCGCTCCATGCCCGCTCCCCTGCCGCTGGGGTGGGAGGGCAGGTGGGTCATGAAGAAGGCACTGTCCACTCGGGTCTGGGAGCTGCTGAGCCCTTGAGGTGGGGCGGGAGGGCACCAATAACGACCAAAGAGAAATTCTGCAGCGATCCAACAAGAAGATTTGGGGCTGGGAGGAACGCTCTTCTTTCCTCCTCTTGGCTCTCACCTTCGGGGGCTTGCAGGGGGATCCTGGCAGCTCCAGCCTGCCACACCATAAACACCTTCTCTCCTTCCCTACCTGCCCCTTGCCTCACCTCCTCTTCTAGCTCCAGTTTTGATTCATTCATCTTGTTTTCCAGGAGAGGGTGACCCAAGGCTCTGGCCCACTCCTAGGTCTCAGGGTCCTCCAAACCTGTGGGGAGCGCTGAAGGGCTACTGACTCTCAGGCTTGAGGGAACTCAGACATATACTCATCCCTCAAGTCCCAAAAGGGTGCTGATTGCTGCTTTTTCTCTGCCTATTTATTGGTTTCCAAGGGAGCAAATCCTCAGTGGGGATACAAGATATTAAAAATATATATATATTATTTTTTCATAACTTATGTGTCTTTTAACTTATTGCTTCTCTTCCTGTTTCTGCATAATCAGTGCTATGTATTATACTATCTGGAGAGACAACACATACCCCAGCCACGCCACCTGACTGGCTGACTATCTTGGGGCAATGGCCCCTTCTCCCCGCCAAGGGATGAATAAAGTGCTGAGATTTGTCCATGGATAAAGCTGTGTGTCTGTTTTTATCTCCCCTCTCAGGATTGGTCAGTCACTGGTCAATCAGGTTGACTACAGGACTTTGGAAATTCTCCAGTTATGGGGAAAGGAGTCCAGGGACCTATTTATACCTTCAAACAATGCAACTTGGACACAAAATGTTCTCCCGCCCCACCATCCTACAAGGAGGCTGTACCGGTGTGACCTATGTTCCCAGCGCCTCCCGATATGCCCAGGCACCACGTGGCCGCCTCAGCAAGCACAGACACGGGGGATTCCCTATGTGGTGGCAGTTCTCCCCTCAAGCACTTCTGTCCGACTGTGCTGGCTGGCACAGCCCAGAATATTTTCTGATAGGTACAGGCCTAATCCTGCCCAATCAAATTCTAGATCAACAAACAAGGATTGAGGGCCTTATCTAAGCCCAGCCCTGTGGTAAGACACCTCTGAGCATTCCCCACCCCGCCACCTCGAGAAGCTCACTATCAGGTCAAGAGAGGAGCTATCTGCTCAGGGTAGCCAGCTGAACTTCCTCTCCAAATGAAGAAGGCAGGGGAGAGGGGCTGGTTCAGGGAACCCGGGGATCAGAACAGGAAGAAGAGATGTCTCAAGGACAGGAATCTTGGGGGTGAAGAGGGGCCTTTAAAGCATTCGTGTCCTGGCTCACCCACTCACTGGAATGAGACCTCAAACAGAGCCTCACTTTTCCCATCTGTAAAATGAGCATACAGCTTCCCTACTTACCTAAAAGGGTGTCTGGGGATCTGACAAGATGGCTGGGTTCACTCCTACCAGGAATAGCACGTGTCTTGATTGAGCACTCCGAACTGTAACAGCTCAACAAAGGTAAAGGATTATTGGTGACGTCGTTATTGTTATTACAGCAGATGTTATGGATTAAAGACAACCCACTAGTCGAGAGACTAAAATCAGGCAAATAGGCCTGAGGCTGGCTCTCTCAGGGCACAGCACAGCCATGCCTCTGGGCTGGAAGACTAGAGACTTCCATTCCAGGTTCATCCATTCTCCTGAGGCCCCTGAGGGATGGGCTCCGCTCTCAAAGCTCAGAAGAGATGGTGGATAAACCCCATTCTTATTCAGGAAGGGCCTGGGAACTGAGACCAGCTCTCTTACTTATATCATCTTTGTTTTCTATTGTATTAATTTCTGAATTACTACTTACCTTTGTTTTCTATTCTGTTAATTTCTGAATTATGAATTTCTGAATACTAATTTGAATTTCTGAAACTGAATTCCTAATATCTATAACATAAAAAATAACCTATTCGTCATTTCCTTTCTTCTACTTTCTTTGAATTTATTATTTTTATCAGTTTTTGACTTGTTGAGTTGAATCTTTAATTTTCCATCTTTCTTCTTTTTCAATATAAGATTGTCTAAAGACCATAAATTTCCTTTTATGTACTATTTTGACTGCTTCATATTAGCATTTTTTATTAGCATTTAGTTAAAACAATTTTATTCTTTGACGCATAAGCTGTTTAGAAAGCTCCCCACACAAGGGTCACGTATTTCACATTTACTGAGCACATACTTGGTCTTTGCCTGGCCCTGCTCTGGATGCTTAGGGAGACATCAAATCCAGCCAGCATTTATCTCTGTATCCTGGCCTCCCTAATCCTCTACTTTAGCTATGCTTCCATTGCCTACTTTTGTGCCTTTTATCCTCTAAACTCCTTGTGGGCAGGGATTGCACCCCATTACGTCCCCAGGGCCTAGCACAGTGCCTGACCCATAGCAGGTTTTCAATAAAAGTAAAATTAATGAAAGAATGAATGAATGATGTACCTCCCCAACCAAGGTCTCCTAGCCTAAAAGTCCCATGAAGGGAAGGGCATATCTCCTCAGCCTTTGTGTCCCTGGTGCTAATGTAATGCCTGGCAAGTTGAGGGAGCACAGTTAGTGCACAGAGAGAGAAGGGAGAGGGATAGAGAGAAAGAAGAGGAGGAGTGCAGAGAGGGAGGGAGGGACGGAGGGAAGGGAAATAATGACTTCCCTACCCAAACAAGGACACTCTCCCGCCCCTCTCCTGCCAGCGGAGGATCCTGACTAGTTGCCAGGAAGGCTGGAGTCTGATTCCTCCTCCTCGTGCAAGTTCCCTCCTTCCTCCTCCTTCCCAAGCACAGTTAGTGCACAAAGACAGAGAGAGAAGGGAGAGGGATAGAGAGAAAGAAGAGGAGGAGTGCAGAGAGGGAGGGAGGGACGGAGGGAAGGGAAATAATGACTTCCCTACCCAAACAAGGACACTCTCCCGCCCCTCTCCTGCCAGCGGAGGATCCTGACTAGTTGCCAGGAAGGCTGGAGTCTGATTCCTCCTCCTCGTGCAAGTTCCCTCCTTCCTCCTCCTTCCCACTCCTGGCCTCCAGATTGATTCAGTGAACACCTAGCCAAGGGCACAACCCCTGCTCTGAGTACAACAACAAAATAAGCCCCTACCTGGGCTTGGCTCTTTCTTCTCCTTGGTCTCTGGTCCTCCCAACTACCTGTGAGATGGGTTGGACAGGTATCATTAGCAGAGGCCCAGAGAGGCCTAGCACTGTAACTTTGGTCACCCAGCAGATAAGAGGCAGCATGTTGGTTCCCTGGAACAATTTTTCACCTGTAGACTACCTGCCACGGGGACAGTAAAATGGCCAAGCCCAGGAGTTGGTGAAGTGCAGACTGAAGGTCCCGAACTTCAAACACAAAGGGTGCTGGAGCTGAGTGGGTACCCAACAGCTGGTGTCCAGCCTGAGCCCCCAGGCACAGTGAGGAAGATCAGGGCTCAGGGGTCTTGGGCCAAGACTAAGTCAGTGCCCTAGTAGTTCCAGAGAAATCTTCCTCTAAGGGGCTCCCGGGGCCAGGGCCCAAGGCAGGCCCTGTGTGCTGGGAGCTGACCACATGACCTCCCTTCCTGCCTCTTCTGGTCTATGTAGGCCTGAGGAAAAACAGCTGGAGGGGAGGCAGTCCCTGTGTTTGGGAAGCTCCAGAGGCTGACGGGGGGAAACAGAAACAGAGAGACAGAACCAGAGATACCTGGGCAGAGCTCAAGACCTCAGCACTGGGGCCTGCAGAGCGGCTGGGGGACTTAGTCAAAGAGGGCTTCCTGGAGGAGGGGAGGGAGGCGGCTTGGGAGGAAGGGTTGTCTGGTCTGGCCAAGAAGACAGTGGGAATGGCCTGGGGGCGGGAGTGGAGCAGACTGCTCAGCCTCCGGCATGGGCAAAGAGCAGGCGGCAAGTACCAGGCTGGGCAGAGGAATGAGAAAAACTATGGGGGCATGTGTCATAATGTGGGGTAACCCCTGAAACCCCCACCAGGAGATAAGCCAACAGGGGCAGGCACTGTGCCTTTTTCAACTGTGCGTCCCAGCGCCTACTAGGGTGCCAAGCACACAGTCAGCGCTTACTAAATGCTGAATAAATGAATGACGGCATGAACGGCAGGTGACTGCAGCTACTGAGGGATGCAAGATTTACTCGGGAAGGACTTTTTGAGCACCTACTATGTGCTGTGCCCTGTGCTAGGTACAGCAGGGAGGAATGGGGTAAAATGGGGTCCTTGCCCTCAAGGGGCTTCTGACTTCTGGCCAGGATCCAACTCATGGTCCCCTGTCATGAGGAACCCTCTGTTGTGGCCGACCACGTGACTGATCCCTGTGGGACCTTGTGCAACGCTGGAGTTGTTTCTTCATCTGCAAAATAAAGGAGTAGATGAGTGCTCCTGCAGATCCCTCAGGGTCAGCACCTTGACGGTCCCCTTCTGCTCATCCCCCGCATACTCACCTCAGTTCCCTGGGCAACACGCCCTCCTTGGAGGCAGCAGTCAGAGGCATTGAGAAGTGTCCAGCAGAGAAAATCCTGGTTCTCGCTGTGTGGTCTTGGGCAAGCTCTGGGAGACAGAGTACCTGTCTCGTAGATCTGGTGTGAAGTTTTAAAGAGATGATGTATGATAAAAGAACTTAGCGCTGTGCCTGGCACATGCTAAACGCTTAAAAATAACAATAATAGCAAATATGCTAACTGTGGGAGCCTTTCCCCTTATCCCAATGGAGTTGGAACTTGGCCAGGAGTGGTTAGGCAAGATCTGCCCAGCCTCACTTGCATCTCTCTCCCCCCCGACCCCGCAAGGAGAGGCCAGGGCTCAGAGATCTGTTGCGGGGAGGCTGAGGATTAGAGAAGGGAAGGGAAGGGAAGGGGCCCAACCGTCCAGTTCCCGGCGGAAGATGACCGCCCACATTCCGCTAGGGAAAGGTCAGCGCCCGCCCGACTTGCGCGCACCTCGGCAACCACTGCCCTCTGCCGGCCGCGGAGAGACCAGCACGTCTTAGGAGCCTGAGCCTGCAGAGGCTTCCGCTCCCCTGGGGAGGGTGAGGCCGGAATCAGGGAGGGGGTATGCGTTTCCCAGCGCTGAATCCATAACCCAGATCCCCGCACATTTAGCGCAAATCTCAGGCCTCAATGCTCAAAGGCTCCCGGGGCTGAGCCCTCAGAGCTGGGGCCACAGACTAAGCCATCTCCTCTCCCCACCACCACGCCCCCGATCATCGCCCGCCCGCAGGGGCAGGCTCAGCACCTTCCACCGAGAGGCTGCCGCAGCCCACAGGCCTCAGAGACCCTGACCCCACCTGGAATACTCAGCCCCCAGGTGTGGCTCCTTCTCATTTGTCAACCCAAACATCACCTCCTCAGAGAGACCTGCCCATCTAAAAGAGCCCTCACCCCCACTACCTGCAGACTACATTTTTTTTTTTTTTTTTTTTTTTTTTTTGCGGTACGCGGGCCTCTTACTGCTGTGGCCTCTCCCGTTGCGGAGCACAGGCTCCGGACGCGCAGGCTCAGCGGCCATGGCTCAAGGGCCCAGCTGCTCCGCGGCATGTGGGATCTTCCCGGACCCGGGCACGAACCCGTGTCCCCTGCATTGGCAGGCAGACTCTCAACCACTGCGCCACCAGGGAAGCCCTGCACACTACTTTTTATTTTCTATTGCATTATTACCCTGTCCTGTGTTCTTCATAGCACTTAGCACAACCTGCTTTGTCTGTTGATTTTCCTTTCTTTAATGTATCACCTGGGATCTGGTCAGGAAAAGAGAAACCAGGCTAGGCATTTCAAACAGAGAGGATTCAACACAAGGAACTGAAAGTGTGGGTATTGAAGGTGTGAAGAACAAAGCAGGAAAGCAGAGGTATTCTAGAGATTAGTTAACACTGAGGCAACATCATCCCTAGGGCTGAAAAGGTGGCCTTACCCAAACCCAGGAGTCCCTAGGGGGCTGGTTCTTGCACGTGGGGCAGGGAATGGATGGGTAAAACATTTTCCTTCTACTGGGAACAGTTGGGACTTAAAGACCGGGTGATTACTCTGACGAGGTGGCCAAGGCCCATGTGGGCTTCCAGAAGGTTTACTGCACGTGCATCCTGGTGGAGAATGTGTAACCCCTGAAAACCCCCTGCTGGAACCCTCTGTTCAGAAACACAAACGTTTCCCAAAAATAAACAAGTGAGACTACATCAAACTAAAAAGTTTCTGCACAGCTAAGGAAACCATCAACAAAATGAAAAGGCAACCTATGGAATGGGAGAAGATATTTGCAAGTCATATCTTTGTTAAGGGGTTAATATCCAAACTATGTAAAGAACTCATATAAATCAATAGCAAATAACAATAATAATAATGACCTACTGCATAGCACAGGGAACTCCACTCAATACTCTGTAATGGCCTATAAGGGAAAAGAACCTAAAAAAGCGTGGATATATGTATACGTATAACAGATTCACTTTGCTGTACACCTGAAACTAACACAACATTGAAAATCAACTATACCCCAATAAAACGTTCTAAAACTAGCAAATAACAATCATCATCATCATCATCATTGAATTTAAAAGTGAGCAGAGGAACTGAATAGACATTTTTCCAAAGAAGACACACAGACGGCCAACAGGCATATGAAAAGATGCTCAACTTCACTCATCATCACAGAAATGCAAATCAAAACCACAATGCGATATCATCTCACACCTGTCTGAACGGCTATCATCAGAAAGACAAGAGGTAACAAGTGTTGGTGAGGATGTGGAGAAAAGGGAAACTTGTACACCGCTGGTGGGAATGTAAATTGGTGCAGTCACAATTGGTGTAAATTGGTGGAAAACAGTATGGAAGTTCCTCCAAAATTTAAAAATAGAACTACCATATGATCCACTTCTGGGTACTTATCGGAAGGAAACAAAATCACTATCTTGAAGAGATATCTGCAGTCCCATCTTTATTGCAGCCAAGATATGGAAATAACCTAAGTATCCAACTATGGATGCATGGATAAAGTTGTGGTATATATACTACTCAGCCATAAAAAGAAGGAAATCTTGCCATCTGAGACGACATGGATGGACCTTGAGCACATTATGCTAAGTGAAAGAAGTCAGACAGAGAAAGGCAAATACTGTATGATCTCACTTACATGAGGAATCCAAGAAAAGCAGACTTACAGAAACAGAGAACAGATTGGTGGTTGTTAGAGATGGGGAGGGTAGGTGAGGAAAAAGGAAAGAGAGAAAGAAGGAAGAGAGAAAGAAAGAAAGGGAGAGAGAGAAAGAAAGAAAGGGAAAAAGAAACGGAGGAAGTGGGGAGGAATGAGAGAGAGAAGCAACACCTCCCCCATTTTGATTGGTATATTTTTGTACGATAATAATTTTTTTCAAAGGGAGAAACCTGCCTCTCCCTGTCCCAACTAAGGCACAAGAGTTTGGTGGATATTACCGTAGCCACTCAACTTCTGTCCCAAAGAGAGCAAGAAAGAACCAGAACACTCCTGCCGGCTCCTCCTCCCCGCTCCCAGTCCTCCAGCCTTTGACAGGTTTATGGCAGCTGCGGCTCAGCTGAGGCCTAAAAGTCAGGGACCCCCCTGTCATCAGCCCCCACCACCAAGGGATGCGTGCCACTCAGAGCCAGCACTCAGCATTCACTTGACAAATATTTATTGAGGCCTATAGTGTACCAGGCATGTTTTAGGCTCTGGGGAGAGAACATGAACAAATCTGCCCAAATCCCTGCTCACGTGGAGTTTACATTCTCATGGGGAGAGACAGATAAGAAAGAAACGTATTATAAAAGATACAGATGGCAATAATAAATGGTATGGAGAAAAATTAAGTGGCAGTGTGCATAGGGAATATTGGGGGTTGGGGGGAGTCACAGGAGGTCAGGGAAAGCCTCACTGAGAAGGGGACATTTCATCAAAACCCAGACAGGGGTGAAGCAGAGAGTCACATGGATGCTTGGGGAAGAGCATTCTAGCAGAGGAAACAGCAAGGGCAAAGGCCCTGAGGTAGGACCCTGCCTGGCATGTTTGAGGACCTGCAAGGAGGCCAGTATAGCAGCAGCAGTGAAGGGACAAGGGGGAGAATGGGAGGAGACTGGTCATGCTGGGGGCCAGGCTGTGCCCGGCCCCATGGGCATTACTGGACTCCAGCTTCAACTGAGTGAGATGGAGCATTTGGGATGGAGAGTCAGATCCTGACTTCTGTGGTAAGGGGCAGAGAACCAGAGCAGAACAGTAAGATCTGGAATTTTCCCAGCCAATATTTGACAAGAAATAAAAGAGAGAAAGCGCCTTCTCTGCCAGCCTTTCTTTTACCCCGTAATTTCCATTTTGGAGAATCAAAGGACAAGCCGTAGGGCACCTGCCCCCATTAGAACCTAAGCTCCTAGAGGTAGGTGCCACCCTGTGTGACGTGCTCACCACTGCACCCAGAGGTTCTCACAAAAGGGCCTGGCATTCAGCGGGTGCTCATTAAAGATCTGTGGAAGAAATGTGCAGATGTACCATGAGGGAACCTCCGGAAACTTGTAATAGGCTCCGCGGCCGAGGTGTGTGTCAAGGACGGTGCTGGGCACCTAGCAGACATCGCCCCCTTTCCAGGAGAGCTTGAGTGCCTTGCGCAGGGTCACCCCGAGGCCGAACGGGAATCAGACGGCAAATCTGTCTGACTGCAGGGCCCTCGCCCCCTTCTCCCTGCCACAGAGGCCCAGCACACCCTGTCAGGCCAGTGGGTCACGCCCAGCTCCCTCTGGCTCGCCCAGGGCCCTCAAACACCAGCCCAGAGGGGGAGGGGGCGTCCCTTTGCCTGTCCCTCTGAGGGTCTGTGAGTCTATGGGTAGCGGGGGTGGGAGTCTGACCCTCCGTGGAGAGGGTGTATTTCTGTCCCACTGGGAATCTGGCCCTCCTGGCGCAAGGTCGGTCCTCCGGATCCCACCTCCACCCGCCCAGCTGGTGGGACTGTACCTGTGTTTCACCCCCGCCCGGCCGGTTCCCATTCCCGCGGACCTGCCTCGCATCTCCATCCGCGGGCCCCGAGCGCCCCCAGCCGACCGCTGCTCCGCCTGCACGTCCACGGCCAGCAGGAGCCCGAGGGCGTCGGCGCAAAGGGGCGGTGCAACGGGAAGTTCCCGACACCCAGGAACCACAGGGGAGTCCCATCTTGGATTGAGTGGGGATTACCTGCCACACACAGTAAGGGGACAGGGCACAGACCTCACAGATGCATCCTCCCGGCCCTGGGACTCTCCTGCAGGCTCCCTGGAGCATTTTCCGGGGCATTGGGGGTCTGAGCCTTGAGAGAGGTGGGTAGAGAACGCCAGGGGAGAGGGGCAGGACCGGGGGTCTCGGGGCCAGACCACAGTGGGTCCTCTGCCCCTGCCTGGGACTGAAGAAAACCCAGGCTGATCCCCACCCCCAGCCTTAATCCCTCTTTTCCCCTGCGTCTTCCTCTTGTCCAACCCCTTGCCAATCATATCCCTCCCCAAAATGGCTTTCCTTCCAAATCCTCAGAAGTCCCAGTGCCATCAACAAGGCCATCGCACATCCCATCTTGGCACTGAGTCAGGAGCTTGAGAAGGGGACAGAAGGTGGGTGAGCGGGAGGGCAAGGTCAGCCTTTGGAGAGGACGACATATGCACGGCTCACAGCTGTGTGCAGACGTGAATGCACGTACACAGCATGTGCACGTGTGCACACCTGCGCTTAAGTGGTGTATACGTGAACACATATGCACAGATATGCCCGTGGGTGCACATGTGAGTCACATGCTCACACATGAGCATTGCATGCACACCTCCATGCCTGGGCACAGGTATCCACACCTACAAGCAGGCGTCCTTAGGTAAACACAGACTGATACAGGTCTGCCATCAAAGCCCACATCTGCACACTTGGGTACACACACACACCTCAGTGAGTACTCATGTGCACACACGTCTATACATGCCTGGAGGAGAACTAGACTCTGGAGTCAGAAAGACCTCAGTTTGAACTCTGGCTTGGCTTTACCACTCTCTTGCTCCGTGATGTTTTGTGTGTGCAGCTTTTCAAAGCCTCAGTATCTCTGTCTATAAAGTGGGTAATAAGGGTGCCTGTCTATCGGGTTGTAAGGATGAAAGGAGCTAACGAATGGATCAGGCCCGACACGTGGTAAGCGCTCAGCAGTGGCAGCAGACAGACCCCCATCCTCAGGCCTGCGTGTGACAGTGACTATAGGGTAACCAGAAGGGTTTCCATCTAGGGATTGAGGCAAGGAGGCCCCCAGCACAGGCACAGACGCGTGCACACACGCCGGGGCTGCTCTGTGTTCCTGCTGTTTGTGCAGGCTGCTTAGCTACGAGCTGTGCTGAGGAGCACGTGGGCCCACACGGGAGCCTGGCCCTCCCACCCCAGCCTGTTGGGACAGGGCCTGGCCAGGATTCATTCCTGCATTCCTGCTGCCTTCCCTCTTCCTCTTGGCCACAGACAGTTGGGTTACAAAATGGAGGATTTAGGGAGCCACTCACCCTCCAATCCACCATAGGCTTTGCCCTGCCCACAGTGAGTTAGGGGTGCTGCAGGGGCCCTCCCTGAGACAGAGGGAGCCTGGGGTCCTCCTTGGGGCTCTCCAGCTTGCCTGACACCCCCTCTCCATCTCCTCACAAGCCCAAGGCTGCTGAGACTATACCCCTGGTGGGGTGAGAGGTGGCAGGCCCTACCCCCCACACACACACATGCCCCCCCATGGCCTCCTGGGAGAAGGAAGCCGGCCAGTAACCCTGTGAGCTCCTTTCCCAAGGACTCTAAGTCCCCTCACAAAACCCTGCCCCCCAGGCCACTCCCATGGCCACCCTAGTGCCCGGGGCTGGTAGGGAGAGGAGCTCCCTAACCTGGGTCCAGAGCAGAGAGCAAGCTGGGCTCACAGGCTGGCTCTGAAGACCACACAGCAGGTCACCCCTTGAAAGTGTGCCTTTCCATCGCCAAGCCCCCAAACTATCAGGCCCCACAGGGATGACTGGGACTCTTCCCCTTGCCTGTCTTCACCCCCAGGTGAAGGGCAGGGAGCACGTGGCAGGAGCCGCTGCCATACTTCATACAGTGACAGTGGCGTACATACTGCCATACTGCAGACAGTAAGAGCCCCTTTCTTTGGTAAACTGGCCCAAAGATAGCGGGTACAACCCACCCAGGCCCTTCCCCTTCCAGGTCCCTTCAAAATAGGTCAGGGCCACCTCACACCTCAGGTGTAGGGTTGTATGACAGTAGCACAGGCATCCCAGGGGTGACACCCAGCCGCAGAAGTGTAGCCAACCACCTTATTTTACAGATGGAGAGACTGAGGCCCAGAGAGAGGAAGGGCCTTGCTCTAGGCCCGCAGTGGAGCTGGGCCTCCTGACCCCTTGCCACCCTCTTTGGAGACAGCCGGGGCTCTAGCAAATCTCCCACTCAGAGCTTTGCTCTGTGCCCTGGGACTGCCTAACTGGTCGGGTAGAAAGAGAAAGAGATAATGCACACCCCCAAATCAGCTGATACTCTATCGGGAGGAGGAGGCTTAAGGAGGCTTCTTCCCAGGGCCTAGCCTTAGGGCTGACAGGAGTAACAGTGCCCAGACAGGGTCCCTTCTGGAATTCCAGGGGCCTAGAGCATGCCAGAATGAAGGGGTCACTGGTGTGACCACAAACAGGCCTGGGTTTGGAAAGGGGGACCCTGAACATATTCTGAAACCCATACCTTCTCCACCACTGCGGCCTTGCAGTTGTAAACCCCAAAAAATGTGGAGATAAGAAAAAGGAGGGCTTCCCTGGTGGCGCAGTGGTTGAGAGTCCGCCTGCCGATGCAGGGGACACGGGTTCGTGCCCTGGTCCGGGA
>NC_041219.1:87486591-87490683 GCF_002837175.3 Physeter macrocephalus | reverse complement strand
CTGTGTCATCCCTCTCTGGAATTTCTGCCTGTGTTGTCCTATGGCATGGTTCGGCCTCTCTTTTTTTTTTAGTTCTGTGTCCCCGCCCCCTTCCCCCATCAACTTTAGCGTTCTCTTAGGAAACTAGGCTAGTTGACTGCAAAATAAATCCATGCTGGGGCTTCCCTGGTGGGGCAGTGGTTGAGAGTCCGACTGCCGATGCAGGGAACACGGGTTCGTGCCCTGGTCTGGGCGGATCCCACATGCCGCGGAGCGGCTGGGCCCGTGAGCCATGGCCGCTGAGCCTGCGCGTCCGGAGTCTGCGCTCCGCAACGGGAGAGGCCACAATAGTGAGAGGCCCGCCTACCGCAAAAAAAAAAAAAAAATTTTATTTATTTTATTTACTTATTTTTGGCTGCCTTGGGTCTTCGTTGCTGTGCGTGGGCTTTCTCTGGTTGCGGCGAGCGGGGGCTACTCTTTGTTGCGGTGCGCGGACTTCTCATCGTGGGGGCTTCTCTTGTTGCAGAGCACGGGCTCTAGGCGCACCGGCTTCAGTAGTTGTGGCTCATGGGCTCAGTAGTTGTGGCTCGTGGGCTCTAGAGCGCAGGCTCAGTAGTTGTGGCGCACGGGCTTAGCTGCTCTGCGGCATGCGGGATCCTCCCAGACCAGGGCTCGAACCTGTGTCCCCTGCATTGGCAGGTGATTCTTAACCACTTCACTACCTGAGAAGTCCCGAGATATATAGCTTTATGAGAACATTTGCAAGGCAGCACATAAACAAGGGCAACTGAATACACGGAAAACTTTGGACCTAAGTCACTAGGGAGCTGGGAATAAGTTGTGGTAAGAGCTGGGTGGGGTTGTCCAGGAAAGGCAGGGGTGTGTGGACCAGTTGAAGAAGGACAAGGCTTTCCCGGGGTAGGGGCAGGCAGGGAGAAAAGCAGGCACCTAGCATCCCAGTGACATCATCATTCTGGAGCCAGCCTGTCCCCAGGAGCCATGCCTCAGAGTGCTGGCTCAGTGACCTGGTACCCTCGGAATTTGCCCCACCTTGTGGGTGGGGATTGATCTGACACACATCCGCCCAGCCCACTTGGAGCCACTTAGAAATGACATAGAAATGTGGTGTGGGCTTGAGCCAGGTCCTCCTCTCCAGGAAGTTTGGCTGAGTTTTGGCCTGTGGACCGTCCAGGTGGCTTCTCTTGGGATGTCTGGGGAGAGAGATGAGGGAGGAGTGCGGGGCCTCTGGGAGACTGAGGGAGATTCTGAGAAGTGGAGGGAGGATGCTAATAAGGCCTCCTGCCTCCTTCTCGGGGGCCAGGGTGCCGATAGTGATGACGACGACGGCAGACCTGCAGTCAGCCTGTCTCCCTGCTTGGCTGCTTTGGGCCTGGGCCTGGGCTTGGGGTGGTGGAGAGAAACCTCAGATTCACAGAGCTCCTGAATGGGAGGGGCCCTCAGTCTACCCACTTCCTATACAGAGAGGGACCTGGAGGGCCAGGAGTTGGGAGGGGAGGATAGATTGTGTGGGTGGGGGAGAGGGTGGGATAGACCCAGGATTTGAGCAAGAGGAACTGCTGTGGTTTTCGAGGCGTTCCCTGCAGGGTGACCGGCACATCCAAGGCTGCGGTCCAAGGTGGGAACAGCAGATGCGCCTCGGGCAGTAGTGCTGGCCAGTGGTTGAGGAGGGAGAGGGGCAAATCCCGGGTGGCGCCCTGTAGGAGGGTCGGCCGTGAAGCAGAGCAGCTAGAAGGGATACGACTGGCTAGGGCTCCCTGGTGGGGAGAGGGAGGCATGCAGAGGGAGGCTGGCTGAGGTGAGAGTGCAGTGGCGAGCAGACAGAGCACCCCGAGGGACAGAGCTGTCCGCCCAAACTGAGGGCTTCACCTTTGAATCAAGAGGCAAATGGAGCCTCTGATGGCCCAGCAGGGCTCTCTGACTGCAGTCCTCGGACGCAGATGACTCTTCACCCCGAGGCCAGGGGTTTCCACCAGGTGTCCCCGTGCTGAGTCCGAGAGTGGCAGTTTATCCAACTAGAGATGCGTGGAGGGGTCCCTTGACCCCAGAGGTGGATATTGTGGTGGGTGGAGGGGAGTTCTTGTGGGGGGCATCCTCGGGAGGAAGAGTTGAGGACCAAGACTCAGGAGAGCCTTGGGACTAGGGTTGACACCTCTGGGGACAGCCTGAACCAGGACAGAGGCATCTATTTAGGGATTCATAGTCACTGTTTTTTTTTTTTTTAAACATCTTTATTGGAGTATAATTGCTTTACAATGGTGTGTTAGTTTCTGCTTTACAACAAAGTGAATCAGTTATACATATACATATGTTCCCATATCTCTTCCCTCTTGCATCTCCCTCCCTCCCATCCTCCCTATCCCACCCCTCTAGGTGGCATAGTCACTTTTTTTTTTTTTTTTTTTGCGTTACGCAGGCCTGTCACTGCTGCGGCCTCTCCCGCTGCGGAGCACAGGCTCCGGACGCGCAGGCTCCGCGGCATGTGGGATCTTCCCGGACCGGGGCACGAACCCGTGTCCCCTGCATCGGCAGGCGGGCCCTCAACCACTGTGCCACCAGGGAAGCCCCCATAGTCACTTTTAACTGGCATTTAGATGCATGCCTGCAGCACCCTCAAGAATGACAATATTTGACCATCCGTCTCCCACCCAGCAAGCTCTCCACGCTTTGAAACAGTAGCATCCTATTCAGGGCCAGCGATTTGGAGCAGAGAAAAGCCGAAAGAGATGCAAATGGAGAGACTGACCCTTGGGGAGGAAGAGGGAGTCTCTCCTCCCCTTTTCTGTTGTCCTTTGGGGGTGGGTGGGCAATCGGGGGGCCTGGGAAGAGGAGCCGAGATGGGGAGTCACTAGCCAAAGGTGGCACATGGAGGCTGGAGGGACCTCGCGTCTCAGCCCCGTCGAGACGGCTCTGTTGTTGTCTCTTGCAGCCTTCCCGCCTTCTTGTCCTTGGGCTCTGTGTCCAATCCTTGCTGTCAGCACCTCCTCCCTGAGCCAGCGCCTGGCAAACGCAGCTATGAGATCATGGGGCGGGGTAAGTTGGCAGGCGCCCCCATCTCCGTCGGACCCATGGCATGTGCTTGGTGGAGCCCTGGGCCCGGGGCCTGCGTAATCTCCCTCCTGGCCTCATCCCCTTCCAGGAAGGTGGCTCCTCTAGCCAACCAGTGTAACCTCATCCAGCTTGGTCTCCTGACTCCAACAAAGGTGGTACACTGACTCATACCATGGCACGAGGGCTTGAGGCTAGACTTCAAGAAGGACTTCCTACGCAGGAGATGGGATAGTGGGATAATTAAGGACACATATTAATAATTGGAGCAGTCCTCACTGAGGACTCACTCTGAATCCTGATAGTCTCAAGCTCTTTGATACACCTTGAGGCTCCAGTGGGGCTGGCCACTGGAGGACCAGGTGGGCTCCCAAGGGCTCACTCATCCCCTAGTTTCGTGTTCAGTGGTGAATAAGACAGGGTTCTTGAGGGCAAGAGATGGAGGTCAAAGAGGAAGGAAAGATAACAGGTGAGCTCACGTTCCAGAGGGTAGAAGTCAGCCACATAGAGGTGGGTGGGCCTGTTTGTTTGGTGCCTCTTGAGTCAGAAAGGAAGCAGGTGCATCAGAACTGCAGCAAGAGCGGGAAAGGTGAGACAGCAAGACCTGACTTTCAGGGCTGTGTGTCACTGGCACATGAAGGGCATGTTCTCTGGGGAGAGAGAGCACTTTGAAGGGCTCAGTCTGGGGGTGAGGAGGATGGATGATCTGATTTGGGGGTCTTTGTGCAGGAGTTTCTGTGTGTGTGCATGCGTGTGCACACGTGTGTGTCCACAGTCTCTAGGGGTACATTTTCTGCCCCAGCTGAGCCCTCCAGTGCATCTGTGTTTTTGTACCACAGGGACCCAAGGGAGAACAACCCCTCTGCTGATGGTCTGGAATGTATTCTATATTTGGGTGCAATGCTGTCTTTTTTTTTTTTTTTTTTTGTGGTACGCGGGCCTCTCACTGCTGCGGCCTCTCCCGTTGCGGAGCACAGGCTCCGGACGCGCAGGCTCAGCGGCCATGGCTCACGGGCCCAGCCGCTCCGCGGCATGTGGCATCTTCCT
>NC_041219.1:87474331-87486393 GCF_002837175.3 Physeter macrocephalus | reverse complement strand
CCCCTGCATCGGCAGGCGGACTCTCAACCACTGCGCCACCAGGGAAGTCCAGCAATGCTGTCTTGATTGGGGACCGTTCTTGTTCCCCAAATGTCCTCCAGTTGGGCAGACCACTTACTAGTCCTGACACCCTCACCTTACCCTCAGGATGTTTTCTCTTCCCCTTCTTCAGGGACCCCCATTCCCTTCCCCTTTCCTGAGGAGGAGCTGGGGCCTGGGCTTTTAGCTTGTGCTGGACATGTCCTGGACCTTCCCCCCTGAGCCCACAATTCCACCTTGACTCATTCACACCTGTGTTCCAGCTTCCATAGGACTGGACCCACTGCAGTGGGTCCACACGTACAGCACGGATGTGTGGAAAAGGAGGATGCATGGGCCATCCTCGCTGTGTAACTGGGGCCAACCCTCAGTGTGCCCTGTCAAGTGCCATGTTGACTATTGGCCCCTGTCTGCTCTTGGTTTCCAAGCCTGTGCCCCATGTCAATAGGTCTGGGATCAGATCCTATGTTTTAAGGCCCAGTGGCAACACACACAGTCAGAATCCTAAGATGTCAGGGCCAGGTGGGACCCTAGAGACCATCAAGGCTCATCTATCCTTCATTTACAGACAAGGCATCCCCCAGAGAGGGAAAGGACTTGCTCAAGGTCACACAGTAATTTGGAGGACACTGCAGGTCCCCCCATGACACGGCCCTTTCCACCGTGTACATTGCCTCCCTAATTTTGACCAGCCTTTCTCTCTCTGTCTCTTTTTTCTCTTGTCTGTAGTTTTCTTAGACTTTCCCCTCTCAAGTTCGCCCATCCAGACCCTGCCATTCCTGAAGGCCTAGGCTGGCCCTCCTTCACTCTGGAACCAGCCTGATTACTCTCGCCTACCTTCTTCTGCACTACTGGCAGCATGTCCTGCTAATTCCCATTCCCTAATTGTCTGTAACACAAATGAATGCTTTATTCCCTGCTGCCCTAATGACCTGCGTTCCAACCAGGCTCAATTGCTTCCCGACTGTGTAACCTTGGGCTAGTTACTTAACATTCTTAATCCTCCGGTTTTCTCATCTGTAAAACGGGGGCAGATGTTTGAGCCTGAGTGAACAGCGAAGCTCGGAGGGCTCGACTTGGAAAATGGCAAGATTGCAATCCGAAGTGTAGTGGGTGTGGGCGGGGTGGCGGCAGAAGGCAGGCAGGGGCCAGATCGTGGGGCACCTCAGCTGGGAGAGGTTCTGCTCTTGGCAGTGGGGAGCCCTTGAGGCCTCTTTGGAAGGGAAGTGACAAATCCCCACCTGGAGTTTGGAGTGGCTGTGAAATGGAGTGGAAAGGGCATGGGCTTTGGAATTGGCAGATCTGGATTTACGTTTCAGCTCTTCCACTGGTTAGCTGTACGATGCCCCACAGATTGCTAGATCTCTCTGGGCTTCCTCTTTCAGTCTGTAAAATAAGAATGATATCTTCTCCATAGACGTAATGGGAGGATTAAATGAGAAAACATCTATAAATTGCTCAGCTTGGAGTCTTGCACTTAGTAAGTGCTTAATGAGGAGTAGCCATCGTGACCGTTGTGGCTGCTATCATCCACCAGCTCGTGTCCACCTGCATCCTGGTCTGGCTTTGTCCCTGGGTCTGTCTGGCCCCCAGGTTACAGGATCATTCCTCACTTTCCAGCTTGGAAGATTCCCAAGGGCAGGGCTCACATGCATGGTCTCCCTGCTCTAGATGCTCCAGGAATTGAAGGAGCTGCTGAGGAGGGAGATGCACTTGGGGGCCTCTGGGTGGCTCTGCAGAGGCCTCAGAGACCTGCAGGCAGGCGGAGGTGGGTGGTAGTATCTCAGGCCCTCCTGGCCACCCATTGCCCTTGTAGAGTCTGAGGGGATTAAGGTGAGCAGAGAGTTGTGTGTCAGCAAGATGTGCATCTACCCTCCTCGCTGGGATGTCGAGCCAACTCTCCCAGGGATGGTGCTTGGGGCCCCAGGCACTGCAGTGGGTCTTGCTGCTTGTGAACCCCATGCAGAGAGGCAGGTGTAGCGCCCAGAGAGGGAGCATGGGATGGAGGGCTGATGGGAAACTGACTGTCAGCTCTCCCACCTGGCACTGAGCATCTCCTTGGCCCGCGTTTGTGGAGAGGAGAGCCTGAGACACCATCATTGAAATAGAGTCTAATCATTATTAGCCAATTATAAAACACCTGCTAGAAGCTGAGCGGTGTGCCAGGCACTGAGGATAATCATTTGGCAAAGATTGACTGGGTCCTGCCTGCGCAGAGGGAGATTCAGACGGGCCTCTGGGGGGAAGCCCAGGGGGCTACGGGAGCCCTGAGGGCGACACTCGAGCCCCCATCAATGGTGGTGTGGGGCTGCTTGGGGTGAGACAGAAGCTGAGCCCGGTAGGCTGAACCAGGACCTGAAAGCAGGGCGGTGGTGGAGAGCAGACAGGGGCCTGGGTGTTGGGGGCAGTGGGCGGAGATGAGGCCGGAAAAGTTCGCAGGGGTCTTGAATGCCAGGCTGAGGAGTGAACACTCTGTCTCAAGGTGAGGGGGGAGCCATTGAAGGGTTTTTAAGCAGGGGAGAGACGTAGTCAGATGCAGGGGCTGCAGCGCTATGGGAAAGGGGGAGGATGGAGGGGTCTGACTTCAGCTTTCCGGAGGAGGGAGTGATGGGGGATGGTGTGCTCCCGGGGAGGGGGAGGGAGTGGGATGGGTGTAGAGTGGGGTGTGGGTCTGGTGCGGGGAGTTGAGGTGTGCCCACACCGGTGGGGGGGGTGGGGTACAGGGGTAGGGGTTGAGTCGGGGCTCCGCTGGAGGGGGAAGGCTGAGCCATAGGGCTGAAACTGGAGGAAGAGCAGGCCAGGGGCCTGACCGTGGCCTTGGCTCAGCTTCCTCTTCCCTTTCGATCTCAAATGCTGGTCTGCTCCACAGGCCCTCAGACAAGACAGGCCACCTCTCTGAACTTCAGTATTTTCATCTGTAAAATAGAGAGCACCGTACCTTTCTCCCTGTCACTTGGGGTATCCAACCAATAAGCAGTCACTGTTCCTCCGTCTGGGCCTGACTTCTGGGCACAGAAGTTGGGAGAGGCAGAATCTGTGGCAAATGGCCCAAGGGGGGCTCTGGGCACGATGTGAAGCTCTTGGAGTGCTCTCAGAGGGACTGGAGGGACAGGGGTTCTGGGAGTGTGTCCAGGGTGAAGAAGCTGGTGGACAAGATGACGGTCCGAGGCCTCCTTTGCTCTTCTGTAATCTGAGCTGCTCTCTCAGAACCTTCTAGCTTACCAGACTCACCACCTATCCTGTGAGAATTGGACGGAGCCCTCCAGGGTTGGGAGGACAGGGAAGATGGGGTGACAGCTTAGGCATAAAGGGGCGAGAACCTGGAACTTGCCCAGCTCGGAAAGTCTGCAACTCTTGGCATTTTTATGGCTGGACTTCTTACTCCACAGAGCCCTGAGCAGGAGGCAGTAGGCCTCCCTGCGGCCGGCAGGAGGGATTCCAGCAACAAGGAGAACTTCCAGCTCGGTCTCAGGGTTCCCAGCTTTCTCCACACCCTAGGGGAGCAGCTGGGTGAGTCGCGTTGAGAGGTGCTCACACCCCAGGGCCCACTCCTGGGGCACCTGCCACCTGGGTCTTGTTGGAAGTCATCCTCACATGGGTGTCAGGCGGGTGGCAGGTTAGGGCTGGCCAAGGCACTGGGGCAGAGTACACCCCCTAGGGGACTGCTGATGGTGGGGCAGGGTGGAGGGTGGTCTAGGAGACAGAAAGCGCCACCCCCTTCCTGGTCCTGGAAGAGGTGTGCTCGCTGTCTCGGGCGCCCTCTTTCCCTTCTCATCTCTCACGCCTCTCCCTAACTCCTCGCTCTAGTTTCCTCCCCCACCCCCACCCCACCCCACCCCCGGCACCATCCTTTCCATCTCCTTCCATTTCTCTCTTCTTCTGCCCCCAGTCCTTCCCTGTCTCCTGTTTCCCTCCAGGACCTCCTGGTCTTCCTTTTCCCACCTGCTCCTTTTTCCCTGCGGTTCTCTTCCACTCACTTGCCCCCGTTCAGATTCCCCTCTTGGAATCCCTGCCCACCTCGGTGGGAGGTCACCCCACACACTGCGGGGAGTTCAGGGCTGTCTTCTCTCCAGAATGTCCCTCTCCTCCTGAAGAGTCCTCCTGGGATGACTGTGCCTGAGGCGGGCTCTGTCCCTGCAGCTGAGCTGGGGCTGCGGACTGGACAGCGGCCCCTGGAGGTGAGGCTGGGGATTGCGGCTTCGTACCGGCTTTGGCTCCCTGCCGGCTCACATTCTCACCCCAGGCATTCTGAAAGTCACACTTGTTTGTGTAGGGTGTGCCTGAGTGTGTGAAGGTGTGTGGAGACTTGGGCGAGTGTGTCTCGTGTGGGTGTGTGATTGGAGCGTGTCTATGTCTGTGTAGAGTGCGTACACGGGTGTGCGTGTGTGTGAATGGAATGCGGGCTCCCGCAGACTGTTGCCCGTGTGTAAGCCCCTTGTATACTAGTGCGTGCGCACACTCCAGAGCACGTGTGACAGTGGAAAGGCACATGTTTCTGTGGGTACCTGGAGGAGCTTGAGGGCTCTGACAGGTAGGAGCTCATCTGTGCCTGGCGACACCAGTGAGCATGGGAGTAGCATGAGGACACGTGTGTGTGTGTGTGTGTGTGTGTGTGTGTGTGTGTGTGTGTGTGGCTGTGAGCCCGTGCACGGGGCTGCTTACAGTGTGCACCTGTGTGTCCAAGATGGGCTAGCCAGCCCATGAGGTAGGTTTGTGGGTACACGTTATCACTGCAGTGTGGAGGATAGGAGATCTCCAGAAGGGTGACTGTTTGGATCTGTAGTACCATAGACACATGAGAGCGTCAAGGAGGGCGAGGGGGAAGCTGTCTTTGTGTACCTGCGGAGCAACTCCTCCTAGGCCAGTGGTGGGGCTGGGCTGAAAGGGGAAGTAGTGATTTATAAGCTTTTAAAGAAATGCCTCCACCCCCAGTTGGGCCCCAGTTATAGTGAATCCCACGCATCACTCAGGCCTGACATCACCCAGGCACCTGAAACCACAGGAATGAGCAGAGACTGCCTCCCCGACCTGCCCACCCGCCGCAGGCTGAGGCCTGGGAGAGCGAGCACGTTTCCTGCTCTGAAGCACGTACTGGGTGCAGGGGCCCACTGCCCAGCTGATGCCCCAGTCCCAACCAGAGATCCCTCCCCGGGCACCGAGGCAGCATGCTGACAGGGAGTGGGATACCTGTGGGACACCTTGGTGGACCTGGGGTCCAGGAACCCCTTTCCCAGCCAAGCCAGGCTCCTCCAGGAGAGCTGGGTGGGCCTCCTACAGGCTGCCCTCAGGGACTGAGTGGCCATGAAGCAGGGGGCAGGAAGCCCTCAATAAATACCGGCTGGAGGAATGAATGAACAAACAGTGGTTTCCAGGGGTGGTGCTGGCTGGCTCCAGGGAGTCTCCCAAGGGCAAGTGCGTGGCTGGCAAGTGCATGATCTTTTCTGAATCTCACTTTCCTCCTTTCTAGGAATGACCCCACAGAGTCATCATACCAATGAAATGTGGCCATGTGCCTGGTGACTGGTCCCTGGCCCCTTTTAGGTACTCAGGAAGCGATCGGTGTCTCCTCCCTGAGAGCTGACGGCTGCTCTGAGCCCCTTCCACAGCTACCCCTGGACCAGCTATGAGTCAGCTATCGTGGAGCAGCAGTAGTCCTCAGCCTCCAATTCTGGAAGCATAGTCAGGCCCAAGTCCTGGAGGAGGGAGGTCACACTGGGGTCAGTTGGTGGACCCAGGCAGGAGCAGGCACGTGTCTGGCTGCTACCTTATCACAATGCGATGCCCGTTGCCGGTAGCTGGATCTCAGGAGCTGGGAAGGCAGGGCCCTGGGGCTGAATTGAGTACCCCCAGGTCTGTGGGCTGAAGGTGTTGTTGATATGGGCTTTGTGATATGTAGGTGCTTTTCAGATAGAACAGGCTGAAAAGGACCCAGCCAAGCCCTAGAAGGCTTTGCTTTCATAGCTGCTGCTGCTGGGGGTGCGGCCTCTGGTCCTGGGGCTGGGCCCGGCCTGGGGGTGGCCTTATCTCTATCAGAGCTCCTGAATCCAGCTTGTGACGTCCAGAGCCCTGTCTTGGTTCCCCGAGAGCCTCTCTTCTCCATCGAGATATCAGTGATCTCCAATGAAGACCCAGATGAACTTTCTCTAGGCATTGGTGAACATCTGAGATGTGGGAATTCCTACTTTGAACTCTCTCTCCTATACCCGTGACTCTGGGCAGGGGGTCTGCCCTTCCCTGTCTCTCTAAAATGTGACCGCTCAGCACAACGGACAGTGCCCATGTGTTGGGTGAGCTTAGGTGGAGAGGAGCATCTCTTGCAACATTCAATACTTTAACTACACTATGCACATCCCCCGTGCCTGGCTTCTTATCGCTAGGAGCCATTGCTTCTTTGAAGCTGGGAACTTAGTGGTTTCTAAGGGCATCTAACTATGGCTTACCCATCTCTCAGTAACTAAACACACTCCAGACATTCACATACAACACATGATTTGGGATGAGAGGCCTCAGAGAGCCTTTGCAGGTGGAAAAATAGAGAGAAGTTGTGTGGTGATGGGACTTATCTCTGCCACCTAGACATGCAATATAAACACACTCCAGACATTCACATACAACACATGATTTGGGATGAGAGGCCTCAGAGAGCCTTTGCAGGTGGAAAAATAGAGAGAAGTTGTGTGGTGATGGGACTTATCTCTGCCACCTAGACATGCAATAAAAAGTCCATTAAATCACACACACACACACACACACAACACACACACACACACACACACACACACACACACAGAGAGAGAGAGAGGGAGAGAGAGAGAGAGAGAGAAACAAAGCATTCACTGAGCACTGGCTGTGGCCCAGCCCTCATTAGGGACTGGGAAAGAGTGGATAAAACAATGCCACTTGAGGCTGACTTTGCACAGCTCTCGCCTACAGCAGCTCATAGTCACACAGAGGAGATATGCATCGACAAATATTTATTTCTTTTCCATTCTTGAAATTTGCAGAACTATCTCAGGGAAAACACTAAACCTATTAAAATATGCAAAAAATGAAGCAGCAACTTTGCTGGGTGGCAAAAAAACCAAACCTCACAATCCCTCAGTGACTGGTGGCTGGGACACCTGCTTCAAAGGCAGCCCTCTCCTGGTTCCCCTGTCTACTGCACCAGCAGGGTCCTGCCCACTGCTGCTGGGGACGCAACGCTGGGGAATGGCATAGAGGTCCAAGGACAACAAAGTGTGGTGACTTTTTATGGATTAAATATATATTTATTGGGACTTCCTTGGTGGTGCAGTGGTTAAGAATCCGCCTGCCAATGCAGGGGACACAGGTTCAAGCCCTGGTCTGGGACGATCCCATATGCTGCAGAGCAACGAAGCCCGTGCGCCACAGCTACTGAGCCTGCGCTCTAGAGCCCGTGAGCCACAACTACTGAGCCCGCGTGCTACAACTACTGAAGTCCACGTGCCTAGAGCCCGTGCTCCACAACAAGAGAAGCCACTGCAATAAGCCCGCGCACTGCAACGAAGAGTAGCCCCCTGGCTCACCACAACTAGAGAAAGCTTGCACGCAGCAACGAAGACCCAATGCAGCCAAAAATAAATAATAAATAAAATAAATAAAAATTTTAAAAAAAAGCACTTTGTGGAAAGACACTTTGGGACCATGTAAATATCCTGATCCTCACCAAACTTCCTCCACGAGCATCGCTGATGTTTCTTGGTTTAATTATTACTATGATGGTTGACAAATCCAGGATTACTTTGACATTTATTAGTTGGCATCTTCTGTAGGGGAAAAAAAAAACCCTTTCTCTACTCCACATTTATTTATTTATTTATAGTAGTATAGACTCAGGGATCCCTATTTTATTTATTATTTATCTTGAGGCTCAGATTATCTCAGCTTTGGCCAGTGGGAACCTCTTCAAGCTGGCTTCTGTGTCCTTTTGATATAGTCCCTCCATTCTTTAAGCACTCCCAACTTTCTGGAACAAGATACTCCTGACTCATCTTGTGATTTATCTGTCCCAGCCCTAGAATTTGTGATTTCTCTGAGGCAAATTAGTTTCTTTTAGTGGAGGATGGTATCGAGAAACCAAGATCTGGGCAGTAGGTATGCTTACAGCTTTTGAAATGTTGTCAGTAATTTTCTGACTCTTAAGCCAGGAACAGATGTTACCTTCAAGCTTTAACCTTCTGGACTAGTGACTGCAAAACCTGTTCAGGTGGTGGACAACATGGACATAATGAGACTTTTAATGGAAATATATGATGTATTTAGCGAGTAAACAATAGTTTACTGAATGAATCTAAGACATCAGTGAAGGGAGGTAGGGAATATATATATATATACACACAAACATACACAACTTAAATCTATGTATTTTAATTTATCTCTCTAATTTGAAGGCCATGAGTCTACACTTATACCTTCAATATCAATCCCAACATCACATGGTTCATTCTAGGTTTCTCCTATCCATCATCTCCTCTTGTAGCCACTGCCCCCAGCACAGATGCCCTCTTCTGTGTAGAGACAAGCACCCATCACTCCCTAGCCCTACAGCTCTCTGGCATGGATGCCTGCTTTCCTTGGCCCCATCTTATAGCATTGGGACTGAATTATACAGGCAGGCAGACGACATTTTAGACTTTTTACTGACCAATGAATCGTTACTTTTCCTGATCTTTGGGAGGTTTTTCTCAAAACTTGTCCTTCAAAATGATTCTTGTTTTGCCATTTTAAATGTTCCAAACTGCATGATTAATATTTGGAAAACAGAAAAAGAGGAAAGTCATCCATAATTTTACCACTCAGATACAACCACTATTTAGTATTTTAGTGTATTTCCTTTCAGTTTCTCCCCTCTGTGAGCCTGTTTTCTTTTAAATATAATTACAGCTGTAATGTTGCCACACCTTTCCACCTGCATGTTTACCTAAGGCAATAATAAAAACACTCACTGCTTATGAAATACCTAGTATGTACCAGGCTCTGTGTAGGTTGTTTTCTCTCTCTCATTTAATCCTTAATTTATCTCACGAAGTAGGTGTTTTCCTGATGTCAGAGATAAACTGAGGCTCAGGGAGACTGTTAAAAAGTTACACTTCTAGTAAGTGGTTGAGCTAGGACTGGAAACCAGGTAGCTCTGACTCCAAAGTCTGTTTTGCTACCAGCCTCCCTGAAGGTAAGTATTTTTTCCATAGTACAACACTAGTTCCATAACTCTGATTTTAAATGAGGGCATATTATACTAATGAGAGACTGTTTCATACTCAACTACTCCCCTACTGTAGGATATGTGGGCTGCTTACTCTCTCTCTCCCCCCGCCCAGCCCCACTGCTCTTCCCCCCTCCTCCTCCCCTCCAAGTCGACCTATTAAAATATGCAAAAAATGAAGCAGCAACTTTGCTGGGTGGCAAAAAAACCAAACCTCACAATCCCTCAGTGACTGGTGGCTGGGACACCTGCTTCAAAGGCAGCCCTCTCCTGGTTCCCCTGTCTACTGCACCAGCAGGGTCCTGCCCACTGCTGCTGGGGACGCAACGCTGGGGAATGGCATAGAGGTCCAAGGACAACAAAGTGTGGTGACTTTTTATGGATTAAATATATATTTATTGGGACTTCCTTGGTGGTGCAGTGGTTAAGAATCCGCCTGCCAATGCAGGGGACACAGGTTCAAGCCCTGGTCTGGGACGATCCCATATGCTGCAGAGCAACGAAGCCCGTGCGCCACAGCTACTGAGCCTGCGCTCTAGAGCCCGTGAGCCACAACTACTGAGCCCGCGTGCTACAACTACTGAAGTCCACGTGCCTAGAGCCCGTGCTCCACAACAAGAGAAGCCACTGCAATAAGCCCGCGCACTGCAACGAAGAGTAGCCCCCTGGCTCACCACAACTAGAGAAAGCTTGCACGCAGCAACGAAGACCCAATGCAGCCAAAAATAAATAATAAATAAAATAAATAAAAATTTTAAAAAAAAGCACTTTGTGGAAAGACACTTTGGGACCATGTAAATATCCTGATCCTCACCAAACTTCCTCCACGAGCATCGCTGATGTTTCTTGGTTTAATTATTACTATGATGGTTGACAAATCCAGGATTACTTTGACATTTATTAGTTGGCATCTTCTGTAGGGGAAAAAAAAAACCCTTTCTCTACTCCACATTTATTTATTTATTTATAGTAGTATAGACTCAGGGATCCCTATTTTATTTATTATTTATCTTGAGGCTCAGATTATCTCAGCTTTGGCCAGTGGGAACCTCTTCAAGCTGGCTTCTGTGTCCTTTTGATATAGTCCCTCCATTCTTTAAGCACTCCCAACTTTCTGGAACAAGATACTCCTGACTCATCTTGTGATTTATCTGTCCCAGCCCTAGAATTTGTGATTTCTCTGAGGCAAATTAGTTTCTTTTAGTGGAGGATGGTATCGAGAAACCAAGATCTGGGCAGTAGGTATGCTTACAGCTTTTGAAATGTTGTCAGTAATTTTCTGACTCTTAAGCCAGGAACAGATGTTACCTTCAAGCTTTAACCTTCTGGACTAGTGACTGCAAAACCTGTTCAGGTGGTGGACAACATGGACATAATGAGACTTTTAATGGAAATATATGATGTATTTAGCGAGTAAACAATAGTTTACTGAATGAATCTAAGACATCAGTGAAGGGAGGTAGGGAATATATATATATATACACACAAACATACACAACTTAAATCTATGTATTTTAATTTATCTCTCTAATTTGAAGGCCATGAGTCTACACTTATACCTTCAATATCAATCCCAACATCACATGGTTCATTCTAGGTTTCTCCTATCCATCATCTCCTCTTGTAGCCACTGCCCCCAGCACAGATGCCCTCTTCTGTGTAGAGACAAGCACCCATCACTCCCTAGCCCTACAGCTCTCTGGCATGGATGCCTGCTTTCCTTGGCCCCATCTTATAGCATTGGGACTGAATTATACAGGCAGGCAGACGACATTTTAGACTTTTTACTGACCAATGAATCGTTACTTTTCCTGATCTTTGGGAGGTTTTTCTCAAAACTTGTCCTTCAAAATGATTCTTGTTTTGCCATTTTAAATGTTCCAAACTGCATGATTAATATTTGGAAAACAGAAAAAGAGGAAAGTCATCCATAATTTTACCACTCAGATACAACCACTATTTAGTATTTTAGTGTATTTCCTTTCAGTTTCTCCCCTCTGTGAGCCTGTTTTCTTTTAAATATAATTACAGCTGTAATGTTGCCACACCTTTCCACCTGCATGTTTACCTAAGGCAATAATAAAAACACTCACTGCTTATGAAATACCTAGTATGTACCAGGCTCTGTGTAGGTTGTTTTCTCTCTCTCATTTAATCCTTAATTTATCTCACGAAGTAGGTGTTTTCCTGATGTCAGAGATAAACTGAGGCTCAGGGAGACTGTTAAAAAGTTACACTTCTAGTAAGTGGTTGAGCTAGGACTGGAAACCAGGTAGCTCTGACTCCAAAGTCTGTTTTGCTACCAGCCTCCCTGAAGGTAAGTATTTTTTCCATAGTACAACACTAGTTCCATAACTCTGATTTTAAATGAGGGCATATTATACTAATGAGAGACTGTTTCATACTCAACTACTCCCCTACTGTAGGATATGTGGGCTGCTTACTCTCTCTCTCCCCCCGCCCAGCCCCACTGCTCTTCCCCCCTCCTCCTCCCCTCCCCCTCCCCTCCTTCTCCTTCTCCCTCTCCCCCCCTCCCCCGCCCCCCACACACTGCCTTAATGAACATCTTCATGGATATGGTTTTTCACTAATTGTTTTCTAAAGGGTTGACCTAACTTGAATGCCACACTGAAATGACATTGGCATATTATCATTTAAAAAAGAGAGCCTAGGGCTTCCCTGGTGGCGCAGTGGTTGAGAGTCCGCCTGCCTGCCGCTGCAGGGGACACGGGTTCGTGCCCCGGTCCGGGAAGATCCCACATGCTGCGGAGCGGCTGGGCCCGTGAGCCATGGCCGCTGG